>NC_089255.1:3641428-3944880 GCF_963930625.1 Muntiacus reevesi | reverse complement strand
TGTTTCATTAAGTTAGAAAGAAATGCTTAAGACTAAATGAATGTGGAGTGGAATGATTTACAATTGTGCTGAGATTGCACTGTTTCCAAATTCAAAAGAAAGGTTTGCGGCCCCCTTTGTCGGTGTCCAGGCACCAATACTCTCATGCACTCCTAGCCTCCAGTCTTTGCTCTTTCAGCTGATCTCCCAGAGAATATGTTTCTTAATGAGGAAATTAGCAAACCAAGTTAACTATAAATTAACTGAGTTAAATATCCACTTAAAATTACATTTATTATTTATATACATTTTAATTTGTTGTTTCATATTTATTTGTCAGTTCCCATTAACTATAGAAAGGTTGTTTCTTGTTTTCTGTCCAATAAAATTTAATTCTAGAATCTTGTTGATAAGCTGTGAAAAGAAAATCCCAAATCATGAGGATGTTATACATTCCAATGCCAGTTTATTTCTGTGTATTTTTGGTACAGGGATATTCTTGGAGAAAAACAAGTACACGCGCTTCTGGACTGTATGTGAATTGTTTGCCATAAATTATTATACATAGTGAACTCTGGAAGAGCCAGATATTCATTGCACTTTTTATTTTGGGCATCCTAAAACCAGTTCAGATACAATGAACTTTTGGATAAGGTTTTTAAGAACAGTATGAAAAACTTACACCTTGATCATTGGATTTATTTTGCAGTTTTGTCAGTTATATTCTTTGAAACTGAAAATTGTCTCTATAAGCCATTTATATTCTCTTCATTTTAAGAGACATTCACTCTAATAGTAATCTGGTGAAATCCATAATTATGGTATACTATATGCAGTCTATGCAAATAGTTAAAAATGTTTTTTACACTCATACATATTTTAAATGGAGAATTTACCATGACATCATCTAAAGGCAACAAATAAATGACAGTTTTTCTCTCCCACCTTCTTTCATGCCTTTGGTTCCCCTTTGAGAATGTGGAAAACAGTACATCCTACAAAGCATAGGGGTTCTATTCATTTTCCAGCCTATGATGCTTCTTGGTTCAGTTAAAGGTGCAAAAACCTTAGGTCCAAAACTTCTGAGAATCTATAGAATGGAAATCTAGAATAGTAGCAAAGTAAGGTGTCTGTGGTAGGCAGAATTATAAGATGGTTTCCAAGATCCCCACCTGCTGATGTACATACTTTGCATATTTTTGTTCCACTGAATATGGGCAGGACTGTGACTATAACATATTTCACTCTGTAATTAGTATGCATTGTATGACAGCAGTGAAGGGATTTTGCAGATGTAATTAAAGGTCTCAAAACAGCTTTAGTAAATTGAAAAAGGAGATTAAGGAATAGGGGAGGAGAGGGTCCTTAGCCTAATCAAGATAGCCCTTAAAGGACAAAGCATTTTTGAAGGAAGAGATGCAGGCATGAGAACTTTTCAGCTGCAAGAGAAGAAAGCAGACAGCTATATTGTGAACTGTCTATGTGAGGCACAGAGTGAAGAACTGTGGGTACCCAGAGGAGCCCCAATCTCCAACAAAAACCTGAAGTCTGTCAACAATCTGAATAAACTTGGAGAAGGCTGCACATCTCACAAGGACTTGCAGTTACACTGAACACTTTGATTTCAGCCTGATGAGACTCTGAGCAGATGAGCTAACCCATGTTTGAACTTGTGACCTACAAGATCTGTAAGATAATAAACGGCACTGTTTTAGATTTTCAAGTTTGTGGTACTTCTTACACAGCAAGAGAAAATTAATATATATTTAAAGTCCACATCTTATTCCATATTTTAACTACAACGTTTTGGAGTGAGATCTTAGGGACTTCTGTGTCAGTCTTTGAGGGTCCTCAGATGGTATAAAATGTGAAGTCAGAGTTTCCTATGGATAGAAATACTTGGAGTAGGAAGTGTCCATAAGATGGAGTGCTGGGCAGCTTGGAGTAGGGTAAAAGAAGAAATGGTGATGTGCGAGTGGATTGGAGAAACCTTGATTAACAAGGTATATATACGCTTATTCTAACTGTAGTAACTGGTATGAAGAATCAGTTTATAACTTCAGATTGACTAACCAAACATAGTGTTTCTAGAAAAGGTAACAGTTCCAGAATCTTACGTTGTACACAGTATGTACAACACCCAAGAAAAAGACAGTATCTTTAGAGTGATCTTGATCTTTAGATAAAGTGATCACATGATACTTAAGAATTCCTATTCAATAGATTGATTTTTAAGATAGAAATCTTTATTATGGCAGTGTATTTTTCACATGCTTTCTTCTAGACTTCCATTCTTCACCTCATTTTATAAGCCAAGTGTCTGAATGAATCATGTCTCACCTAGACTAGTTCTCTGCAACTAGATTTATTTAGAGTCCTTTCAGACAATGTATTTTGCTTAATTTTAAGCTGACTCTGGACTTTACAAAATTTTGGCTTATATTGTAAAATCTACATCATACTGTAGGATTTATCCTGTATTGTTAGATTACACAGGCAGGAATCAGCAGACCTAGTTTCTAATCTTAGTCTGACTGCTTCACCATTTTATTTTTTTTTATTCAAGGAATTTTGTACTGATTACTACCTCAAGGAGCTCTATAAAATTCCCCCCAAGTTATAGTTGATTTACAACATTATATTTGTTTAAGATGTTCAGCATAGTGATTCAAAATTTTGAATATTATACCCCATTTAAAGTTATCATAAAGTATTGACTATATTCCCTGTGCTGTATAATATACCCTTGTAGCTTATTTATTTTATACACAGTAGTTTGTATCTCTTAATCACTTAAGTTGATAACCACTAGCTTGAGGTAGGATTGTAGAGATATAAACTGCCTTCTTGGGACTACTTTTGCATGTCCCATAGAGTTTAGATCATTGTATTTTATTTTCATTTTTCTCCAGGTAACTTTTTATTTCCTCTGATTTCTTCAGTGGTCTATTGCTTGTTTAGTATCACATTGTTTACCTTCCCATGTGTTTGTGTTTTTTGCAGTTTATTTTCTTGTAGTTGATTTCTAGTCTCACAGAGCTGGGGTTTGGAAAAATACTTGATATATTTTCAGTTTTCTTAAACTAACAGATATGTTTTGTGGCGTAACATGTAATCTATCCTAGATAATGTTCCATGTGCACTAGAAAAGAATGTTTTTTTTGCTGCATTTGGATGGAATACTCTATATGTATTATTAAAAGCTTTAGACTTAATATGACATTTAAATATAGTGTTTTCTTAAAGATTTTCTGTTTGGATATTCTGTCCATTGCTATAATCAAGGTGTTTAACTCCCTAGTATTACTGTGCTGCTGTCAATTTCTCTCTTTATGTCTGTTAATATTTACCTTATTTGGGTGCATATACATTTAAAATTATTATATCTTCTTGTATTGATTACTTGATCATTATGTAGTATTGTTCTTTATCTCTTTTTACAATCTTTGTTTTAAGAGTACTTTGTCTGATATAAATATTGCTATCTCACTTTCTTTTGGTTTCCATTTGCATGGTATATCTTTTTTCATCTCCTCATTTTTTCCATTCCCTTATTTTCTATTCATTTGGCCACTTTGTACATGCTTGTTGCTGTTGCAGTGGTCACTAATACTGTCCTCAGTTCTCTTCATTGATTTTTCTTTTTTCTGTTCAGCTTGTGTGATTTCTACTACACTATCTTCTAGCTTATTATCTGTTTATCTGTAAGATTTACTCTACTACTGATTCCATCTAGCTTCTTTTTTATTTCAGTTACTGTATTCTTCATCTCTGGTTCTTCTTTACATTTTCTGTTAAAAACTTCTTCCTTCTCACTCTGTTCATTCATTATTCTCCCAAGTTCTTTGATTTTCTCTATAATAATCACCTTGAACCCTTTCTTGGGTAGATTGCCTATTGCCACTTCACTTAGTTTTTCTGGGGTTTTATCTTGTTCTTTTTCTTGGAATGAGTTCACCTATTGCTTTGTTTGTCTGATTTGCTGATTTTATTTCTGTGTATCTGGTATGTTATAGCTCCCAAACTTGGAGAAGTAGTCTTTTCTAAGCAATGTCCTACGCATCTCAGAATTACACTTCCCGATGGTCATGAAAGTTACATTCTCAAGGGTTGCCTCCTCTGTGAGCTCTGTGTTTCCTTCTGCTGCGTCAGGGTGACTAGTGTGAACAATCTGGGAGGGTCCCTGGCCCCTAGTCTGGCTGGTTTCCAGGCCCTGCTTTGTTTGGAGGCTGCCAGTCACTTGTTGGCAGGCTAGCTCACAAGGCGGTTTGTTTGAAATCTCAGCAGTGGGGAGGGGGGAGGTCCCAAGAGCAATGCTGGCTCATGCTGGACAGAACTGGGTTGTGGGGTGGGTGATTTGGGGGTCAGGGTTTCTAGATCTAGTGTTGGCCTCCTGGGGTGTTGGACTATTTCATTACATGGCTGGCTATAGTTTTTAGGTATCCCATGGCTAGTGCTGGCCTGCTGGAGATCAGGGCTGGATCCCAGGGTGGCTGGTTGAAGGATCCAAAGTATGTCAGAGCTCATATTGTCCTGCTGGTGGGTGGGCCTGAGGCCTAGGAGGTCCCAGGTTTCGTACTCACTCACTGGTGGGTGAAGCTGTTCCTGGGGCTTGTGCTTGCAGGGCTTCAGGCTCCTGAATCTGGTGTCAGCCTGCTATGGGGTGGTGTGGAGCCTGGGGCTGCCGGCTGAGGCACCTAATGTGTCTCAGAGCTAGGGTCAGCTTGCTGCTGGGTGAGCTACAGCCTATATGGCAAGCTATGGGTCTTCAGTGGTCCTGGGGTAAGTGTCTACATGCTGGTGAGCAGGCTGGGGACCAATGTGTTCTGGGACTGGTGCCTGCTCACTGCTCTGTGAGGCCCGTCCCAGGGCTATGGCTGGGTTGTTAGAAACACAGCTGGGCTATTTCAAGTCCTAAAAGATGAGGACTTTTTATTGGACAGGACATTACTAGGGATTGCTATGGGCTCAGGGAATCTTTAGGCAGTCTGTCTGCTCATGGGCAGGGCTGTCTTCTCATCTGGATAGTTGCTTGCTGTTAAGTGTCCCAGTGCCCCTTGGTGGGTGGGGTTAGGGCTGTGTCCTGAGGCTAATAGGCTGAGCTATTTCAAGTCCTAAAAGATGATGCACTCAATATGCCAGCAAATTTGGGAAACTCAGCAGTGGCCACAGGACTGGAAAAGGTCAGTTTTCATTCCAATCCCAAAGAGAGCCAATGCCAAAGAATGTTCAAATAACCGCACAATTGCACTCATCTCACATGCTAGCAAAATAGTGCTCAAAATTCTCCAAGCCAGGTTTCAATAGTATGTGAACCAAGAACTTCCAGATGTTCAATCTGGATTTAGAAAAGTCAGAGGAACCAGAGATCAAATTGCCAACATCCATTGGATCATCAAAAAAAGCAAGAGAGTTCCAGAAAAACATCTATTTCTGCTTTATTGAATACACCAAAGCTTTTGACTGTGTGGATTGCAACAAACTGTGGAAAATTCTTCAAGATAAGGGAATACCAGACCACCTTACTTGTCTCCTGAGAAATCTGTATGCAGGTCAAGAAGCAACAGTTAGAACTGGATATGGAACAATGGACTCGTTCCAAATAGGGAAAGGAATATATCAAGGCTGTATACTGTCACCCTACTTATTTAACTTATATGCAGAGTACATCATGAGAAATGCTGGGCTGGATGAAGCACAAGCTGGAATCAAGATTGCCGGGAGAAATATCAATAACCTCAGATATGCAGATGACACCACCCTTATGGCAGAAAGTGAAGAGGAACTGAAGAGCCTCTTGATGAAAGTGAAAGAGGAGAGTGAAAAAGTTGGCTTAAAGCTCAACATTCAGAAAACTAAGATCATGGCATCTGGTCCCATCACTTCATGACAAATAGATGGAGAAAGAGTGGAAACAGTATCAGACTTTATTTTGGGGGGCTCCAAAATCACTGCAGATGGTGATTGCAGCCATGAAATTAAAAGACACTTACTCATTGGAAGAAAAGCTATGACCAACATAGACAGTAAATTAAAAAGCAGAGACATTTTGCTGACAAAGGTCTGTTTAGTCAAGGCTATGGTTTTTCCAGTGGTCATGTATGGATGTGAGAGTTGGAGTATAAAGAAAGCTGAGCACCAAAGAATTGATGCTTTTGAACTGTGGTGTTGGAGAAAACTCTTGAGAGTCCCTTGGACTGCAAGGAGATCCAACCAGTCCATCCTAAAGTAACTCAGTCCTGAATATTCATTGGAAGGACTGATGCTGAAGCTGAAATTCCAATACTTTGGCCACCTAATGAGAAGAACTGACTCATTTGAAAATACTCTGATGCTGGGAAAGACTGAAGGCAGGAGGAGAAGAGGACAACAGAGGATGAGATGGTTGGATGGCATCACCAAATCGATGGACATGAGTTTGAACAAGCTCCAGGAGTTTGTGATGGACAGGGAAGCCTGGCGTGCTGCAATCTATGGGGTCACAAAGAGTTGGACACAACTGAGCGACTGAACTGAACTAGCCCATCTGAATGGGAACAGAACATAGTTCAATAATCACTGCTATAAGGGGAATCATTTATTTCTGCTAAAATGATGGTTTGAAGAATATATCTAGTAGCATGCTAAGTTAATGCCAATTGAAGGTCATGCAAAAGATGATCCACAGTGCCACCCAGATATATTAATTAGGCTAACAACAACAACAAAAAATCTGTACAGGATTCTGAATATCTTTAGAACTTCTTACTATCAGGAAAAAAATCTTATGAAATTGGTACTTGTAGTCTGAAAAATCATTTGGCTAATCTTCAAACTAACTGTCACCTAACTTTCTCATCTCATTTTGGAAGTTGGAGTTGATCTAATACAGTCTTGTATTACACCAGAGAGATGATGGGACTTGAATGCTGCTAAACACAGTTCTTTTATGCTCTTACTCTTGAGTAATCTTCTATATTATTTATAGGCAATACGATCCATCTAGGGCTTATAATCCAGTGGTTCATTGACCAAATACAACTTTCCTGCATTTTGGTACTGGTCAAAGTCCACCTAGAAAGCCCAGTCTATTCAGGGTTCATGGTGAAGAGCCAGTTTCAGAAACCCTTGGGCATGTATGCACTTTCTCGACGTCTGTTCATTTTGAAATGTCAGACCTGAAATTGTTGCTTTTAATTGCTAATATTTTTTGACCATTTATTACAAAAAGGCACTTTTTGGTATTTTATATATTTTTACCTAATTTTACACAAACTACAAGGGAACTACTATAATTGTACACTCTTGAAGCTAAAAAAAATAAAGACATTAGCTTGACGATTACACAGCTAGAAAGTAATAGAGCCAGGAATTTAATCATGACCTAGACCTTACCCAGTTTACTTTATTGCTTCTAATTCTGGCAAAATGTAATGTCTTTCCACCTAAAGTTACTCAGGGACTTTTTTGAAAAGTTAATTAATTAATTAACTTATTTATTTATTTTAGACTGTGCGGGATTTCGTTGCTGTGCTTGAGATTTCGGTTTTCTTGAGTTGTGGTGAGCAGGGGCTACTCTTCGTTGCAGTGTGCTGGCTTCTCATTGCAGTGGCTTCTCTTGTTATGGAACACAAGCTCTGGGGCCCCTGGGATTCAGTGGTTGTGGCATGTGGGCTCAGTAGTTGCAGGTCCCTGGCTCTAAAGCACAGGCTCAGTAGTTGTGGCCCATGGGCTTAGTTGCCCCAGAGCATGCAGGACCTTCCCAGATCAGGGGTCAGACCCATGTCTCCTGCACTGGCAGGTGGATTGGATTCTTTACTACTGAGCCACCAGGAAGCCCTCGTGGACTCTTTCTAAAGAAAAAAGAATTCTCCTAAATTCCCAAGGTAGATGAATTATTTTTAGAATACTTAAACATGTATAAACATAAATCCAGAAATGAACTCTAGCTTTACAGGGTTTTACAATTATAAAATCGAATAAAAAAATAACATTTAAAAACAACTCCAAAACCTGTAAAATTCAGGTGAACAATATTAATAATGCTATAGATAATATTGGTTAAGGCAAAGTTGTCAATGTTGTGAGTAATAGTCAAAGAATACATTTTCCAGTCTCATGCTTTATTTTTAGTCCAATGCATCTTTCATTGAACTTCCCAGGCGGCACAAGTGGTAAGAACCGGCCTGTCAATGCAGAAGACATAAGAGACACAGGTGCGATTCCTAGGTTAGGAAGGTCCCCTGGAGGAGGGCATGGCGACTCACTCCAGTATTATTGCCTAGAGATCCCATGGACAGAGGGCTACAGTCCATAGGGTCACAATGAGTTGGACACTACTAAAGCTACTTAGCATGCATGGGCCTTTCATTATTTTGTGTATAGTGTATCTTTGCTATCTTCCTTCTAAATATCAGTGTCTTTAGCTATGATGTATTATTTTGAAATGATAGCCAATGGTAAAATTCATTCCCCCAAATACCATTTACTGAATATTTTACATTATATCTGTATCACTGTATTTTATGGTAATGAATTGTGGCAAGTTGTTGAAGCAAAAATGAGACCCACGTACTATGTCCCTCTAGCAGTTGTATTATATTGACTGTCAGAGACGAGTTGCTTTGAAGTTCTGCATGCCTTTGTCTGTTTGATGAGGACTCAATTTCTTGACTACTTGTTTTTCTTTCAGAATGGACTTGACTTCTCTTTTGTATTGCTTATTCTAAGGTCATTTGTCCTTCAGTTGTGCCACCCAGAAAGTGAACACAAATGCAGTTTGTGTTCTCAGATAGAGAACTGAAACTGAACATTTGACAGTTGCAGTTCTGTTATCAGGGCTATTATTGGAATTATATGTGTTCTTCTTGATAATAACTTCAAAGTAACATATTGTGGACCAACTCATGATCCAGTACACAGTCTCAGTTCCACATGAGAAAAAATTTTTGGTTTAGTTTGGTAAATCATTGCAAAGGCTTTGAGTTCCCTCTGGCAAGAATACTGCAGTTGGAAATTGGTTATAGGAGATTACCACACCCCCCAAATATGTTGGAAATAAAATTCACAAACAAGATCAGATTCCCTGGTGACTCAGACAGTAAAGAACTTGCCTGCAATGCAGAAGACCAGATTAAATCCCTGGGTCGGGAAGATTCCCTGGAGAAGGGAATGGCTACCCACTCCAGTATTCTTGCCTGGAGAATTCCATGGACAGAAGAGACTGGCAGGCAACATTCCATGGAGTTGCAGAGTCAGACATGACTGAATGATGAACAATTTTACTTTTCACTACCTAGAGGAGTAAGAAGACATTTTTGGTCTATTTTGAGGGACATTAGAAGTGCTTGCATTTCTGCATGGTTCTTTCATTTCTCAAGTCTAGCATATTTTAAGTGCAAATGACCCTGGGAAGAGGCAAATTTTTTATTGAACCATAGTATGGATTTCATGAAGTTACCATTTACTTCTAGTGGTAGAATGAAAGGAAACTAGAAAGCATTATTTTACTGGGTTAAAAAGGCAAACAAAACAAGAGAAAATGATGAGGGCACATTTTAAAACTTCTGGCTGGCACCAGTCCATACTATGGGCTGGTCACATATGATTTTTGTGTGTCTGACAGTGTTTGTGATATTACAATTCCTGTACCTTAATCCCTGTATCACTGTGAACTGGGAAGGAAAGAAAAACTCTTAAGTCCTTCCCTAATAGCTCAGTTAGTAAAGAATCCACCTGCAGTGCAGGATACCCGGGTTCGATTCCTGAGTTGGGAAGATCCTCTGGAGAAGGGATAGGCTACCCACTCCAGTGTTCTTGGGCTTCCCTGTGGCTCAGCTGGTAAAGAATCTGCCTTCAATGTGGGAGACCTGGGTTTGATCCCTGGGATGGGAAGATCCTCTGGAGAAGGGAATGGCTACTTGAAAAACTCTGATTCTCATCAAGTTAGGTGACTATTTAAGATTTTCACCATCCTCCTGGGAATCATGACCACAAGTTATTCTTCAGGCTCTTACATTATAATCCTATTTATCGTTAAGAAGAGAGGCAGGCCTATGTTTCCACCGAGCACTCAGAACACGTCAGGCAGCTCTGGAAGCAGCTGCTGCAGTTTGCCTGGGTATAAGATAGAGGAGGTTAGAGTGTGTGACTCTCTGGGCTCCTCATGTGGACCCAGGCTTGGTTCTGTTCCTCAGCCACTCATTGCAGGCACTGTAACTGAAGCTTCCTGCCAGGAGTTCGAGCCCATGTCCTAGGACTGAGTCCTGGGGGCCCTGAAGCCTACGTGTCACAGTATTCTCTAGACCGCTCCCTTCTCCTTTGGACTGGCTTCTCTAACATATCAGCCCTTTTTCTCATGTGAGTGAAGTGAAATAAAAGGAGAAAAATTATTGGGATTAATTCATTCTGGCGGTGGCACTGCCCACTAGTTGCTGTCTAAAGGTTCTGTGTAACTCGTCCGTTGTTGCTGTGCTGTGCTTCCATGGAGCGGGCCTTATTCCTGCTCCTGGTGAGGGCTTTTCTTTATTTCTGCGTAGCCCTCCAGTAAACTCCCTTTTTAAACCAAGATCTCTGGTTTGTGTCATGCCTCTTCCCTGGAGACAAGATTCAGTGTCTTTGCATCACGTCCTCTCTTCAGCCGTGGGTCAGCTCACTTTTCGTATGAGTGCCACGTTTCTTCCTTCTGGCCAAGTGCACATTGCTCCTCCCTCAAGTGCCCCACGGTATTGCTTCCTACCTGAATTGGAGCTGAACACATCTGCTGGACCTTACACCTGGGAATGTTTGTGTTCCATTTCATGTGGACTCTGCCAGGCGGTGCTAGTGGTAAAGAACCTGGCTGCCAACATAGGAGATGTGAGAGGCAGGTTCCATCCCTGGGGCGGGAAGATCCCCTGGAGAAGTGCATGGCAAACCACTCCAGTATTCTTGCCTGGAGAATCCCATGGACAGAGGTGCCTGGTGGTCTCCTGCCCATAGAATTGCAGAGTAGGACATGACTGAAGTGACTTAGCATGCATCCATGCGTCCTCTGTGTTAGTAATTGAAGCTTTCCTTCTGCCTCTTATCCATTAGCCTTTCTGTTTTCCGGACTCAGCTTCTCTTTAACCCCAGGACTCCCCTCTCTCATGTGAGATAGAAGTAGAAGAAAAAGTGTGGTCTTTCTCATGCTGATAAGAGGTCAAAATGAAGAGGAAAATTGAAATTTAGAGAAGGGCAAATTATTTCAGATGAGAAGGGAGGAAAAAATAGGGAGTCAAGGAAAACAGGGCAGGAGGACAGAAAGGAAGAAAGAATATTAAGAAGTGAGACACTGGTCAGAAATTAAGGAGTTAAAGAAAAGTTTTAGAAAGACTTCCTTTGGGAACTCCCTGAATGCTGCCTTCTCAAGAAACCTTCAATAAAGACATTTTTATTTTTTAGGGTTAAGCAAGTGCAATTTATTTTTCTTTTGAAAGTGTTTTTGTACTAGGACGCACCTCAAGGAGAGAGCAAGTAGGACTAGTTTCATTTGAGATGCATTCTTCTCTCTAATGACATGAAGGTGGTGAGGAGCAAGAGCACCAAGGAGAAACTGGGATGGAGAGAATCCTATTATATGCTGTTCTTTTTGCCCAGGATATTTCATATACTGCAAGTTATAAACAAACTCCCACCTTATCCCAAATTCAGACCTTTTTCAATCAGTATTTTTTTTTTATTTATACACATATACTCCTGATCACTGGTGAACATAGCTCTACCTATGGGACCTGCAGTGCTCTAGGGAGGAAACCCCTCTGTTCAGCCTCTCTGTTCTCTGCTTAGGAGAACCCTAAGGATGTCAGCACTCCCCTCCCCACCCTCCACAAGAAGTAGGCCTGGAGGCCATCATCAATACTGCATTTCATTGGAAATTCATTTACTGGGGTGGTGCTATTCTTCACAGCTCTCTGAGAACTGAGCATCATGGATTTGGGCTCAAAGAGGGGAGAGTTGTTTGGAATTTGGAACATATGGTGGTAGGAGCAAGTCCCTCAGCATCTGGAGAGATGGAAAAAATGTGGTTAGGAAGGCCCAGAGGCTCTCCTGAGAAAAGCAGTCCTAGGCAAGATCCTTTTATATCATTATCCTCGAGTAGTTCTAGGCCACTAAAAAGTTACATTTCTTTTAGGAAGTCTGCAGAGGGCAACCAGTGTTTTCCTGGTGGTTTTCAGAAATGTGCCATCTTGTAGTGATTAGACCATGAAACGATTAGATTCATTTTTGTGGTGGTACTAAACTTAGACACAGTAAAAGGAAACATACTCTTTAAAAATGTTTAAGGCTCAGAAAAGAATCCTGAGAAGCACATTTTCCATTTTAGTAAGGGAAAAAGGTACAAAGAATGTCAGTTAAAAAATTCATAAAGGTTGCATTACCCTCAGTGGAAACATTTCTTTGAAAAAGGGGAAGAGGCTGGTACTTAAAGATATAGTCACAAACCTTGTATAGAGCCCTTCTAAGAAACAAGACCAAGCCTCTTCTCAAATGGAAAGAGTTTTAAAGAAACAGGAAATTTTTGGTTTCATGATGTGTATATGGGAATAGTAGGTCCATGAAGACTTCTGTAATCACAAGCACAGGTGTTTCAGATAAAAGGATTGTTACCGCTTATTCATATCAATGGTTATTTGAGGGCTCTCTGGAGACACAATGAATAATTCTGTCCATACGGGCTGTCGTCCATTCAGGTGGTTCCGTGAACAGTCAAATCAGTTTCCTGGCTCCTTCTTGTCAAGAGTTTGCAAAAACATGGTGTGGCATTGGCATGAGTTTTGGTTGTACATAGTAACACATGCACTATAATTTGTCATTGGTCTTTGTTGAAACTGGGGTGCTTATACCCAGTATTGGGCTTCCCTGGTGGTTCAGATGGTAAAGAATCTGCCTGCAATATGGGAGAACGAGGTTCGATTCCCAGTGGGGAAGATCCTCTGGAGTAGGAAATGGTAACCCACTCCAGTATTCTTGCCTGAAGAATCCCATGGACAGAGGAGCCTGGCGTGCTATAGTCTATGGGGTTGCAGAGTTGGATACAACTGAGTGTCTAACACTTTCACCATTTTTTCTTTCTTGCCCAGTATAAGGAAGTAAGAATAAGGCAGGTAGGACCAAGTGATAACTCTTTCTTGATTTTCTTTCCCAAGTCTTTAAATGGGAAAAAGGCCAGTGCTTCCTTGCAATCCTGTCTCACCCAAATCTTTTCCTGCCAGTAGATGAGCCTTTCTTGGATCACATCTTAGCCTGAGACCCTGTCTCACAGTTTCTGCTTGAGTGCCTCATTGTTTATTCCAGCCTGGTCTTACGTTTGTGTTCTAAGTTGGTTCAGTTGTGTCCGAATGTTTGCGACTCTATGGACTGGAGCCCGTCAGACTCCTCTGCCCATGGTATTCTCCAGGCAAGAATACTGCAGAGGATTGCTATGCCCTCCTCCAGGCAATCTTCCAAACCCAGGGACTGAACCTGCATCTCTTATGTCTCTTGCATTGGCAGGCAGGTTCTTTACCTCTAACACCATGCCTGGTCTTGATATAAGTAAATCTCCACCAAATCTAAGAGCTGAGGATATCCTCGAGATAATTTGTGGCACATACCTCTTTGAGAAAATGACAGATTTGATCCTCAGGGAGGGAAAGTGACTTACCTAGGTCAGGCAATAGTTAATGGTAGAGTTGGTGACTTGGATAATATCTTTATAAATTGTTTTTGCCATTTTGTCCTATGTGTAAAATCTATATTATTTGGTACTACTTTTTACCTGGAATCTGAAATTGATTTAGAACAAGAAGGCCCTTTGCTGTTAACTTAAATAATGCTACAGGACTGGAGTGAGGCAAGGCTGCTCTGAAATAGTATTTTGCCAGTTGATTATATTATCATCTACCAACAACAAGAGCTATTTGACAGTTAGCAATTTTGTCTTAAAAGAGTTTTATCCACTGGACTATTAACTGCAGCATCATGATTTTGTGGTTACATGTCCAAAAGTAGCATTTATCCCTGTTTTTATGTGAAGTACCTCTTAAAGGGTCTTTCTAGAAAGTAATTTTGAAGGAGTTTCCTTTTATATAGATAACATTTAAAACAATAAAACAAGAATAATACTGTTATCATATTATTCTATCCTAAATCAAATACAGTCTTGGAACAGGTAATTATGTTAAACTTCAGAATACATCATTGTTTCTCTCTTAAGAACATAAGCTCTTATCTACACTGAAGATATTTGTAAAATTTAGCAGGGTTGAAATGTAGCTATAGTGTTGATGTCCTAGCTATAAACTAGGAAAATCTTTTCATTCTTAGCTTTTTTTTCCTGTCATGCAATCCCACCTTATCTTGACATAGTCTAAGGCATCTGTATGCTTTTCCATGAAAGGTATTCCCTTTCCAGGGTTTGGCCTAGAAATGTTTTTGTGAGGTTTTCACAGTGCTGACATCTGACTCCTCCTCTGTCCAGCTGTGTTGATTTATTAATCAAACATTTACTGAGCGCCTGGGATGCTTATATTGTTTCTCAGTCTTATGTGTCTCACTCTTATAACTTCTTGAGAGATTGGATTCTGTGCCAGATGTTGAGGATATAGGAGGGAAGAAAGACAAGAAAGATTCTTACTTCAGGGAACTTTTGTTCTGGTGATATGACTCATGATAAATAAGCAAGCAAATCAATAAATAAAAGGATTCTGGACAAAAAGATAGCAAATACAGAGGCCCCTCAGTTAGAAGTTCTTTCTACGTTCTCATTTTTTGAAAGAGCCACCAAATACAGGGGAGCGTAGTGTGACAAGAGGTCAGGGAAGCAAAGAGCAGTCAGATCATGTTGGATTTGTAGGTCATGGGTAAGGATTTTGAAACTTATTCTAAGGGCAATGAGAATCTGTCAGAAGGACTCAGGGAAATGGGCATTTCAGCATGCTAGAAGCTGGAGGCACGCGTTCCTCCAGCATACCTAGGTGCTTTGCTTTTTTCCCTCATGTGTGAGTTTGGCCTTGCTGATACAGAGTTTGGTTCAAGAACTGGACAAGCTCGTTGTGTGTCTCTATTACCTTAACTGGAAACCTGTAGATGGTCCATATCACTGCCTGAAAATTGGCACCCCAAAGATATCCAGTCCTACTCTCCAGAACTTGTAAGTGGGACCTTATTTGGAGTAAAGGTCTTTGCAGATGTGAGTAAGTAAAGGATTTAAAAATGGATAGGCAATCCTGGATTATCTAGATGGGCCAAAATGCTGTTACAGGTAAATGAGAGGCAGAAGGATTTTATATGCATAGAGGAATGGTGCTGAGAAGTCAGCAGAGAGAGGGTTGAAGATGCCGGTCTTAAAGACTGGAGTGATAGAGTCACAAGTTAAGAAATGCCTGAAGCCAACAGAAGCTAAATACAAGAGACAGGAATGGGTTTTTCTCTAGAGCCCGCAGAGAGAATTCAGCCATAGCCACACGCTGATTTTAGCTCAGTGGAACTGATTTCAGACTTCTGGTCTCTAGAACTGGGAGAGAAGAAGTTTCTATTGCTTTAAGCTACCAAGTTTGTGTCAACTTTACAGCAGCCACAGGAAATGAATATAGTCTCCATGTAAATATTCCTGGAATGGTGACCTAAGTCTCAAGTACAAATGGAACTTTCTTACTTTATACAACAGGGCCCTTGGTAACTGTGTGTGATTCTCCTACTGGGGGTTCTGGAGACCAAGGGGAAGCAGTGTAAGAGATGGAGCAGTTGATCCTCTCCATGGTGGCCACCAAAATTCCGATATGATTTTATGTCCTGTCCTCTTGCAATCTACTAGAAACTCTAGAGGGTGTTTTAAATTGGAAATCTGATCTATATGTGCTTAAAAAAAAGATCACTCTGAGTGCTGTCAGACAGGTTGTAAGAGAACAATAATAGAAATACTTAAAGTGATTCTGAGATGCCTGTTAGAGATGCCACTCAGCCTTTACTTCTGAGACACGTTTGGTTGGCTCATTCTAAATTTCCATAAAGTCTGTTTATATAGATCTTATTCTTGTTTCCATGTATAACCATTTCTTTTAGGAACTCAAATATGTCAGATCTCTATTTCTTAGAAGCAAGGGCATTTTTCTCAAAGAGCTTATCAGCTAATGTGTACAGATGGCCCCATACCTGAAAAGATAACTTAGTAATACAGAAAGTTGAGTCCTCACATTCAGCCAAACAAGTACTTCAGACATTAAGGACTTGAGAATTTAGAGACGCATGATGACTATAGGCTGAAGTCCTAGGAAAAACTTTCTGGAGAAATTGGAACTTGATTTTGCAATAAGAAGACTTAGAATGTATCCAGTCCTTCCGAACCAGATTAGCTTGGCTACTGACAATGTCTTAAACCTGGGTTTTGGTGGTATTTGAAGGATAGAAACTAACACTTCAAATTCCATTTCAGAAAACTAATTTACCATAAATGCTTTCAAATATAATTATAAACTTCTTTTTAGTATCAAATGTGTAGAGAAAGAAATAACTTACTTTCCAAGGGTATCTTATGATTTAGACTTAAATTATTCATCTAATTTAAATTGAGTGACCTGGTATGTGATGAAACCATGGTGTATGATGGGAATTTTTAAATTGCAGCAGGTGATGTCAGGAGTGATTGCACTTGAGAAGCATAAGAGAAGAGGTTCTGGGTACTGTCTAGAAAATAATTTTTTAATATTTAGTGTAAATACAGAGGCAAGTGATAAAGGCTATCATTATAATGAAGAGTATCGATCAGAAGACAAAGCTAAAGTAAGATGTACGAAATCACACATTTTGGAAAAAGCCAGCAGAGGCTACCAAAGTCATCTGGGGAAATAGTGGGTTGGTCAAAAAGTATGTAATCCACTCTCTATTGGCCAAACTAATCGGAAAGATAAGGTGGAGAGCTGTGTATCCTCACAAAGATGAAAACATGGTGAGCCAAGCATGTAGTTGAAGTTGGACCAATTAAAGCTGAACCATGCTCAGTGGCTCATGAAACAGGTCTCTCTTCTCATGACAATGACATAATGAGAAAAGCCCCATGCAAGTGAAGTACAATTAGAGCCAGAGCTTCCAGCTTGGTGGAAGTTCTAGGCTGAATCCTGGGAAGACAGTCTATGAAGTGATAGTTAAGTGAAAACTTGCTGTGTGGGATGTATGACTTTTGTCTCTCCTGAGATGAGACATCATTTAGGAGCATATCCACATTCTCTCTCATGTTCTCTACTCATCGTCCCCACTTCCTTGGGAGGAAGTTGGCACTGGGAAATGTTGGGAGCACACTCTCCTGTCTTGGCCTGGGGGAGAGTGTGTGGCATGCTTCTTAGATCGCTATTCTTACCTGTTAAAACCTAGGATGGTTAGGACAGACCAAAGTGGGTGTTTGATGCAGAACAAAACAAGGAGTCAAAGCAATGATTATTATAATCTTATACAAAGAAAGTTAGCCTCTTAACTGCTGAGCTTCCAAAGGTTGTGACTTTATAGCTCTGTCTTTCCCAGTCTTGGTGTCTCAAGTGTTGTTGGCGCGTCTCTGGTTTCAGCAGGCTCAGGGGAAGACAGCTTCAGCTGAGGACAACACAGTCCTGTAGCTCAGAACTTGAAAAGTGTCTAGTTGCTCCAGATGTCCTGTAGGTCAGCAGGGTGTTAAGCTGATAACTTCGAATTTCTTCTTGATTCCCACCCCCCAAAAAAAAGATAAACAGAGATCCTTGATTATTCTTGGCCCACATTTAAAATTTCTTCAGTTTTTAAAAAACAAACAAACAAACAAAAAACAGAGAAGTTGCCTTCTTAATACCTACTATGTGTGAAATTCTTAGAGATAAGGGTTTGTTATCAACCCAGGTCCTTGGATTCTTTAATCAAGAGAAACTGATAAGAGGCCAGACGAGAAATTCAGGCAAGGTTTCATTGGGGCTCATGATGCAGCACAAGGGAGGGAAAACCAAGTAAGAGGCTCCCTTGTACCTTCCGGGGGTTGGGTGGGGAACTGGTCCCTTAATGGGGTGAGGTTGGGGCAGATTCATGGTTGGGCCAGAGGGGTGACTTAGGCGGTCTGCCCACACCCTTAGTGGTGCTGTTTGTGGGGATCATGCCCAATACCCTGCTTTTGCTCCTGGAACCTCAGAAGGTTTGGTTTTTGGCCTTTTATCATCTTATAGTTCATAACTTACCCCAAGTGCACATGCATGCAGTTATGTTTTTGTCCCTTTCATTTCGTTGAATTCTGTTGCTTGAAGAGACAATTGTCCAGGTACAGATGTGCTGAGTTTCTCAGTCATGTCTGACTCTTTGTGACCCCATGGACTGTAGCCCATCAGGCTCCTCTGTCCTTTGGGATTCTCCAGGCAAAAATACTGGAGTGGGTTGCCATGCCCTCCTCCAGGGGATCTTCCTGACCCAGGGATTGAACCCAGGTCTCCTGCACCGCAGGTGAATTCTTTACCATCTGAACCACCAGGGAAGCTTATCCAGGTACAAGCACTGCAATAAAGGGACCTAGGTCCCAGCCTATCTTAGATTCAACTGAAAATACTAGGTCCTTGGGATCTGCTTTAATAGTCTAAAGGACAATGGGGAAATCACCACCAAGTCAGTTCTTCTGTTCTCTTTAGGATCTTCAGTGAGATTAAGAGAAAGT
Source organism: Muntiacus reevesi (assembly GCF_963930625.1). Taxonomy (NCBI): domain Eukaryota; kingdom Metazoa; phylum Chordata; class Mammalia; order Artiodactyla; family Cervidae; genus Muntiacus; species Muntiacus reevesi. Next base: position 3,926,264 of record NC_089255.1, on the reverse strand, counting down.
CAGACCCTAAGATTTACAAATAGAAGTAACATAGAAACCTATTATTAATTCCTAGCCAAGTAAGTATTTATTTAAATATTTGTCATCATTAAAAAGGAAATATAAGGATTTAGGTAGCTTAGCTATGAGGGAAACATGAGCTCACAGGTGAAAATAGCCAGGTGCCTGAGGAGTGCAAGCCCTCAACATCATGGCCAGCCAGCTGCAGCCCGTGGACCAAATCTACTCTCTATTGTTTATATATGGTCCCTCAGCTGAGAATGATCTATATATTTTAAATTGTTGAAAACAAAATAGAAGGATACTATTTTGTGACACATTAAAATTATATAACATTCAGTCTACGGCCATCCCCCCGAACATGCCCCGTCTCATCATCTAAAATTATACAAAATTTGAATTTCAATGCCCATAAATAAAGTTTTATTGGAATATAGCCACATACTCATTTATGTGTTGTCTGTGGCTGCTTCACACTGCAATGGCAGAGCTGAGTAGTTGCAACAGAGACCAAAAATATTTGGTCTGGCTCACGAAACCAAAAATATTTACTATCTAGCCTTTTACTGAAAATCAGTGTGCTTACCTCAGCTCCATGAGAAAAAAAAATACACTGAAAAGCATATCCAACCTGTAGCAGAGTTATTGGGACAGCTTAAAATAAGTATAATAAATATATTAAAGAGATAATAAGCTCTAAATAAAAAAGAGTTATAACAATGAAAAACAATGAATTATGTTTAAAAACAATTGGAAATATTAGGTGTGGAAAACAGAATAGTTGAAATGAAGAACACAATAGATGAAATAATTACTAGGGTAGGCAGTGCTAAAGAATCTAATCTGCTATTTCATTTTTCCTTTATTTATCAATTTTCTGGAGATAATGAATTCATTCCCTATCATTCTCTGAAGTTAACCATTTAAGTTTATTTTAGTATCATTAGGACTCATGAATATAAACATATTTGATGGGTTTTAATCTGTCACAATTGTTGAAATAAGTTGGTGTGCCTGAGGCACAATGGGGCAGAACAAACCAGTACAGGGGAGCTTGGAGCAGAGAAAGATTTATTGCAGGGCTATGCAAGGAGATGGGTGGCTCACGCCCTGAAAAGCCCCAAGATCCTCAACGGTTCCAGCAAAGCATTGTTAAAAGCCAGGTGAGAGAGGAGAGTCGCAGGGTATGTGATCAGTCCTTGCACAATTCTCTGATTGGCCGATGGTGAGATAACAGGGCGGTATCACAGGAGTTAATATTATCACTCCTGAGGCTCCAGGAGGCCTGGGCCTATGAGCTCATGGTCATCAGGTAGTTAACATCTTTCATAGGAGGGCGGTTCATATCTATAAAGCAATTCAGAAAGCGTGCATCAGATATTATTTAGGTACTTCTGAGAGAAGATGAAGTCGAGGACACGGAGAAAGGGCCTGTCCTAGGAAGCCCCTTAAGCTCCAACTTGGTTATACATTTATCTTCATCGAAGCTCAAATTTTCCCATATTTGGCCAGTAGAAGCCTGTTAAGGATGGCTCCTGAGTCTTTTGATGTGACAATGAAGTCTTTGAGAGCTTCTTTCCTACATGCTATGACAAGATTTCCAGGAACCTCTTCATTTCCTGCTCTAGACTGAGACTCAGCCATTCACTAAGAAGTCCTGGTTTCTTGTAATTGCAAGTAGACTTTCAGGACTACTGTCTCTGCCCTCAGTTCAGTTCAGTTCAGTCGCTCAGTCGTGTCTGACTCTTTGCAACCCCATGAATCGCAGCATGCCAGGCATCCCTGTCCATCACCAACTCCCGGAGTTTACTCAGACTCATGCACATCGAGTCAGTGATGTCATCCAGCTATCTCATCCTCTGTCGTCCCCTTCTACTTCTGCCCCCAATACCTCCCAGCATCAGGGTGTTTTCCAATGAGTCATCTCTTCGCATGAGGTGGCCAAAGTATTGGAGTTTCAGCTTCAACATCAGTCCTTCCAATGAACACCCAGGACTGATCTCCTTTAGGATGGACTGGTTGGATCTCCTTGAAGTCCAAGGGACTCTCAAGAGTCTTTTCCAACACCACAGTTCAAAAAGCATCAATACTTCGGTGCTCAGTTTTCTTCACAGACCAGCTCTCACATCCATACATGACAACTGGAAAAACCATAGCCTTGACGAGATGGACCTTCGTCAACAAAGTAATGTCTCTGCTTTTTAATATGCTATCCAGGTTGGTCATAACTCTGCTTCCAAGGAGTAAGTGTCTTTTAATTTCATGGCTGCAGTCACCATCTGCAGTGATTTTGGAGCCCCCCCAAAATAAACTCTGACACTGCTTCCACTGTTTCCCCATCTGTTTTCCATGAAGTAATGGGACCAGATGCCATGATCTTAGTTTTCTGAATGTTGAGGTTTAAGCCAACTTTTCCACTCTCCTCTTTAACTTTCATCAAGAGGCTCTTTAGTTCCTCTTCACTTTCTGCCATAAGGGTGGTGTCATCTGCATTTCTGAGCTTATTTCGACCGGCAATCTTGATTCCAGCTTGTGCTTCATCCAGTCCAGCATTTCTCGTTATATACTCTGCATATAAGTAAAATAAGCAGGGTGACAATATACAGCCTTGACATACTCCTTTTCCTATTTGGAACCAGTCTGTTGTTCCATGTCCAGTTGTAAGTGTCGCTTCCTGACCTGTATTCAGATTACTCAGGAGGCTGATCAGGTGGTATGATATTCCCATCTTTTTAAGAATTTTCCACAGTTTATTGTGATCCACACAGTCAGTTTTTTTATTTTGATTACTGATGTGTGAAATCATTTCTCAGGTGATTCCCAGGTGGCGCTGAAGAAGGAATTCATAGGGCCTGGACTCCATCTCAGGCCTGTCCGTGCTGATCGTGCTAGGCCGGCAGGGGAATCTTGAATATCACATCCAGGTTACTCATTGCCTAAGAGAAAACAGACACTAATCACCCCTGCCTCCGGACAGTATCTATCGGAATGTAACCACAGGCTATTGATTATTAACTGTTTGAACACATAACAAGGGAATGATGGGGCTATTGTGATTGTATTTACCCTTCCTTTGTAAGCCTCAAGGGATTGGGGTGGTGGGTTTGGACACGTACACATGGGGTATAAAAGATTTTCACAAATGCTGGTCGGGGCCCTTGGCTAAGAGGAGACTCTGCCTTGGGCCCGCCGGTGTAATAAACTGCACTCCACTATCTGCATTGTCCTTCTGAGTGAGTTTGTTTCCCAGAAAGCATGGCTATAACAGCGCTAGTGGTAAAGAACCTACCTGCCAATGCAGGAGATGTAGAGAAGTGGAATTGATCTCCAGGTCGGAAGATCCCCTGGAAGAGGAAATGGCAACCAACTCCACTAATTTTGCCTGGAAAATCATATGAACAGAGGAGCCTGGCAGGCTATGGTCTGTGGGATCACAAAGAGTTGAACACAACCGAACGTTTAACTGGGACCTGACTGTGGCTCAGATAGTGAACTCCTTATTGCCATATTCAGACTTAAATTGAAGAAAGTGGGGAAAACCACTAGTCCATTTAAGTATGACCTAAATCAAATCCCTTATGATTACATAGTGGAAGTAAGAAATAGGTTTAAGGGACTAGATCTGATAGACAGATTGCTTGATGAACTATGGGCGGAGGTTTGTAGCATTGTACAGGAAACAAGGATCAAGTCCATCCCCAAGAAAAAGAAATGCAAAAAAGCAAAATGGTTGCCTGAGGGGGCCTTACAAGTAGCTGTGAAAGGAAGAGAAGGGAAAAGCAAAGGAGAAAAAGAAAGATATATCCATTTGAATCCAGAGTTCCAAAGAATAGCCAGGAGAGATAAGAAATCCTTCCTCAGTGATCAGTGCAAAGAAATACAGGAAAACAATAGAATGGGAAAGTCTGGAGATCTCTTCAAGAAAATTAGAGATACCAAGGGAAAATTTCATGCAAAGATGGGCTCAATAAAGGACAGAAATGGTATGGACCTAACAGAAGATATTAAGAAGAAGTGGCAAGAATACAAAGAACTATACAATTAAGATCTTCACAACCCAGATAATCATAATGGTGTGATCACTCACCTAGAGCCAGACATCCTGGAATATGAAGTCAAGTGGGCCTCAGGAAGCATCAATATGAACAAAGCTAGTGGAGGTGATATAATTCCAGTTGAGCTATTACAAATCCTAACAGTTGATGTTGTGAAAGTGCTACATTCAATATGTCAGCAAATTTGGAAAACTCAGCAGTGGCCACAGGACTAGAAAAGATCAGTTTTCATTCCAATCCCAAAGAAAGGCAATTCCAAAGAATGCTCAAACTACCGCACAATTGCATTCATCCCACACACTGGTAAAGTAATGCTCAAAATTCTCCAAGCCAGGCTTCAGCAATATGTGAACTGTGAACTTCCAGATGTTCAAGCTGATTTTAGAAAAGGCAGAGGAACCAGAGATCAAATTGCCAGTATCTGCTGGATCATCGAAAAAGCAAGAGAGTTCCAGAAAAACATCTATTTCTGCTTTATTGATCATGCCAAAGCCTTTGACTGTGTGGATCACAAGACACTGTGGAAAATTCTGAAAGGGATGGGCATACCAAACCACCTGACCTGCCTCTTGAGAAACCTATATGCAGGTCCGGAAGCAACAGTTAAAACTGGACATGGAACAACAGACTGGTTCCAAATAGGAAAAGGAGTGTTTCAAGGCTGTATATTATCACCCTGCTTATTTAACTTATATGCAGAGTACATCATGAGAAATGGTGGGCTGGAAGAAGCATAAACTGGAATCAAGATTGCCAGGAGAAATATCAATAACTTCAGATATGCAAATGACACCACTCTTATGGCAGAAAGTGAAGACGAACTAAAGAGCCTCTTGATGAAAGTGAAAGAGGAGAGTGGAAAAGTTGGCTTAAACCTCAACATTCAGAAAATGAAGATCATGGCATCCAGTCCCATTACTTCATGGCAAATAGATGGGGAAACAGTGTCAGACTTTATTTTGGGGGGCTCCAAAATCATTGCAGATGGTGATTGCAGCCATGAAATTAAAAGACGCTTGCTCCTTGGAAGGAAAGTTATGACCAGCCTAGATAGCATATTAAAAAGAAGAGACATTACTTTGTTGACAAAGGTCCATCTAGTCAAGGCTATGGTTTTTCCAGTGGTCATGTATGGATGTGAGAGTCGGACTATAAAGAAAGCTGAGTGCCAAAGAATTGGTGCTTTTGAACTGTGGTTTTGCAGCAGACTCTTGAGAGTCCCTTGGGCTGCAAGGAGATACAACCAGTCCATCCTAAAGGAGATCAGTCCTCGGTGTTCATTTGAAGGACAGATGTTGAAGCTGAAACTCCAATACTTTGGCCACCTGATGCGAAGAGTTGACTCACTGGAAAAGACCCTGATGCTGGGAAAGATTGAGGTCAGGAAGAGAAGGGGATGACAGAGGATGAGATGGTTGGATGGCACCAATTCAATGGACATGAGTTTGGGTGGACTCTGGGAGTTGGTGATGGACAGGGAGGCCTGGCATGCTAAGGTTCACAAAGAGTTGGGTCACAAAGAGTGTGACATGGGATCACAAACAATCGGACACGACTGAGTGACTAAAATGAAGTGAACTGAGTGTCTAACAGTGCTACTGTTACTGATGTGTGGAATCATTTCACCTATTAAGGGTTCCCATAAAATAAATGTATTCATTTATGTTGGGTTGGCCAAAAAGTTTGTTTGGGTTTTCCTGCCATGGTTCAAAAACCCAAATGAACTTTTTCGCCAACCCAATATATTCACTCACATATTCAGTCATCATTTGTTCACTAAATCTTTTTTTTTAAATTAATTAATTAATTTATGTCTGCTCTGAGTCTTTGTTGTTGTGTGCAGACTTTCTCTAGTTGCAGTGAATGGGATCTACTCTTTGTGGTGTGTGGGCTTCTTATTGCTTTGTGGTCTCTAGTTGCAGAGCACAGACTCTAGACTTCAATAGTTGTGGTCCAAGGACTTTGCTCCATGGCGTGTGGAATCTTCCTGGACTTTGCATCCAACCCATGTCCCCTCAACTGGTAGGTCTATTATTAGCCACTGGACCACCAGCAAAGTCCTATTCACCAATCTTAAATGCCAGATACTAATCTGGGGCATGGCATTTTGTAGCAAATAGAGATGGGAATGTACTCTGATAAAAGGTACAATCGAAAGTTATAAAAACACAGGTAAATAAACCTACATTTTCTATTAACATCTAGAATATATTTTCTTCCAATTATGTGAAGATTTTAGCATTCTTGTATGACTCCCAACTTCCTTTTAATCCCATCCCCTCACCTCCAGTTAATCTACCATGTTAATAAACTTTGAAAGTTTTCCTTCAGAATATGGTTGTTCTTATTCACAAATGAATTCTGTAGATTAAGCAATAATAACTATAGCTTTTTTCAACTAAATTAATATTTTAAATTCATTACTTGTTTCTCTTCTAGTTGTAGTACTAGGGGCTAGACGATAACAACAGTATCAACCAATTGTGCAGGTAAAATCTTACATGTACAAAAGGAAAATTTCACATTCTAAGTAATTTGAGAGATTCTCTGCTAGTAATTTTTTCTTTTCTTCTTTGTATATGTGGAAACCTTAATTTTGTCCTCAAAGCTGATTTTTTTTTTTTAACTGACCTGAAATTCTAGGCTCAAAACCATTTTCTTTCAAAACTAGATAAATTCTTCTGGTGTAACTGACAGAAATTTTATTAATCTATTCCAGAATTCTTTTTTAAAGAGAATTTTCTCCTACACTAGAAGCGTTTGGGCTTCTCTGGAGGCTCAGATGGAAAAGAATCCAGCTGCAATGTGGGAGACCTGGGTTCTATCTCTGGGTTGGGAAGATCCCCTGGAGGAGGAAATGGCTACCCACTCCAGTATTCTTGCCTGGAGAATCCCAAAGCGGAGGAGATACAGTCCATGCAGTGGCAAAGAATTGGACATGACTGAGCGACTAAACTTACACAGAAGCTTTTAGGTTTGTTTGTAACCATTAATCTGTCCTCCATTTCTGTTATTTTGTTATTTTAAGAGTGTTGCATAAATGGAATCATACAGTATGTAACTTTTTGAGGTTGGCTTTTTTCTGTCACTCCGCATTATTCCCTAACAATTCATCCAAGTTATCGTATATATCAGCAGTTTATCTTTTATTGATCAGTGTTCTATGATGTGTACATACCACGGTTTATTCAACCATTCACCTGTTGAAGGACATTTGGGTGGTTTTCAGTGTCTGGCTATAAAGAATAAACCTTCTGGGAACAATTGTGTACAGGATATTCTGTGATCATATGCTACTGTCTCTCTGATGTGAATTCCCAAATTGCAGTAACTAGGTTTATGGCTGAGGCATATTTTGTTTTATAAGAAACTGCTATGTTCTTTTCTAGAGTAGCTGTGTCACTTTACGTTCTCACCAGCCATGTATGAATAATTCAATTTCTTCACATCCTTCCTAGCATTTGGTGCTATTACTAAATTTTATTTTTTAACAAATTATTTCAGTTATTCTATTATATGGATAGTGATATTTCATGTAGGGTTTAATTTGCACTTCTCTAATGGCATATGATGTCATATATATGACCTCTTCAACAAAATACCCATGAATTTGACCTTTTTCTAATTTGACTAATTGATTTTCAGTGTTGAGTTCTGAAACTCAACACAATATATAAAGGGTCCTTTATATATTCTAGCTACAAGTCCTTTTTTGGATATGTGCTTTGCAAATATTTTCTTACACTCTTTCCATCATCTTTGCAGAGCAACTTTTAAATTTTGTTGAGATCCAACTTAGCAGCTTTTCCTTTTACACATCATGCTTTTGGTGTCAAGTCTAAGAATATTTTTCTAGTCCCCAAGTCCTGAAGAATTTCTTCTGTTTCTCTGTAGAAGTTTTTAGTTTTATATTTAAGTATGTTAATCATTTTGAGCTAATTTTTGTAGAAAGTAAAATTTTGTTTTCAGCATATTTATATTTTTCCTTGCAGTGTCCTCTTGTTAGCTCTTTAGAATTATTTATTTACAGCTGCCCTGGGTCCCTGTCGCTGCATGTGGCTTTCTCCAGCTGCGGTGGCGGGGGGCTCCTCTCTAGCTGCGGGGCTCGGGCTTCTCCTCGCAGGGGCTTCTCGATTGCAGAGCATGGGCTCCAGACGCATGGGCCTCTGTAGTTGTGGTGCACAGACTTAGCTGCCCCACTGCATGTGGGATCTTCCCAAACCAGGTATCGAATCTGTGTCCCCTGTTGGCAGGCAGGTTCTTAACCACTGGACCACGAGGGAGGTGCTCTTGTTAGCTTTTTATACTTCAGGAGTATACATGTGCATAAGTGTACAGCTTAAGGAATTTTCACCCACTGAGCAAATGCATGTAACCAGCATCCAGTCCAAGAAGTACACCATTAAAAGATCCCTGTGTCTCTTCCTACTGATGGGCATTTTTCCTGTTTTTTGAACATCCTATTAACAAAGTCATGTTGTGTGTGTTATTTTGTTTCTAATTTCTTTCATTCAGCATTATGTTTGTGAGATCCACCTACAGTGTTATGTGTAGTTCTAAGTTATTTATTACATGACTATTATATGAATGTATTTTGATCGACTTACCCATTTCTGCATAGAGAGATACTTAGGTTGTTTCCAATCTGGAACTGATATGAATAGCACTGCTTTGATTAGTCTTATTCATGTATTTGAATGAAAAGTTATGACTTTGTTGTGTACATACTTAAAAGAATTGTTAGGTCACAGGACAGGCATATATACATAGCTTTCCAAAAATAAGTTCTAATTATCTTATCTCTTGTCCACACTTGCTATTTTCAGTCTTTAAGTGTTAGTCAGTCTAACGGATATGTGTCCCACTGCTACTTTTTTCTTTAGGTATTTTTCAACTTTTGGTTTGGGGCCAATTTTGGACTTTTCAAAAAAATCAAAAATGAATGAAAAGAATTGCAATATTTCCTTCACCCGGATTCCTTAAATGTTAAATATGTATGTCCATATCTATATCTATACCTATACCTGTATCTATATCTATACCTATATCTGGGCTTCCCTGGTGGCTCAGATAGTAAAGAATCTGCCTGCTATGCAGGAGACCCAGGTTCCATCCCTGGGTCAGGAAGATCCCCTGGAGAAGAGAATGGCAACCCACTCCAGTTTTCTTGCCTGGAGAATTCCATGGACAGAGGAGCCTAGAGGGCTACAGTCCATGTGGTCACAAAGAGTCGGACACGACTGAGTGACTAAGTGCACACACACACAGTATTCAAGAGTGAATTGCAAGCAATATTCCTGTACTTCTAAACACAGTGTTTATTTTCTAAAAATAAAGACTTTCTTGTATGGCCATAGTCCAGTGATCAAAACTGAAAACATTACCATTAATACAGTAGTGTTATCAACAACACTTACTCAGATTTCACGAACTGCCACACAATTGTTCTTTGTACCCGCCCCCCCAAATTTATTCTGGTTTGAGAAGCTTCTCCCTTCTCTGACCCATCTTGCTCTGCCACCCCAGCTTTCTTTTATTCCTAAACTGTGCAAACCTCATTTCGGCCTTCGAGGCTCGGCCCTGGCTGGGCCTTCTACCTGCAGTTTTCTTTTCTCCAGTGGCCCAAATTTGCCTCCCCACTAAATCTTGGCTTCCATATTACTTCCTCAGAAAGATCTTCCCTATTCACCCATTCTCTCTCTTAAACTATTCTATTGTAATTATCTACATAGGACCTTTTGTTTTTCATTTTGTTAGTATATCATCTATGTCCACTAAAATGAGAGGCCTATGAGAGCAGGGAATTTGGTATCCATATTCTTGACTGTGTTTCCATTGTCTGTCAAGGTAATGACTGACACATAATATGTAATTAATACAGATGTGTTACTAAATGATTGAACTGGTAGTTGATATCCATGGACATCACATCAAACTCTTCAAAGGTATCAGTCTAGCTTTTCATGATAGTCTGTCTGAAATGCTTGAAATAAATTCACCAAATGTAATACCAAGAACCAGCACACACCAAGGCCCTATTGTATAGCACAGGGAACTACATTTAATACCTTATAATAACCTAGAATGGAAAAGAATCATATACAGTCTGTATATATGTATGGTTATATATATCTGAATCACTTTGCTGAACGCCATAAGCTAACACAACATTGTAAATCAACTATGTGAAAAAAAGTGGAAGTATTAGTCACTCAGTTGTGTCTCTGGGACCCTATGGATTATAGCCCACCAGGCTTCTCTGTCCCTGGAATTCTCCAGGCAAGAATGCTGGAGTGGGTAGCCATTCCCTTCTCCAGGGGATCTTCCTGACCCAGGAATTGAACCCAGGTCACTGGCATTGCAGGTGGATTCTCATACCATCTGAACCATCAGGGAAGCCAATCAGCTATACTTCAATTTTTAAAAAACAGTAGTAATTAAGATGATCTCCCAGGACAGTAACTTTATAATACAGAGGAAGGCTCTACTAGGATATCCATGAAGTCACAATATATTGAGGACTAGACAACAAGAATTGGTTCAGATGACCTATTTATGACAATAGTGTGAAACTGCTACACTGGAGAGAGCCTAGATAATGTCAAATAGAACCTTGAAGACAGAGTAAGGACAATTTGTTTTCTGCTCATACTTCTTTCAGGCTAAGTCTACTTTTAAAATTAAATTTGATTTACAAATTAAATTAAGAGGGATGGGATGGGGAGGGAGATGGATAGGGAGATCAGGATGGGGAACACACGTGAATGCATGGCTGATTCATGTCAATGTATGACAAAAACCACTACAATATTATAAAGTAATTAGCCTTCAACTAATAAAAATAAATGAAAAAAAATTTAATTTACAACTTAAATTAATTTGACTTTTTAAACCAAAAGCAGCAACCTTTTTTTCAAGGCTTTCATTTACTTTTCCTCAGTCACCTCTTTTTCATTTCTTGCTCTGAAACCTGTATGGTTACAAATGTTCCAGAATATTAAATTCTGCCTCTTCTGATAATCTTGTGGTTAATTCTCGAAGCTTATTGCTCAAATAGTAATCATGGAAAGATATTTTCAGTGACATGTGAAATTACAGTTGTGCACATTGACACATATGTAACATGTGATAGCTACGCATTTAGTGTTATACCATGCTATGAGTAGAGGTTGTACCTACTTCACAGCCCCCTATACATGTATGAGGAGGTTTACTGAATTGTTCCAAGTTATATAGAAAAGCTATGGTTTAGTTCTATAGGGGCAGTCACCTCTTTGACCATGATTTCAGTCAAAATTGATGGAGTATTACAAAGTCTACTCTTTGAGAATACTCATCCATGGGGCCTGGGGTAGGACCTAGAGAACTGTATTCTTAACTCTCCCCCAAATGACTCTAACTGATATTGAGAAATATTTAATAGTCATAATCCAACGATGGTTGTCTGATCTACCAAGAGAGAAATTTTAAAAATGTATTGGGAAGAGAGGTTCATGTTTCTATTTATACAAGTCCTGTTGGAACATTTTGGCTCTAGCTTGGTACCTTCCATGTACTAATTAGCCTATTTTCCTGCCAGACATAAAATTACAACCCCTCCTGAATTCTTCTAACTTAGTCGCTCAGTTGTGCCTAACTATGCGACCCCATGGATCCCATGCAATCCCATGGATTATAGCCCACCAGGCTCCTCTGTCCATGGACTTTCCTGTCAGACATAAAATTACAACCCCTCCTGAATTCTTTTAACTTAGTTAGTTGCTCAATCATATGTAACTCTGTAGTCCCATGGACTATAGCCCACCAGGCTCCCTCCAGTCCACGAAATTGTCCCAGCAAGTATACTGGAGTGGCTAGCCATTCCCTTCTCCAGAGGATCTTCCCTACCCAGGGATTGAAGCTGGATCTCCTGCATTGCAGGCAGGTTCTTTACCCTCTGAGCCACCAGGGAAGCCCCTTTTAAACTTAATTTGGGATTAAAAAGGGCCACAGCTACTGAAAAAGATAAGCAGTTATTAGATCGAATCAGAAAGAGCTATGATATTAAGAGGTTATTAACTTTCAGGAAGAGTTTCTGAAGTTAAACTCCCTGCTGAAATAATCCCTGTTTAGAGACAGCTTGGGAGACAGATACTCAGAAGCAGCTTTATGAATAAGCTTTTGCAGGGAAAAAAAAAAAAGGAGAGGAAGCTGGACGCATTGGGTTTGTCGCTGTTTTTTGCTTTTTTCCCTCTGAGCTTTCATTCCTGTCTACCTGGTCTAAAGTTTTCTATTATCCACACCTCAACTTCATCAGTGTAACTAACATTTTCCTGTGCAAGCTTACTTAGTGAGTACATGAGATGCAAGTTTCAAAGATGCTGTGAGAGGCTCAGAAGAAAGATACTCTGCTGGGCTGATTTGTTGGTAAGATAGGGTAACAATAACTGTTTACTTGGAGTGCTTTCTAGTCCCTTGGGTCAGATTACAAAATATTCAGGAAGGAGGCCTCTTAGGAGTTGAATGTTCATTGAGTACTTTGATGTGGAGAGAATTTCATGCCCCACTTTTGCTCTTCTTTCCTTAAGTATCAAAGAGTGGTATTACTCTGTGGGCATACTGCCTTTCCAGGAGACAGGTTGCAAAGAGTCAGAATGCTTGTGTGATTAAGATTGTGGTTATGTGAAAACAAGATTAGGAAGATATATTAAAGGAGAAGCTTAGGAAGAAAGCAACCTGGGTTCTTGTTCCTGATACTGACCAGTCTTGTTTCTTCTCTTGGTGTGAATTTCTACATCTGTAAGAGAGGGTAGGCTAGAGCAAAGGTGGGATCCAGTGGTCCACAGACACATCTTATTCACTTTATTTGGCTTTCATGATGTTTCTTTCTTCCCTTTGTCTTCTCCACCCTTAATTTTTTTATCCTTCTCTTCCATGAAATTTAAAACAAAATCTGAACATTGGGAAAGCCCATATAACAATATATGTTTTTTATTTTAATTTATTGAAATCTAGTTGATTTACAATATTGGTTTCAGATGTATGAAGTATTAAATCAATAATAATTATACTCCAAGTTATTACAATATAATGAGTCTATTGCTCTGTGATGTACAGTATATCCTTGTTGTTTGTTTGTTTGTTTTTAAATCCTTAATTGAAGTGCAGTTTATTTACAATCATTGTATTAATTTCAGGTATGCAGCAAAGTGACTCAGTTATTTATATATATGTCTGTCTTTCTATCCTTTCCTATTCTTTTCCCTTATGGGTTATTACAATATACTGAGTGTAGTTCACTGTCTTATATAGTAGGTCCTTGTTGGTCTTACATTTTATATATAGTAGCGTGTATATGGCAATCCCAAACTCTTGATTTATCCCTCACCCCTTTCTTCTTTGGTAGTCATGTTTGTTTCCTTTGTCTGTGGGTTGATTTCTGTTTGGTATGTTGTTTAGATTCTCTTAAGAGCTGGGGAGGATGGTGGCACCAGACCTGGATGGTACCTGTCTGTCGTTAGAAGTGGCATATCAACGTTTGTGATGTCTCCGCCACTGACTACTGACTCCCAAACCCAACACTTGATGTCAGCTCCTATTCATCACAATATTGTTGTCTGTGTTGGATAGAGAAATGCATTTCTTACCCATGTCTCTAAAAAAGGTGAAAGTGAAAGACCATAAAGTCTGCATTAAAAAAAAAAAAGTGTGGTGACATAGGGTATTGCATTTGTTCTCTTTTCTATTATTTTGGTCACATCTATAATGTTCTCCTCCCAAGAAACAGGCATCATAAGTGTGTCAAATTTAGCACATGTTTGGTGTGTTCGGTGTCGTTGTGGTGAGGTGAATCCTGTGACCCAGTGCCTGCAAGAGGATTTAATGTGATCTCTGCCCAACGCAGCACAGCAGGGCTCAGGTTTCAAGCGAACATGCTCAGCATTTTGTTCTGTTCCTCAATTCTTTGCCTTTGCTTCTATTCTTTCACTGAGGAGGCAAAGACATGTGGGCTAAGGTATTTAATTTCTCGTTGAAACAAAATGCAAACTAAACTCCAGATGCCATATTTCAAATCTCCCAACTTTCATCTTAAATAAACTCAGTCATTTATTAAGCATTTCTTTAGTGTCTACTACATTGCAGGATTTGCACTCCACTTTGTGATGTAGAGAAAAAAATACCCCTTGACTGACAGGCTAGTGAGAACAAGAGACAAGAAAATAAGGACTAGTGGGTAAAGTCCAAGGCCTTGCCAAAGAGCAGCAGGGAAACCTATTGGTCATGAAAAACTGGGTTCAGTGGATTTGATGATCTAGGAGGGTACTACCTTGACTGATTCTCAATGATGTCTACAAAAAAGGGAAGTTAGAGCAATATTGTTACTGAAATGGTGTTAGTGGGAGAGGAGTGTGAGGACTTGAACTTGTCATAAGCTGGATTTAAGGCAGCAGTTAGCAAGTGAGATCTGGTAGAGATTATTCAAAATTTTCAAACCAGGTGAGTTGCTGGACCACCAATGGCCTTGCCTTCTAGAATTCACCTTGTGTGGGTGATTGGCCAGCGTCTGTTAGGCTGATGGCTTTCCGAGCTTGTGTAGTTATGAGGCTGTTTGTTTTCAAGCTAGCACAGAGCTGAGGAGAGGAGCAGGGGGCCACAAGACTTGTTCTTACTGAGATTCAGCCATTTTTCTTGACTAAATACTCCTTGGAGTTTTTGTAGGTCTTTGGTTTATTTCCTGAGTTCTAAAGAAGCAGACTCTGATAATTTTTGCCAGCATTCTCCTTGTTTTATGGAGGAACAGAGTTTGAGTGGATCTGCAGTACACTAGTGTATCTTCTGGACTTTAAAGTCAGTTAGTCTGGGGTCTTTCATGGGTCTGAACAAGCTGATGTTAAAAGGCTGTCAGCTAAGCTTGTCCTGCAGTTCTGTTTTGGGCCAGCTCTGAGTCACAAGACATTTTAAAACTTGTGATGTTTCTTTACACAATGGCTAGTTGTTCTGGATGGAGAGGCAATGGACTGAGCCTGGATTTGAAGTGAAGCAAGAGGGAAAAGGGCAGGCAAGTCATCCTGGGATGAGTGATGTTGAAGAAGAGGAAGAATGAGCCCAGTGGAAGTGTTAGTGATGTCCTGGGGTGTGGCAGCATCATCCAGTGATTCAGAGGTGAACACCACCAACAACAGAATCCCTGCTTTTTGGAATTTATATTCTGAGGCTGGGAAGCAGGTGAGGGGCAGAAAATGAACAGATGTGATAGGTCACTACCTACATAGTTGTTAGGTAATGCTATGAAGGAAACAATCTGGCAGGTGATGGAGACGAATTGTGGCGCTATTTTTCACTGAGAGGTCAGGAAATTCCTTTCTGATGAGAAGATATTAGAGCAGACTTGAATGAAGTGAGGAGTGAGCCCTGGGGCTTTCTCGGGGTGGAGTGTTCTTAGCACAGGCAATGGTGAGGGCAAATGCCTAGGGTGGGAACTGAAGAGGGAGTAACCCTGGGTTTAGAGAAGTGACAAGTTGGTGTGAAGAGACTTCCCTGGTGGTCCAGTGGCTAAGACTCCAAGCTCTCAATGCAAGGGGTCCAGGTTTGATCTCTGATCAGGGAACTAGATCCCACAGGCCACAACTAAGAGTCCTCAGGCCGCAACTAAAGATCCTTTGTGATGGAACTAAGACCCAGCGTGGCCAAATGAATAAATAATAAAGTACAATAAATTTTGTTTTAAAAATTGGGGTGTGAGGACTCAGGAGAAAGGAAACTGAGACTGTCAAGTCACAGAGACAGAAGGCCAGCACGGTGACGAGAGCAGGGGCTGAGAACAAGGAATGCAGCTCCATAGAGGGACTCGTGTTGCTGCCTTTAGGATGTGGCTAGGAAGATGGCAGTGAGAGCCCGGTGACATCCATCATCGCAAGGTTCCCTCAGATTCCGCAGTCTGAGGTTGTTGTCGGGCGTCTGACCACTGTACTTAGCTGTCACTGGCTTTGTAACCACTGCTGTGAAGACCCCGCTCTGTCTATCCGGGGAGGGGCAGACACGGCAGGGTCAGCCTGCCCAGTCTCGGTCAGACTCCCTAGTCTTACAGAAGCCCCAAGGGTTGGCCTAGGGGACCCAGCATTCCACCGCCCTCAGGAACTGTGTTGGGAACAGGTATCAAAACAGCTACGTGAATTTATTTTCATTCTGCGGGCTTCTCCAGTGAGACAATGCTTGTGTTTTTCCACATTTTCCTAGCAAACTCCACCAGTTTTAGAACTGTTAATGAAAGACACGTATTGTCAGCTTCTTATTTGAATGAATTTGAGTTGCTGTGATCTGTTAGTAGAAAATTACTGTTTATTGCTTACTCCCTGCTGTATCCCCAGTGCTGGGATAATAGTGATTCAAACAGAATTCATTAAATGAATTAATAAGTCTGTTAGAAGTGACATTTTTAAAAGTTTCCTATACTGTGAAATGTGATCCTTACCTCCTCTCCTGGGGTTTTTAAACCTCTTTCTCTCTGAGGCTCCTTGTTTCAGTCTGTATGTATGCTTGGGTCTGTCTGTCCTTAAAACAAAATATCCTTTAATTCTTACTCCCTCTGGCCACTCCATATCCAGTTCTCACTTCCTTGTGTTATTCAGTCCCGAAGCCACTGCAGTCTTACTTCCACACGTGTAATGCCAGGTCTCTTTAGACTATGGGTTGAAACTATGCTAGTTAATTTATGGCTAAAATCAACTGGTGACTTTGGAGCCATGTTTTACTTCATATGTAGTACACTTGTTCAGATATTTACCTCACTTTCATGACATACTTCTCTTCTAGTTTCCGTCTCTCTCTCTCTGAACAATTCTCTTGTTTTGTTCACTGCTTCACTGCTGGTCTTCCTCAGAGTTCGGTCCCACCATTTTTCTTATCTCTTACTCTGTTCTTACAGAAAGATGCTTGGTCCAAGGATACAACTAATCTGAGCTTTACACATAGACTCAGACAGCCTCGAACATAACAGTCCTCAGACTTGAACTTGGGTTTATTATCTGCTTTCATTCCTCTCCTGGAAATGTTATTCTTCTTTTCGTCTGTTTTTCTTTCTCTTTCTCCATCACCTTAAAGACCCTTTCCTCCTATAATATCACATCCAGTCTGTCCCTGCTGCTGCTGCTGCTAAGTCACTTCAGTCATGTCTGACTCTGTGCGACCCCATAGACGGCAGCCCACCAGGTTCCCCCGTCCCTGGGATTCTCCAGGCAAGAACACTGGAGTGGGTTGCCATTTCCTTCTCCAATGCATGAAAGTGAAAATTGAAAGGGAAGTCGCTCAGTCGTGTCCGACTCTTAGCAACCCCACGGACTGCAGCCTACCAGACCAGTCTGTCCATGGGATTTTCCAGGCAAGAGTACTGGGGTGGGGTGCCATTGCCTTCTCCACCAGTCTGTCCCTAAGAGCTGCCAATTCTGCCTACTGCCCATGTCTTTTTTTTTTAGTTGCTAATCAGCTGAATTTATTTTTTATTTGCTAAATGTTTATTTTTATTTACTTATTTTTATTATATAAAATAAGAATTTTACATTGGAATATAGTTGATTAACAATGTTGTGTTAGTTTTAGGCATACAACAAAGTGATTCAGTCACACACAAACATGGATCTATTCTTCTAAATTCTTTTTCCATTTAGCTTGTTACATAATATAGAACAAGTTCCCTGTGCTACACAGTAGGTCTTTGTTGAATATCCGTTTTAAATATAGCAGTGTGTACATGTCAGTCCCAAACTCCCTAACTACCCCTCCCCTGATCCCTCCTCCTGTCCCTGTCTTGAACTCCCATCCTCTGTATTATTCTATCTCTGCCGACCTTGAGTCAGAACTCCTCTGACTCTAGTCAGTGTTATTTAATCTCTTCTCTTCTACTCTTTTCATGGCTCTCCAATAACACGCAGAGAAGAGTTTTGTCATAAAAATCAAGTTGATATCTATTATGATATTTAAATTCTTTTTCTACTGATCCACCAGAGACTGTTAAGAGGCAGCAATCCTTCTTCTGATTATACTTAATTTGTGATGCACACCATTGTTAGATAAGTGGTGAATTTGAGCAGTATCCAATTTTGTAATAGTGAATCACTGATCTCGCTAATTCCTTTAAATTATGGCATTATCCTGATGATTTGGAGCCCTTCCCTGTGTAGCAACTGTGGTTCCCTCTCCAAAGCCATTCCCCCATTTCTTTGACAATAGCCCCATTTCCCCACAGCCAGCTCCTTCGGGGCATCTAGCAACATTCTAAGGTCAAGGCATGAAGCTATGATTACACTAGGTCAACCCCAGTAGTCCTTTTTTAACTTTCAAATGGGCACAGGTGCATGTAAAAATTCTGAGACTTGCATGGAAATCTGCTGGGAACTTCTGGGGATTGTCTTCCTTGCTGATACGAAACACACAGAACTGGTCCAGTGTGGCTTGCGTTTTCCTCCTGCAGCTGCTAGGGAGAGCGTAGTTCCACAGCTGCTGCAGCAGCCCGGTAAGCAGGAGAAGAGTTAGGGGGAGGGAAGGCCACTGCTGACAGCGACAGCATGGCAGAATGTCAAGGAATTGAGTCTTAGAGAACATTTTTTAGTAGCACAACTTCTGAAAATCTTCCAATGAGAGAGAAAACATTTTCTTCATATTTAGTAAATTATATTGAGGATTTTTTGAGGCCAAACTCATCCTAACTGATATCCCAAGACATTTTGCTCTGGTAGCATATGCTTGAGAAGTCTTGTCTTAAGAACTGTTTTTTCTCAATTTGACTTTTTAAAAACATTAAAATCATATAAGGGGCAAAAATAAATTTAGCAATCCTCCAGTCTAACTTCTGTCAACTTCAGTTCTGAAACTGGCAAGGCATAAAACATAATGCCATCAATACTAATAGCTCAATGTCTTTATTTTTATACATTCAAAACTGGAGTTCAAAGAGATTAATGACTTGTTCACAACCTCATCACAGTGGCAAGTCTGGGATGAGAACCCAGGTGTCTTCCTCATTCTCCACTGTTGTCTTCCTCATTCTCCACTGTTGTGTTCACTTGGTTTCATTCATACTTTCACGTATTGTCATTCTGTGATTACTCCTCCTTTCAATTGTGAAGGGGACACTTGTTCTCTCACCTAGGTTCTAGGCTTTCTTATATCCTTGCTGATGCCCACTGTCAGTCTCTGTGCCTCCTCAAATATTTAGTATACATGTATTTGACCCCACACAAATACCTATGAATTTTTGAAAAGTGATGGCTGATTCCCTCTGAGTAAAATCTTAATAGATACCTTAGAGTCCAAGAAGATTGCTAGATTTGCTTTTAATTGGTGCCCACTGGTAAGTGACTAGCAAATCCAAGCAACTGTCCAAATAATTCAAGCCAAAGAAATGCACTTGCCTTTCATGTTTTTGATTTTGGAGACCCAGGGTTTTGTTTTTGTCTCAAGTACCATATTGCAGGATAGTCTGGGATCCAGTGGTGTGCTGGAATCTGCCTGGTAGATCACTCACTGGGATCTTTCTAGAATGGTCAGAACAAAGTTGCCCAATGACATGAACCAAGGTTGGACTGCAACATGGCAAAGGAAGCAGGGTCCAACAATGTGATTCCCCAAGCTCCAGACATAACTCTTGGGGCTAGGCTTTTCTGTTTCAGAATGATTGTCCTCTGGGTCATGTTTCAGAGAGGTCCCAGCCAGCCCTTCTAAGCAGCTGCTGCATTCAGAAAGCAGAGGTCTTGCTTCTGATCTTTCCCTCTGATGTGCTGACTGAATGCTCCAACTAAAAACTCTCATAACATTCCATCATTACCTCATTTGCCTAGGGCCTGTATTTTCTTTCTTTCTTTCTTTTTTTTTTGGAAGGAGTGGAGTGAAAAAAACGTTATGGGGACAATGTTGGGGTGAGTAATTGAATTGTACACATACTTAACATTGAGATCCTGGAGCAACCTAATTTAAGCTTTCATTTGTTCAAATGGATAAGATGTTCATTAAGTTTCAAGAGGTACTTTGAATTTCCCCTGGAGGGTCAATTTCCTTGTCTAGAGTAGTCTGTGTTGAATACCAGCTTGCCCACTGTTGTGACACTTTGATGAACAAAATTACTCTGTGGAGGACTCAAGGGGAAGTTAGGGTACGAAAATAGTGGTTCTGTCCTCTGAGACGTTGCCACCTCTAGATTATTTGTAGTCTAGAATAGTAATTTTCTTCGACAAAAGAATAATTTAATAGCTTGTAATTGAACATACTACCATACATTATTGGGTAAAAGCAGAGCTTAGTGGTTTTATTTTGTTGTGAGGTGACCTTTGACTTTTATTATTAGTAGTGTCTCCCTTTCTTTCCTAGTCACATGGCAAGGACACAGGTGGGCAAGGAAGTGCTGCATTTTAGTATTTCTTCCATTTCCTACAGTAAGTGAAGTGATAGTATTAGTCACTCAGTCATGTCCAACTCTTTGAGACCCCATGGACGTTTTGTTTGTAACCATACATGGCATATTGGATTGCCTTGGACAATTAAATATTAAGATTTTTTTTTTTTGCTTGTTTCTCTATGCACAACACATTTCAGTTAGGCTAAAACTTGTTTGGAGAAATATAAACTATAATTTTATAGTGCTTTTGCTTTTAGTTTAAATAGGCTTTACTTTTGCTGATTCTAATACCAAGGGATATGGTGGTAGGGAGCGTTCAACTTTTATCAAGTCTAAATCTTACTCTACTCTGCTTAAAATTGTCTTTAAGGAAGAATGATAGGAACTGATAGTGAGTTGAAAGGAAAGAATAAAAACTCGTGAGGTGTGATATTCAGGTCTGGAGTTTGAAAGGAGAGGGAGGGTTGAGATGCCTACTGAATATTGTTAAATACAAGAATCTCTATCCCTGAGATAGGGATTGTCATGGTGCCAAGTGTCTCAAGGCATTCTAGAGCCTTAAATAAGCCAGACCAGGCTCATTATGTGCCTCATCATTTATTCTCCAAGGAGGTAATTCAAGCCTTATCTTCTTAGTCAGCTATGCATCCTATTGGGTACAGTATTCCTCACTGTGTACACTGTCTCTGTAGTTGTGAGTCATTAATTCTTTTAGAGAACTAGATGTCATCTGATTCATTTCTAAATATTTGTATATTATTTCCTTCTTTTCTTTCTACCCTTCATTTTCCCTTCTTCCCTCCCTCCCACACCCTCCCTTCCTCTTTTCCTTCTTTCCTTCTCACTCATTTATTCATTCATTCAATCATTCATAATGATTTTTTTCCATTTGCAAGACACTGGGCAGGGTGTCACCAGGGATAAATAAGAAACCAAAGATGCCCATAGTCTGTTAAGAAAGATCACTTTTGCATTCATATGATTATAATGTAGAAAGTGATAACAGGCCATGAGACTGATGTGAGGGCAGGCAGGAATTGAGAGGATAGAGAGGTCTCCTCTAGTGGAGAAAATCAGGCAAGTCTTCATAGCTTTGCTTAGAAGACTAGAATATTTATTGTGAGGGAAAAAAATTGATTTAAATGAGAAATATATAAGGGGCTGAAATTTAGTATGCTGACAGTCTGAGATAATTCATTCTCCTCTTTCTGGTTGAATTCATAAGGGGATTTTGCACTTTTTATCCTCTTAATCAGACCAAACCATCTTGATTGCAATGACTCTACATGAACAAAGATTTGTTTTACTACCCTCTTGTCTCCCATAGATATTTGCATGGCATCTGTGAAATCAGTTCCAGAATTCTAGAAGAGAAGCATTAAAAAAAAAATTTTTTTTAAATAAGCCTTGTGTGTGTGTGTGAGAGAGAGAGAGAGAGTCACTCAGCCGTGTCCAACTGTTTGTGACCCCTTGGACTGAAGCCAGCCAGGCTCCTCTATCCATGGAATTCTCCAGGCAAGAACACTGGAAGAGCCTGCCATTCTCTTCTCCAGGGGATCTTCCCAAACCAGGGATTGAACACAGTTTCCTGCATTGGATTTCTCCTAATTAGAACAACGAATTTTGGAGCTACAGGGGTTTTCTGAGGTTATTGTCCAGGTTAACTAACTGCTCCCACTTCATAGATGATTAAACTGAGGCCCAAAGAAGCAAAGTAACTTATGTCTCTTGTAAACGACCAAGTTAGAAGTGGAGCATAGATTAGAATAAAGTTTTCCTGTCTGCCCTTCCCAAGTGACCACCTTTCCTCCCTTTTTATAAGCATATGAAATCTGGATTTAAGCAGGCATGAGTAAAGTATGCGAAGTAGAACAGGGAGAAAGGTAGCAACAGGAAGATCATTTAGAATTTCTATTACTGAAGGATGGGTAGGCTTGTTTTGTGAAAATGTCTTCCTTCCTCATCTCTTTTCCTTTGCTTATGCTCATCCTTCCAGGTTGTTGCTGCGACTCGGGAAATGAAGGTTACTTCTAACATCTAAATCATACCCAGGTAGACAAACTTGTTTATCAGTATCTTAGGGTGTTTACTATACTCATATTCTCATCTTATTCAAGGTCCAAGTGTGGATTTTGTTTTACCTCTATTTATTCCATCTTCAGTATTCTTCCTTTCTTTATATAGGTCTGAGTTTCCAATCTGTATAATTTTCCTTTTCTCTGAAGAACTTCTTCTAACATTTATTGCAATGCAGGATTATTGGGAACACATTCAATTTTTTATTTGTTTGAGCAAGTCTTTATTTCTCCTTCACTTTTGAAGGATAATTTCTCAGGGTACAGAATTCTAGGCTTTTTTTTCTTCTTCTTTAAACAATTATTTCACTCCACTCTCTTCTCTCATGCATGATTTCTGAGAAACTAAATGTAATTCTTACCTTTGTTTCACTATGAATAAGGGAGGTGTTTTCTTCCTCTTGTTTCTTTCAGGAATTTTTCTTTACCTTTGATTTTCTGTAGTTTGAAAATGATATACCTCAGCATCATGTTTTGGAGGCATTTACTCTGCTTTATGTTCTTTGAGCTTCCCAGATCTTGGATTTGGAGTTTCACATTAGTTTCTGAAAATTCTCGATCATTATTATTTAAAATATTTCTCTATTCCTTATGTCAGGCGAGTGTATGTTCCTCGGTTTTTGTCTCGTCACAACAAAGATTTGGAGTGACGGACATTAAAGCCCCCTCGGCCTGTCACAGCTCTCGGGTCTTGGACAGACCGTGTTACAGATCTCAGGTCTCGAGCGGACTGTGTTATAGCTCTTAGACGAATCAGTGTTACAGCTCCGTGTTACAGCTCTATTTTATTTAGACAACAGCAGGAAAATCCATCTTCGAGGCGTGAGGGCACGTCGATCCAAAGACACGAAGAGAAGAGCGCCCCATCGCGCGCGTGCGCGAGAGAGCGAGCTAGCTTTGGCTCCTCTTTTTGTATGTTTTTCTCTCCCTGGGCCTGTCCTATGTAAGTTGGGCCAGCCAGGAGTGCTGTTTGTTTTACCCTAGGTTCTCACTTGGTCCTCGGGCCTTCCTGTGTTCTATTTTCGCGGGCTTTTCCTTCCGGGTCTTTTGGCCACTGCCATTCTGGACTCCTTTTCCCTGTTCTAACTACCCAACACTTTCTTTCTTCTCCTTCTGGTATTCCCATTTGCAGTTGTCCCACAATCCTTGGCTGTTATGTTCTGGGGTTGTTATTTATTTTTTTTTTTTTTCAGTCTTTGAGGAGCCTACTGATATATCCTCTAGCACAGAGATTCTTTCCTCAGTCATGTCCAATCTACTAATAAACCTGTTAAAATTTGTCTTCATTTTTACAGTGTTTTTGATATCTAGAATTTCTTTTTGACTCGTCCTTAGGATTTCTATCTCTCTGCTTATATTACTCATCTCTTCTAATGTGCTGTCTCCTTTATTCATTAGCATCTTTGCACTGCTATTTTAAATTTCTGGTCTGTTAGTTCCAATGTCACTGTTGTGTCTGGTTCTCTTCAAATGGTGTTTTTTGCCTTTTGGTATCCCTTGTCATTTTTTTTTCTTTTCCTTTTTGATAGCTAGACATGATGTAGCAGGTAAAAGAAATTCGGTAACAGGCTTTTAGTAATGTGGTGGTCAGGAGTGGGAGTGGGGAAATGGTCTAAAGCCCTATCATTGTCTGTCTCTCAGAGAACTTCAAAAATGTTTCTCATTTTTTTTCTTCTCCCTCTTGGGAAACAGGGTGGCTAGAGGAATGGAATTTGAATATTTCCTTTCCCCAGCTCATTAGGCTCTGATAATACCTCAGCAGGTTAGGCTCTGGTTAAATAGTTTCCCTAGAGGTCAGGCCTTGTTAAGAAGGTGAGTGCTCTGACATATTTATTTTTTCTTTTTTTTAAATTATTTTTTCTTTTATTTTTAACTGGAGGACAATTGCTTTAGAATATTGTGTTAGTTTATGCCATAAAGAAAGCTCTATGTTATGCCTGACTATTGTGATTCCATGAACCATAGCCCACCAGGATTCTCTGTCCATGGGATTCTCCAGGCAAGAATACTGGATTGGATTGCCATTTTCTTCTCCATTCTGACATATTTCAAAATGATTCCTTTTCTCTTCCCCCTACCTGAAGCCTGAGGTCTTTTTCTTTGATATTTACATGAGAACCTGATCAAGCTCCTGAAGGTAAATCACAAAATACTGTGTGCCTCTCCACCTGCATCACCAAGTTCTCCTGAAGTTTTTAATTCTCAGAGTTGTCCTCACTGAGCCTCCAACAATTCATCAATTATAGTTCAGGTTTTCTTAAGCTGGCATTGATTCCCAAGGGAGTCGCTGCTCGTGAACCTCTGCTTTGATAAGCCATGAATGACTCTATTTTCCTATCTGTCTTTCCAGTCTTGGGACCAATGGTTTACCCCATGTTCTCTCCACTCTTAGGTATTTGAGTTGTTGATTTTTCAGTTTGTTCAGCTTTCTATTTGTTGTTAGAACAGAGTGGTGATTTCCAAGCTTCTAAGATCTAGAACCAGAAAACTGAAGTTTTAAGTATGAGTTTTGAAACTTTCTTTTTTGTGGTCTATTTCACTAAGCTCATAGTAGTTAGTCAGGAGAGGCACAATCAATCCTTCCTGCTCCCCCAAAATAAATGTGTTTATGTATGTGTTTTAATCAGAAGTTCCAAGGGCATTCTTGCTTCACTCCACACTGAATTTACTGAGCATATATGCTTTGAAAATAATAACATTATTTAGAAATGTGTTTGCATTTACCAGCACACACTGAATTAAGGATTATGTTACAAGTTAAGCTGTTAAAAAAAAAAAAAAACCTGGGCAGAACAAAGAATGGGGATGAAGCTTGGAACATATATTTTTGCATAAGAAATATTTTTTGTTTCTTTTGGTCTGAGAAATCTCTGATACTGCTTTGAGAGTGCTTAGAGTAATTTAGTCTTTTCTTATGACACTTAAAGAAGGCTTGGCCTGAGGAAAGTATTCAGGATTTAGCTTAAGAAATTTAGTAAAATGTGATAAATTCATTCTGGAATTCAAACTACACCAACTGAATAGAATAAATTCATGGCGTTGTTAATGAGTCTTATGGTAATTTTGCTAACTACAAAGCAATAGTCTTCCTCAAGGATACAGTCATCTACATATAGTGGTGAGAAAATATCTAACCAAACTCTGACCTTTGGAAAACAGAAGTGAGCTGCAGTGGTTCCTGGCGCTTAGTAATTTCTTTTCTTACCATTTGTTGACTAGATCTACTCTTTGCTGGACGGTTTGACCTTTTATTGCTTATAGTCAGCAGTCTGGGCTTTGGTCCAAATTGCCCGTTCTAATCAGTCATTTCTGAAGACTCTCAGATCCTAATTCTTTTCTTTTGTCTGTGATCTGTGGTGACTGCTTGTGGCTACCTTGTTCTCTTTACTGAGGTTTTGCTTTTTGTTTTTTACCACTCTAGTCACCAGCTTGGGCTTCCCTGGTGGGTCAGTGGTTCAGAACCTGCCTGCCAATTCAGGAGTCATAAGAGCGTGGGTTTGTTCCCTGGATTGGGAAGATCCCCTGGAGAAGGAAATATCAACCCACTCCAGTATTCTGGCCTGGGAAATCCCATGGACAGAGGAGCCTAGAAGGCTCCATGGGGTCACAAAAGAGTCAGACATGACTTAGCAGCTAAACAACAAGTCACCAGTTTAGCTTGTATGCCCTTTTTAGCCTAAGCTATTAACCCCCATCTTGATTTGCTCAGCTTATCTCTCTTCTAGAGACATCTCTGCTGTGGCCCTGACTTAGAACTCCAATATATCTTGCTGACCAAACCTTATCTCTTCCTTCATTCATGAGTTTCTTGGAGAGCCTGCTTCCTCCACAAAGTTATTTTTTTCTTTTTTCATGTGTGTCTTCCTCTGTTTGCTCCTGAGCACATGATATCTGCCTATAAAATAAGTTGAAAGCTCTACTTTGCTTTTTATCTTCATAGCTGATTGTCACTAATAACCTTTTCTGTATATTTTAATGTTTTTGCTTATGGCAAAATGGTAGGGATAAGATTTTACATTTCAAAGGTTTCATTTATGTGGAAAGGTGGAGGAGAGTCCATTATTTGCAAAGAAGTTGTTCCAAATCATGATACCCAGGAAAGACCTCTGTTGAAGTAGTACAGATTACCTTAAAGGATAAGGGCTGATTGAAACCCCATTCTCAGAAGGGTACATGTGATTCTAAGGCCAAAACACATTCTCATAATAATTAGTGACCCCATTTGTAGCCAAGCTCTGAACCAAATTAGCAAACATAATCCCTGTTTTAGCGTATTCTGAATTATGACATTTATCTCACCACAATTTATAAATAACTTAACCAGTGCAGCAATATCTATAAGATGTCAAAATTTTTTCCATATTGTATTTTATTTTTTAACAATCTTAGAATAAGAAAACATTTTAAAAGGCAGAACCTGTCATTTAAAATATTGATGCATTTTAATAGCATGAAGCTTAACTTGGTATGAACTTTCCCAGTAGGGTATTCCATGAAGGCAAAATCTTACCAGAGGCAACAAAAATTAAAATTTTCATTAGGCCATTTCCTTTCATATTTAGGCTATATTACCATTATCAAAATTGTTTACAGTAAACATTATGTACTCATATACTCATACTCAATGGAACGTTTAACACATGGATTTTCTTTGTTTTTGAACCATACTGAGCAGTAAGAATGTCATATGCTTATCACTGGAGGTGGGAAACAGGCAAGGATAAAAGGTCATCTCACCATGCAGTTATCCGTGGATCATATATTTTCCTCCAGCTTTCCAGATATCTGGAATCCCCATATCCCCAAAGAATTTTAACTCTGATTTCATTTTCTATAAAAATTTACAAGATTTATTGCCTCAAAAAGATTTTCCCATTATTACTCTTTAGTTTCCTTCAGTCTTTTCTATTTTTCATTCTTCAATCAATATTTATCCTTTCTCCCTTCTCTCCTCTTCCTTCCTTCTTTTTTTTTTTTCCTTCCTTGGATACAGAGATTGTGTCAATGACCTGAAATGCCAGGTCATTACTTACTCAACTTCACTGGCCCCTGAACATGCCCCTGTGTGTATTCTCCATTCTCTTTTGTCACTTCTCTATAGGCATCATATCCCAGTGTTTTCTAAATATCCTTTATTTTTACAAATTAGTGCAAAATAAATACTATTATTTTGTGTGCATGTGTGAAGGCTTATAATCCTCAATCTGTTTTACTTTTTTCATGCCACTTTGACCATTTATGACCCCTCCATTATACTATCTCCATACATCCATGCTCAGCCATGTCCGAGTCTTTGCGGCCCCATGGACTGTAGCCCACCAAGCTCCTGTCTCCATGGGATTCTCCAGGCAAGAATACTGGAGTGGGTTGCCATACCCTCCTCCAGGAGATCTTCCCAACCCATGGATTCAAACCCATGTCTCTTATGACTCCTGCATTGGCAGGTGAGTTCTTTACCACTAGCACCACCTGGGAAACCCCATTTTACTACCTATGTCCATCTAGTTCATTGCTTCTAATTGCTGTTGTAGAAAGCCTTCACATAGTTTACTAATCTATTTCCCTTTGACAGATGCCCAAATTTCCTCCAAGTACCCAATTCCACAAATAATGCTACAATAAGCCTTTTTATGCAGTTGGCACAAATCAGAACAAATGCTTATTAGGAGTCACAATACCTGTAGAAGGGCCTCTGTCTTGATACCAAGTATCTTAAGTAACAAGTCCTTGGTAAAATCCTATTCTCAGAAAAAGAAAGAAGGTTTCCAAGGTCATAATTTATTCTGTAAAGTCTCTATTCCCTGTAGTCTGTGGCCAGTGATGTCTCTACTTAGTTTAGCAGCCAGTTAATGATTGAATAGAGATTTCTTAAATGCCCTGAACCAATAAATCTTTCAGTTTTTATAGAAGGTTTTGTGTGCATGTGTTGGACCAAGCATTCAGTACTAAGGCAGCTTGTAAGTCTACCTTAACCTTTAGTTTTTGCTTGTGCAGGGCCTCAAAGTCAATCAATCAGAAGAAAGAGCTCAGCGCTCACTTAAACCTTTGCTGGTCATATGCAGAAACCTGAACATTTGTGTGACTTTCCTAGATCCCCAGAAATATGTCAGAACTTCTCAAAGTCAGCGGTGGATATCTCATTACTCAGATCTTCTTTTACATTTTTTGGTTTTTTTTGGTCAGGTTCTTGTTTGTTTCAGTTTGCATCACTGCTTTAAGCTGCTGTGTTTTTAAACAATTGCTGTTTATTGTTTCTGACAAACACCCTAAGGATGGAACTTATTTCAAAGAGTCAGCTTCTAGTTAGGTCAAACAATGTTTTGCGGGGGTTTGGGGAGTGGAAGCCATGAGATAAACCAAATAACAACAACACACTGCTGATGGGACTTGAGGAGTGTGAAGCCCCTTATCTGCCTGTGATGGCAGCCTGACTCATGGTTTTATAGCTACTGCAGATGCAAGGCTACTGGTTTTCAAGGATGCATGGGATTTAGGAGAGAGGAAAGGGAGTAGACCAAGCTAATGTACCCCAAACACTGCCATTCTTACTGATGTTTTGGAGTTTTTCTTAAATAAACTCTTTCTCAGATTGTTATGATCCTTTGGTTAATTTGTAGAGTTCCTAAAAGTTGATTTTGACAAATTTGCAGTTGTTTTTATTGATTTTATGAAAGAATATATTTATGGAGGCCCTCATTCCACCATTCCAGAAATCTCAGCTCTTACATTAAAAAAAATCTTACATATAAATCATTTTTTAAGACTTCTGTGGCTTCATCAAGTCCATGTTCCTTATGTATTCAACATTAGGAATTATGGATCCAAATTTCTATAGGAATTAGGTATGTGACACAAATCACAGAATGAACTTGTGATAAGGATATAGGGAGTGATGGCAGGTACCATAAGCTCATGTTAGGGAGTGGCTGCTTCTCAGGTCCAGCCCTTTGGCCTGCACTTGGGAATAGGGACCAAATATTGCTAGATTTCCCAGTTTATTGAAATAAGCAAGAAATTCAGATTAAAGAGAAAATATCTTTACATATATTTCATACATTATTTAATGAAGTCAAATGGCACCCTTCTATGGATCAGATTCTACTTTGTTGTTCAGATGTTCAGTCGTGTCCAACTCTTTGTGACCCCATGGACTGAAGCATGCCAGGCTTCCCTATCCTTCACCATCTCCCAGAGCTTGCTCAAACTCATGTCCACTGAGTCGGCGGTGCCATCCAACCATCTCGTCCTCTGTCATCCCCTTCTCCTCCTGCCTTCAATCCTTCCCAGCAGCAGGGTCTACTATCAGGTCACAAACTTGTGTCCCTTATTAATGGCTGTGCTGTGCTTAGTTGCTCAGTCATGTCTGATTCTTTGCGACCCCACCAGGGGTGGGGTGTGACCCACCAGGCTCCTCTGTCCATGGGGATTCTCCAGACAAGAATACTGGAGTGGGTTGCCATGCCCTCCTCCAGGAGATCTTCCCAACCCAGGGATCAAACCTTCATCTTCTCATTGTAGGTGGATTCTTTATCAGCTGAGCCACTGGGGAAACCCAAGAACACTGGGGTGGGTAGCCTGTTCCTTCTCTAGGGGATCTTCCCAACCTAGGAATTGAACTGGGATCTCTTGCATTGCAGGTGGATTCTTTACCAGCTGAGCTACCAAGGAAGCCTTACTAATAGTTAGTGATGGTATAAGATAGGCATTGTCTTCGTATATTTATTTTCCTCAGAGAAAGTAGCATTAAGCCAAATGCTTTTCTTCATGGTAACTGTCCTATTTTGTCATGTGGGGGAAATTTTTATGAGCCCCATATTAGAAGTTTTGTTTCTAATTCATTTTGTGGAAGGGGAGGTCTATCCATCTGGAGTTTTCTGACAGGAGGCATGAGTTGCTTTTGGATAACTTCCTCTTTCTATCCTTACCTGTAGGTCTCTCAGTGTAGTCTGACTGTGCAGACCTGGGCAAGATTTTATGTGTCTTTATCAACTAAGTAGTTACATGATACAGTTCTGGAAATGGTCAGCAAACGAATGATGATGATTTGATTCTTGTGAGATCTTGCATGTGAGTTTTTTGATAATTTCTCACCATTACCAGCCAAAGCTCTCTCTTGAAATAGTCAGTGCTCAACTACAAGCAGAAGCAAAGACTGCACTTTTACAAAGAAAAGTACAATTGGCAGGGAAGATCAACTTTATTTGCTTCAAGCAGGAACTCATTCAAACCATCTCAGATCTGACAGAGATGTTTTTTGGACTTTATCCACTTATTCTAGGGAATGATAAGCATTGTGTTTTGCTTACCTAACCGCAAAATGTAGCAGTTTGCCCTGAAAACGTGTGAGTATTCAGTAAAGGCAAGCAGGTGATTTTCCTTCTAGGCAAACTAATATGAGATCATCTTCTACATTGCCCAGGCTATGGAATCCCTGTGAGTTAATTTTTTTTTTTTTTTTTAATTAATTCTATTGCTCCTTTCTGTGGTCATTGCCATTGTTCTCTGTAAAGCCTTCTCTAATGGTATAATGAGGCATTGTAAATGAAGAATTACTCTCAGTTCTTTTCCCCATCAGAGATGTATGCTTTTTTTCTCTAAAATCCATAGCTTTAAAGCTTAAAGTGATATTTCTTTGTGGCTGTCCCATTAATGTTGTTGCTCAGTAGCCAAGTCGTGTCCAACTCTTTGCAACCCCGTGATCTGTAGCACACCAGGCTTTCCTGTCCCAGTAATAAACCCTAAGAAATTATCTTGCTATGAAGTCAAATATAGCTGGGCAACTTGAGGTGATAGGTATCCCATCTGAAAGTGTAGACAGAAATTCTCTAACTTAGTTCTCCTCTCCTTGTCCTCACAGGCAAAGATCAATTTACTGCTAATCTTTGGCAAAGGCTGCATACTAGAATCTGACAGTTTTTGAAATGGGTCCTTGGTGGCTCAGCAGTAAAGAATCTGCCTGCCAATTCAGGAGACGTGTTCAATCCCTGGGTCAGGAAGATTCCCTGGAATAGGAAATGGCAACCCAATCCAATATTCTTGCCTGGAGAACTCCATGGATAGAGTTGCTTGGTGAGCTACAGTCCATGGGGTTGCAAAGATTCAGATACTACTTAGTGACTAAACAACAGTAATAAAGGAAAAGAGAAAATGAAATGTTTCAGGAACAGAGTTTGAGGGATAAAAATCTATTATAATTAATTTGTGAACAAGATAACTATAAATATAGATTGGATAAAATTTCTGCATTTCTGAATGTGGGAGGAGTCAGAAAATACTACTTGTAGAATTATCAGTTGGATATCTGAAGTTTACTTGAAGGGACAGACAGCCAAAGAAATATCCTATTCTCCCAAATAAGCACATTTTTTTCTATAAGAAATGAAACTCATTGGGTCAAGAGGTTTTCTCCCATAGATTGGAAGGAAATACTTGCAAAAGATGTATCTTGTAAGGCTTATCTAAGATATACAAATAATTCTTGAAAGTCAGCAATAAGAAAATAAACCCAACAAAAAAATGGGCAAAGTCCTGAACAGACACCTCACAAAGAAGATATATAATTGACAAATAAGCATGTGAAAATATGTTCAACATCCTATGAGTTTAGGTAATTGCAAATTAACCACGAGATACCCCTACTTATCTATTTAGAGTGGGCAAAATTAAAAAACACTGGCAACACCAAATGCTGGTGAGCATGTGGAATAATAGGAACACTCATAGATTGCTGGTTGGAATGCAAAATGGTACAGCCACTTTAGAAGACAGTTTGGCTGTTGCTTAAAAAATTAAACATACTCTTACTATGGGATATAATAGTATAAACACTCCTTGATATTTACTCAATGAAGTTAAAAACTTACTTCCACACAAAAATCTGCAAATGGATATTTGTAACAGCTTTATTCATAATTGCCAAAATTTGGAAACAACCTAGATATCCTTCAGTTTAGTGAATGGATAAATAAACTGTGATACATGTGGACGATGGGATATTATTCAGTGCTAAAAAGAAATGAGCTCTCAAGCTATGAAAAGACATGGAGGAAACTTGAATGCATCTTAGTAAGAGAAAGAAGTCAATCTGAAAAGACTACATACCATATAAGTCCAACTGTATGACATTGGGTAAAAAGCAAAATTATGGAGACTATAAAAAAATCAATGTTGACCTGAGATGGGGGAGGGAAAAGATGTATAAGTGGAACACAGAATTTTTATGGCAGTGAAACTATCCTGCATGACATTGTTGTGGATACATGTCATTATGCAATTTTGCTGTGAACCTCAAAGTGATGTTTAAAAAATAACATCTGTTTTTAAAAACCTTCAATATGTAGCATGAGGTTATATTGTTATGTATGTTTCTAAAAAAGTATATTATGGAAAAAGCAATTACTGGGGTTGCAACAAATCACCCGAAACCTTGTTTACATATTTATCCCAAGTAGCTTTGTGTTAAGACTTAATGAAAACTAAAATAGTAAACACAATTGATCAGCTGGGCAGGATATATGATGAGTACCTCTGAATGGGAAATTCTAAGTTCTTCTCCCAGGTGGTATTTGAAAAGGTCCTCTTCTCTCTTTCCACCTTTAAATGTGAGTACATTCATCATTCTTGTTTATTTATTCACATATTCCATCCATGTATAAAGGTGGTGGTGCCAAGAACAAAAGCATTAATCTATTGGTAGCCTGATGTGAACCAATTAATTAAATTTTTCAAGTTTGAAACAGTTTCTCGAAACCCCACATTTAGTGATGGGCTTTTTATGTCCCTGGTGTTTCCAAGGCTGGAATCTGCCCCTTTAATAAAGGGATAAAACCATGTCCTTCTTCTGGCTGTAATCTGATGCTAAGACATGTGAGAGTAACAATTCAAGATGAGATTATGGAAAACTATTCTGCGAGTGTCTCTTTTGGTTGATCACATGCAAGCTGGTAAAATTTTTTAGATATAACTTTTTAATGTGTGCACTTCCCTGGTGACTCAGATGGTAAAGAATCTGCCTGCAATGCAGAAGATCTGGATTCAATCCCTGGGTCGGGAAGATTCCCTGGACAAGGAAATGGCTACCCACTCCAGTATTTTTGCCTGGAGAATTTCGTGGATAGAGGAGCCTGGTGAGCTGCAGTCCATAGGGGTCACAAAGAGCCAGGCATGACTGAGTGAATAACACTACTTTTCTCATTTTTTTATATGTAACTTTTTAATACATAACTTATAACTGAAATTAGAATTCTTCTGGAGTGGTCTCTTTTACCCCAGTTGAAATGAACGTGCTGCTCTTCTCAGACCTGTTTTATCTGCCACTCTATTTAGCCTGAGGTATATTCCTGGTATATTCAGACAGACAGACTGTCTCCAAAAGAGTGAATCCACTCCAGCACTGAGATACCCTGAAACGGATTTAGAGTGTTTGATGTATTTTTTCCTCTGGTATAAAGAAGATTACAGCAAGCTTGGGAAGATTCTGGCCACCAGGGCTTTACAGGTTATAAACAGACTGGGAAGGAAGCATCCGTTCATGATACATGATAGCTCTAGATTGGAGCAGTCTTGGATGACTCAAAATGAGAAATTTATAGACAACTTAAAGGGCTTCTCTGTTAGCTCAGTTGGTAAAGAATCCGCCTGCAATGCAGGAGACCCCGGCTTGATTCCTGGGTCAGAAAGATCTGCTGGAGTAAGGATCAGCTACCCACTCCAGTATTCTTGGGCTTTCCTTTCGGCTCAGCTGGTAAAGAATCCGCCTGCAATGCGGGAGACCTGGGTTTGATCCCTGGGTTGGAAAGATCCCCTGGAGAAGGGAAAGGCTACCACTCCAGTATTCTGGCCTGGAGAATTCCATGGACTGTATAGTCCATGGGATTGCAAAGAGTCAGACACAACTGAGTCACTTTCACTTTCTTTAAAAACATTAAGCTCTAAATATGAATTTGCTTTGTATATAGGTACACTTTTTGTTCAATCATTATTGCGATCTTGGCTGTGTTTGTCTCTCTGGTGAGCACTTTTTCTGCACCACTCCATGAAGAGTGAAGAACACACGTTCACAGTGGTTACCATTCACTTACTGCTGCTCTCATAAGAGTTTTGTGGCCTAGTCCCTGGCACAGCACATAATTTTACAAGTGGTAAAATTATGATCAAATTCTGCTTATCAGAAAATTGCTCTCAGAAAATCTTAAGGCGATGGTGTCCTCAATATGTTTTCTTTGTACTATTATGACACATATAATTACCGATGATCACCAATGCAATGAATGGTGAATATATGAATGTGTTTAGTTCACAAAAGTTAAAGTGGCTAAATGCTTACTAGTTACAAAGTATAACTAGTAATTTATACTTTAACTCACATTTTGCTAGCAAGTCAATCTTGCACTGCTATTTAAAGCTCTTATAAAAATAATAAGAATTGTCAATAACTTAGTAAAAATACTTAAAAATTCATGTCGATGTATGACAAAACCCGCTGAAATGTTGTGAAGTAATTAGCCTCCAACTAATAAAATAAAATTTAAAAAAAATTTTAAATAGTATATTATCCAGTGAACAGACAAAGGGACGTGAGATTATGTGAGGAGGAAGACACATTCATACTAGTGTTTTGTTCTGTGAAAACACTAGGTTCTTTTAGTATTTTATTTCCAATACCTCTAAAACATACAAATAATTCTGTTTCAGATCACAGCAAATTATCCCATTTATTTATTTATTTGGCTGTGGTGGGCCTTAGTTGCTGCATGAGGAAACTTTAATTGTTGCATGTGGGATCTAGTTCCCTGACCAATGATTGAACCTGGACCCTCTGCACAGGGAACACGGATCTTAGCCACCAGATCGCCAGTTAAGTCCCCATCTTATATCCAACACTTTGAGTACCTTGAGGAATAATAATACAGAAGTAACGATATCGTCTTCCCCAACTCTCAGTATCTTTTCCTTGGTTCCTTGTAAGATCAGCCACAGTGACTGAAATCCAAGGCAGCACCCATATATGTTCTGCTCAAGTGTATTTGCTGTTGATAATCATATGTATGGCTGAGTCCAGCATCCAAGGCAAGTGCACTTCTTTTGTCTTGGTGATATGTAAGCTGCTGAATGAAATTGAATGCAGAGTTCCAAAGAATAGCAAGGAGAGATAAGAAAGCCTTCCTCAGTGATCAATGGAAAGAAGTAGAGGAAAACAATAGAAAGGGAAAGACTAGAGATCTCCTCAACAAAATTAGAGATACCAAGGGAACATTTCATGCATAGTTCAGTTCAGTTCAGTTCAGTCGCTCAGTCGTGTCCGACTCTTTGCGACCCCATCAATCACAGCACACCAGGCCTCCCTGTCCATCACCAACTCCTGGAGTTTACTCAAACTCATGTCCATTGAGTCGGTGATGCCATCCAGCCATCTCATCCTCTGTCATCCCCCTTTCCTCCTGCCCCCAATCCCTCCCAGTGTCAGGGTCTTTTCCAATGAGTCAACTCTTTGCATGAGGTAGCCAAACTATTGGGGTTTCAGCTCCAGCATCAGTCCTTCCAATGAACACCCAGGACTGATCTCCTTTAGGATGGACTGGTTGGATCTCCTTGCAGTCCAAGGGACTCTCAAGAGTCTTCTCCAACACCACAGTTCAAAAGCATCAATTCTTTGGCACTCAGTTTTCTTCATAGTCCAACTCTCACATCCATACATGACCACTGGAAAAACCATAACCTTGACTAGACGGATCTTTCTTGGCAAAGTAATGTCTCTGTTTTTATATGCTGTCTAGGTTGGTCATAACTTTCCTTCCAAGAAATGAGTGTCTTTTAATTTCATGGCTGCAATCACCATCTGCAGTGATTTTTGAGCCCAAAAAATAAAGTCTGGCACTGTTTCCACTGTCTCCCCATCTATTTCCCATGAAGTGATGGGATGATGTCATGATCTTAGTTTTCTGAATGTTGAGGTTTAAGTCAACTTTTTCACTCTCCTCTTTCACTTTCACGAAGAGGCTTTTTAGTTCCTCTTCACTTTCTGCCATAAGGGTGGTGTCATCTGCATATCTGAGGTTTTTGATATTTCTCCTGGCAATCTTGATTCCAGCTTGTGCTTCTTCCAGCCCAGCGTTTCTCATGATGTACTATACATATAAGTTAAATAAGCAGGGTGACAATATACAGCCTTGATGCACTTCTTTTCCTATGTGGAACCAGTCTGTTGTTCCATGTCCAGTTCTAACTGTTGCTTCCTGACCTGCATATAGGTTTCTCAAGAGGTGGGTCAGGTGGTCTGGTATTTCCATCTCTTTCAGAATTTTCCACAGTTTATTGTTATCCACACAGTCAAAGGCTTTGGCATAGTCAATAAAGCAGAAATAGATGTTTTTCTGGAACTCTCTTGCTTTTTCAATGATCCAGCAGATGTTGGCAATTTGATCTCTGGTTCCTCTGCCTTTTCTAAAACGAGCTTGAACATCTGGAAGTTCACGGTTCATGTATTGCTGAAGCCTGGCTTGGAGAATTTTGAGCATGACTTTACTAGCGTGTGAGATGAGTGCAATTGTGTGGTAGATTGAGCATTCTTTGGCATTGCCTTTCTTTGTGATTGGAATGAAAACACCTTTTCCAGTCCTGTGGCCACTGCTGAGTTTTCCAAATTTGCTGGCATATTGAGTGCAGCACTTTCACAACATCATCTTTCAGGATTTGAAAGAGCTCAATTGGAATTCCATCACCTCCACTAGCTTTGTTTGTAATGATGTACTTTATTGAACCCCGCTTTGTATGAAATGTTCCCTTGGTATCTCTAATTTTCTTGAAGAGATCTCTAGTCTTTCCCATTCTGTTGTTTTCTTCTATTTCTTTGCAATGATCACTGAGGAAGGCTTTCTTATCTCTCCTTGCTATTCTTTGGAACTCTGCATTCAAATGGGAATATCTTTCCTTTTCTCCTTTGCTATTTGCTTCTCTTCTTTTCACAGTTATTTGTAAGGCCTCCTCAGACAACCATTTTGCCTTTTTGCATTTCTTTTCCATGGGGATGGTCTTGATCCTTGTCTCCTGTACAATGTCACAGATGGGCTCAATAAAGGACAGAAATAGTATGGACCTAACAGAAGCAGAAGGTATTAAGAAGAGGTGGCAAGAATACACAGAAGAACTGTACAAAAAAGATCTTCATGACCCAGATAATAACAATGGTTTGATCACTCACCTAAAGCCAGACATCCTGGAATGTGAAGTCAAGTGGGTCTTAGGAAGCATCACTATGAACTAAAGCTAGTGGAGGTGATAGAATTCCAGTTGAGCTAGTTCAAATCTTCACAGATGATGCTGTGAAAGTGCTGCACTCAACATGCCAGCAAATTTGGAAAACTCAGCAGTGGCCATGGGACTGGAAAAGGTCTGTTTTCCTTCTAGTCCCAAAGAAAGGCAATGCCAAAGAATGCTCAAACTACTGCACAATTGCACTCATCTCACACACTAGCAATGTATTGCTCAAAACTCTGCAAGCTAGGCTTCACTAATATGTGAACTTTGAACTTCCATATGTTCAAACTGGTTTTAGAAAAGGCAGAGGAACCAAAGATCAAATTACCAACATCTGGTGGATCTTTGAAAAAGCAATAGAGTTCCAGAAAAACATCTATTTCTGCTTTATTGACTATGCCAAAGGCTTTGACTGTGTAGTTCACAATAAACTGTGGAAAATTCTGAAATAGATGGGAATACCAGACCACCTGACCTGCCTCTTCAGAAATCTGTATGCAGGTCAGGAAGCAACAGTTAGATCTGGGGCATGAAGCAACAGACTGGTTTCAAATTGGAAAAGGAGTACGTCAAGGCTGTATATTTTCACTCTTCTTATTTAACTTATATGCAGAGTAAACCATGAGAAACTCTGGGCTAGATGAAGCACAGGCTGGAATCAAGATGATGAAAGTGAAGGAGGAGAGTGAAAAAGTTGGCTTAAAGGTCAACATTCAGAAAACAAAGATCATGACATCCGGTCCCATCACTTCATGGCAAATAGATGGGGAGACAGTGGAAACAGTGGCAGACTTTATTTTGGGGGAGCTCCAAAATCACTACAGATGGTAACTGCAGCTATGAAATTAAAAGACACTTACTCCTTGGAAGAAAATCTATGACCAACCTAGCATATTAAAAAGTAAAGACATTACTTTGTCAAAAATGGTCCATCTAGTCAAGGCTATGATTTTTCCAGTGGTCATGTATGGATGTGAGAGTTGGACTATAAAGAAAGCTGAGAGCCAAAGAATTGATGCTTTTGAGCTGTGGTGTTGGAGAAGACTCTTGAGAGTCCCTTGGACTGCAAGGAGATCCAACCAGTCCATCCTAAAGGAGATCAGTCCTGGGTGTTCATTGGAAGGACTGATGCTGAAGCTGAAATTGCAATACTTTGACCACCTGATGCCAAGAAGTGACTCCTTGGAAAAGATCGTGATGCTGGGAAAGATTGAAGGCAGAAGGAGAAGGTGACAACAGAGGATGAGATGGTTGGGTGGCATCACTGACTCAATGGACATGAGTTTGAGTAAACTCCAGGAGTTGATCGGCAGGGAGGCCTGGCATGCTATAGTCCATGGGGTTGCAAAGAGTCAGATACGACTGAGCGACTGAACTGAACTGAACTGAATGATAGAAATAAATGATTTTATGTCAAGATTGGAAACATATTTCTAAAAATGATCCAAGGTGGAACAGCATGAGAAAAATGAGAGTAGGAGAAAAAAAAAACAACTTTTAGTCTTCAATTTCAGAGCTTTGGACAGAGGCTTGATGCTCTAAAAATATTTGATTTGGAAAATGCTAGGGAAAAGTTCTTTTGTACATTTAAAGTAACACTCTTGCTCATTTCTTTCTTGCTTTCACAGTGTATCTCTGTAAGCGCACTGGATTTCCTTGTTCTTAGCCCATTTTCATGAGTAGAGGTCATTGAGTTACATTGAGACATGGTTACAGTTTCTTCTCTACAGAGGCACAAAGTTCTTATTTTGTGAACTCCTGCCTTCTACTTCCCTCCTTCCAGCTGCCTGGTCATTCACAAAGAGGATAATATTAATAGTGTAGATTAAGGGGATCTTCAGGCCTCACCAAAAGTTGAGACTTCTCATAGAAGAGAAAGAGAGGAAGAGTATAAACTTTCTTCTTTATATTGAAGAAAATCACTTTTTTTGTTACAAGATGTCAACTTTCTGCCATGTGAACCCACATTTCTGTTTAAGGGGCCTCTTCCTGGACCCTTTCCTGCTCTGGCCCAGATCTACCAGTGACCCTTCACTTTTTTCATAGGTAAAAGCTATTATTTCTTCAAGAAAGCATTCCCCAGACTTTGAGACTTGACCCTCCTAGTCCCTGCTGTGTACATCTGACTTTGATGCTCACCATTATATTGAAATGGTCTTATGGTGTATCTGTTCTCTTATGTATCTCTGTACCCTCAATTATACTTCAGGCACAACTCCAGGGGGGACATTAATATTTGTAGTCAACTCAGATCTGTGTATTTCTTATAAATCCAGCTTTCAGGTGGATAGCAGTAAAGAATCTGGAGAAGAGGTGGTACTTGTATTTCTTAAAATGGCATCATTTGGACTTGTGAAAGGGCTTGTCTTTTTCATTGTTTTATTCTTACAGTACGGAACTTGACAGGTAACATAAAATTTAAATAAAATGTTTGAGACAAACAGGTGAATGAATGTATCATGCTCTCAGTAAGAACTTTTCAAACCAAATTAAAGAATCCACTTTTCTGATGCATTCCAAGTCTGTGGTTTCTTTCCAAACACTTTTTCTCAATGGCTGTATATGGTGGTGGTGGTGTTTAGTCGCTAAGTGCTGAGTCATGTCTGTAGCTCTCCAGGCTCCTCTGTTCATGGGATTCTGCAGGCAAGAAAATGAGTGGGGAGCCTTTTCAATCTCTAAGGGATCTTCTCGACCCAGGGACTGAACCAGCATCTCCTGTTTGGCAGGCAGATTCTTTATCACTGAGCCCCCAGGAAGGTCCAGCTATATGTGTACATACAGATTTATAATTTCCTGCACTTCTGAGTGTGCCTGAATGAAGTCATATCTTTTTAAACTTTGGCTCTTTTTCACAGTGTTTGTTTATCACATTCCCAGGCCAATCACCCATCCATAACAAAAAACCCTAGATTGAACTGGCTTCTGGCATTGTTAAAATGAATCCAGTTTCGACTTGGGTTTCTCTCTTAAAATGCTTGCTTGTTAGGAGAACATCAATTAAGTTCCCCTTAGACTCATTAAAGCTGGTGCTATTTTAATTAGCTTCAGTCAACAGGATTGATTAAAAGTTAACAAGAGCAGTTTTGGTAAAACACTGAAGTCAAACAGTTTGGCTATTTTTCCAAACTGTGTTATGAACTTGTCATGAATCCAGATTTGTTCAATAATTTTGCCACCCTTTATGGTAAATCTGTAAATTTGTGGCTTTTAATAAAAAAACCACATATAAAAAGTACATAGTAAATATTAAAACAGGCATGCATATACAATTACTAGAAAACAAACTTTTCTAATTACATAAAATTTTTTTTAATTGCCAGGAAAAAAGGCAAACCTTAAAAATGACTAAACCTTAAAAATGAATGTGGTTTCTTTCCAAATACTTTTTCTCAATGGCTGTATGTGGTGGTGGTGGTGTTTAGTCGCTAAGTGCTAAGTCATGTCCAACCTTAAAAATGACTAGAGTTTTCCTTGCTACTGAGAAAAAATCATTTTTAATGTCAGGTTTCTTAAATTAAAAAAATATATGGTTATTATATAACTAAAATAATATAAAAATGTATAAAAAATTAAATAATTTTCTCTCCTTTGCCTTCTCTAAGATAACATAATGTATACCTTTACCTTTACCATTATTCTTACTCATTCAAACATAAATCCAGGTACAAAACTGTTTATAAAAATGAGAGTTCACTGTACATGTTTTTCTACTGTTTGCATTTTTCATTTATCCATGTATAACATAGATCCTCAGGAGAGTATATAGAGATCTAAGCTGTTTTTTTTTTTTTCCATGTTTGCCTTGTATGTTATAGGATGGATGTCACAAAATTCATGCAACTGTTTTCTTAGTATTGGATATTCAGATTTTTTCCCATTACGAACAATGATTCAATAAATATCCTTTGTATTTATATATTGGTACTTATTTTTCCTCTAAGAAATTTTAAAGGGAATGTCTGGATCAAAAATATATATTTAAAATTTTTTTATTTTAAAAATATTAAAAAAATTTTAATATTCTGAAATAATTATAAAACTTTAAACACTTTGCTGAAATGTCATAGTTGCAGTCAGGTTTCAAACTAATTATTTTCTTAAATTCTTCAGATAAGTCTAGGTTATTTGAAGAGATCACCATTTTAAAAAGTTGTTTTTCAAAGTAACACAAAATATAAACCTAACTTCCATGATATTGTTCTCTTATATCTATATTTATTTATATTTTTTTTTTATTAAGCAACTGACCTGTCTAGAAAAGTAGAAAAGTAAATTCTATAATCATTAGTTAGGATACTTCATTTTACCTAGAAACATGGAAAAAAATAAGATTCAGGATTCATAAAATTCAGCAAACTAGATACTGAATGCTGTATTTGATCCAAGGCATTATTGTATTTCACATCCATATTTATTATTATCAAGTAGATGGTGTCATACTAAGGAATTCACTGGGCTTCCCTGTGATGCCTACATTCTCTCTGGAAGTGAGCACTACTACCTTGCAGGGGTGGGTCTACTCTATGACATGAAAGAGGAGGATGCTTTGGGAGGCTGCATAATAAGCAAATTAATTGCATTGAAATGGTATTTCTGAAAGTGTAATACTTCCATCTCTGGTAGTATGCAAACTGATTGGGTTGTAAGAACAGATTGCTAATTTAATTTTTAAAAATTTTTGTTGAAGTATAGTTGTTTTACTATGTTGTGTGAGTTTCTACTGTATAGCCAAATGAATCACTCATATATATATACATATATCCCTTCCCTTTTGGACTTCATTCCCATTCAGGTAAATGTATTAGAATTTTAGTTGTATTATTAATACAATAGTAACTGAAAGAAACATTAACTGAAAGAAACAACAAAACAGCAAACTCATAATTTCATACATATTTATGTTTATATATATACCTCCATGTGTATATCTACTTATTCTCACATGGGTATATATAAAAGTGTGTATTTTCCTTAATACAATATTAATGTGGGTATTTAAGTTCAACAGGTGAACCTATTGAAAGAAAAATATTAAGTACCAGTGATATGTATGTATATGTGTATATCTACACACACACACACACACACACACACACACACACACACACACACACACGTGAGTGCATGCTCAGTCGCTTCAGTCTTGTCCTATTGTTTGCAACTCTATGGATTCCCCAAGAAAAAACACTGGAGTGGGCTGCCATGCCCTCCTCCAGGAGATCTTCCTGACCCAGGGATCAAACCCATGTCTCCTGCGTCTCCTGAATTGCAGATGGACCCACTGAGCCATCTGGGACACACACCCCCTCCCCCCCCCCCCCACACACACATTTTCATTTAACAAATAACTAGCGAGTACTTACCATGAGCCATATGTTCCAAGCACTGGGGATAAACATGGTACCTTCCATCCTACAAAGGTTATAGAACTGATGTAAAAATTACTGGAGTTTGGGAAAACTTGTGAAAATATACATAGCTATAACTTCATTTTCAGCTGGACTTCATAAATCTAATTTGTATAAACCTTGATATAGGTAGCACTCTCTCTATTTGAGATTTCACTAACCAGTTAGAGTATAATAACCAATATGATAGTCTACAAATTGTACTTTTTCCAAATGCAGTAGAAATTTATTTCTCACTGTTGTAATAGAAATGAGTGATGAAGAGGTGGGCATGCCACCCTCTTCCATGTGGTCTTTCAGAGTGGTAGCTGGCAGGGGCTCTGCTATTTTCCCACAGAGTTTCAAGCCAGCCTGGGAGTTGTCTTCACTCCTGGTGCTTGGAGAGGAAAAGAACATGGTAGATTCTATCATTTAAGCCTTAATCTGACACAGAACTCTTACGCTCATACAAGAACTCACTCAGGAGGTCTAGCTGACATCTAGAAAGACTGCAGTGAATAGGCTAGCTCTGACCATGAGAGAATAAAAGGGAGCTGCCAGCAGTCTCTACCGCTGTGGATTCCTTAATGTTAAGGTGGTCACTATAGTCTGTCTCTAATCCCCCAGTCTGGAATAATTATAAAGGCACCCTTTGGGTTATGTCTATAAGAAATAGTATAAGGCATAGCATCCTGTGGCCCAGGACACATCAAGAACTATTGCATGTAGTATCCAAATATCAATTCAATCCTCATAGAAACTCTATAGGGTAAATCTATTATTAATCTTATTTACAAGTGAAGACACTGAGGCATAAAGAAGGTCGCCCAGCTAATAAGTGATGGACTGAGATTTGCACTCAAACAGTCAATCTTTAGCTTCTGGGCTCTCATCTTCTATGTGGTGTTGATTCTTTTCTTCATTTCGGTTTTGAGTCAGATTCTTCCAAATCATGGAAACCTAACCAAAGTTAATTTATGGCAAAATCATCTAATTCATATTTTCTCAGTCAAATCAGAGCTCTTCACCATCTTTTCCTTCCCCTCTAGATTTCAAGTTTCATGGAGTCCTACATAAAGTCAGGGCATGAGGGAGTGGTGAGTACCTGGTTCTCCTTCTCCACAATTTC
Source organism: Muntiacus reevesi (assembly GCF_963930625.1). NCBI lineage: Eukaryota > Metazoa > Chordata > Mammalia > Artiodactyla > Cervidae > Muntiacus > Muntiacus reevesi. The sequence goes on along the minus strand of NC_089255.1, from coordinate 3,881,997 downwards.
ATGCTGACTTTGGGCATCAACATCAGTGTTTGTGGTCACTGTTACCCCTTCACGCTGCTCTCCACACTGCATCCTGTCGCTTTGAACTTGTCACTTCTCAGTATCTTGTCAAAGGAATGCCTTCTGCTGAGGCTCGGCGATCTTTGTGCTTTGCTCTCAGACCCCATCTCTCTTGATCCACCTCTATTTCAGCATGTCATGCAGACCCTGAACCTCTGCAAGGAACTGCCACATGACCTCCTTCCACCTGGAATTTCTGAGCATAGCTGGGGCACTCTGGCTTTCCCAGGAGAGGAACATGGCAAAGGCAACACGGCCCCTCAGAGATCCCGTGGCGTCCAACTGTTGTTTGCCTACTCCAGCCCTTACTTGCCTTTTGGAAAACTTCCCTCCGCATCCTCTGACCTATGAAAGTCTTTCCTCTTTTGCCTTCTCTGCCAGTTTGTCACCCTGGTTTTCTGTGTCTCTGGTTGATTTTTCCCTTTATCCCTGATGCCTTCTATTCTTGCTGTCCCTGACTTATAGAACTTTTCTAATGTTAGTTCTCAGTTTTAACTTATTTTCCTGTCACAGAATCCTTTTTCTTCTCTCTTATGATTTCAACTTTCATTTCTTTGTGACTCCCAAATCTCAGTTTCTGTTCTTTATCTTTCTCCTAGACTCTAGCCTCTAGTGTATATAAACATCTTCACCCGCATACTACAATTCACCTTAAATTAAACTAGACCTGTCTCAAACCAAACTGACCATCTTGTCTCAAAACCTGGAAAGTAAGTTCCAGTTTGTTCTTATTCACTAGCGCCCTTCTGGGATTAGTAGAGCCTTGTAGTTAGCAGGCACTCAGCACTTGTTGAATGAATGAATGCCTATTGATGGTCTCCTGGCTTCTGCCTTTATGCGACATTCACAACATCCTCATGGCTGCCCTGTTATCACCCACTGCTCCCTAGCCTTTGAAACTATTTCATAATATTTTGCACCAGGTCTCCTTTTGCTTAACGTGGAAGGCTGAATTTGGCTCATCTTCATTCCTGTATTATATTCTATCAAATGAATGTACTGCAGTTTATTCTTCAATCTATTGTCAGGAGATGTGCGGTTAGTTCCATTATTTTGAACAACCATGAGCAATGCTGCCATGACCCTCATTAATCCTAATTCTTCTCCCTATTTCATGCTTTAGTTCTTCCTCTTTGAGTTTCCCACAAGCATCACAATTTGAATAGCTATGTCTATAGTACATGGTAAGCATGACTGTTAAACCTCATACACCGCTATAAATATATTTTTTTAATGGGGAAAAGCCCTGCCAAGTGCCCTTACAGAGAAGTCTACACTTTTCTGTCTGGGCAGAGTGGATCCTGAGGAAAGAGAACTTTTTTTGTAACAGTCACTACAGCAAAGGGCAGTGTGAGATGGGAATATAGTATGGTTGGCAAATCTAGTCCAGAAGAAAAAAGTAGGTGGAGTTATGCAAAAAACCAGGTTTTGTAGACTGAATATGGGCTCTACTTCTTAACACATTAGCAAACTGGAAAATTTTCTTCATTTCTCTGAATCTGTTTCTTCATGTGTAAAATGAGATAATATCAATCACCTACAAGGACTACTGGAGGAATTAACATATTGGCACACTGGTAAAGAATCTGCCTGCAATGCAGGAGATGCGAGAGATGTGGGTTCGATCCCTGGGTCAGGAAGGTGCCCTGGAGGAGGGCATGGCAACCTACTCTAGTATCCTTACCTGGAGAGTACCCTGGACGGAGGAGCCTGGCCGTCTACAGGTCCTGGGGTCACAAAGAGCTGGATGCAGCTGAGCACAGAATACACAGCACATAGAATGGTAACATCTGAGAACATTCAATAAAACAGGCCATTTTCCTTACCTCTGAGTCTATTTCCAAAATAATTAATTTATGTCACTATAACTCAGATTATGGTGAAAATGTTCTCTGTATATATGATCATATATTAATAAAAATAAGTTTTGAATAGAATTATAACCCAGGGCACCTAGTATCTCTGTAAGAAAGTAATTCAATTTCTTGGAGATATTTCTCCGTTTTTGTCAGAATTTATTACCTGAGAGATTACAACGTTCTGTCCATTATGTTAGGGCCAGTAAGCGAATGTATCCTTTTTTTGAATAGGTGGACTATCAAAAGTTGGGGATGTTATTATTAACTCTTGTTTAAAAACCCATCGCTGTCAACGGTTCCAGTCTAGAGGAGCTGCAGCCACATGAAACACCTAGAAAGAGGCTGTCATAGTTAAATGGGCCCCTGGCATTCAGTCGTGTCCTTTGTGACTGACCTCACTCTGATAGCAGGCATTATATTTAATGGCTAAATAAAAGTTCATTTTTCCTTCCAGTCAGACTGGAAAAGAGTAAACGATGGAGGTAAAGCTGTGCTGTGCCAAAAGGGAACATGAATCAGGGAAACTGACACTTTGAACTTTTAAACTTTGATTTTTCAGGCTTTTAATACCTTTTGGTGAATGTGATTCCCCAGTGGAAATTTGGAAATAATTTGCTCACTGAGAAGTCGACACTTTATTTCTTAAAACTGAAGAAAGTATCGGAATTGTGTTTTCTCAGGGTGGCTCTTCTGAAACTGATAAAATTTCCTCGCTAATCCATGATGGTGGTGATTTATTTTCAATGTTGCTGCCTTCTCTGAGTTCTTTTGAGAGTAAAGGTAGCATTCCTGTAAGGTCTTGAATGCTTAGTAGTATTTCAATAGCAGTACCATGACACAGTTCATAGAACTCTGACCTGAATCTTAAGGACCAGTCGTGAAAGAGTATTTTCTGAGTACTTACCATGTGCCGTGCAACTTTCTAGGTGGTAGAGGATTTAAGGATGGTAAGAGAAATACCCTTGCCCTGTGAATCTTCAGAGTTAAAGACATGACTGATATTAATGAAGTAATCATACCAGTCTAAAATTATAGTCTGTGATGAGAGAACTAAAGGAAAAGCACAAATACACACACATACATGCATTCAAACAAAGGAGATGTGCAGGGTGGTGGAAATGACAAAATATTTGTTGTTGCTGTTCAGTTGCTAAGCCTCAGCTCTCTACGACCCCGCAGACTGCAGCACGCCAAACTTCCCTGTCCTTCACTATCTCCAGAGTTTTCGAAAACTCATGTCCGTGAGTCAGTGATGCCCTCCAACCATCTCATACTCTGTTGTCCCCTTCTCCTCCTGCCCTCAATCTTTCCCAACATCAGGGTCTTTTCCAATGAGTCAGCTCTTCGCATCAGGTGACCCAAGTATTGATGCTTCAGCTTCAGCATCAGTTCTTCCAATGAAAACCCAGGACTGATTTCCTTTAGGGTTGGATGGATCTCCTTGCAGCCCAAAGGACTCTCAAGAGTCTTCTCCAACACTGCAGTTCGAAGGCATCAGTTCTTCAGGACTCAGCCTTCTTTGTGGTCCAGCTCTCACATCCATACATGACTACTGGAAAAACCATAGCTTTCACTATATGGACCTTTGTCAGCAAAGTGATGTCTCTGCTTTTTAAAACACTGTCTAGGTTTGTTATAGCTATTCTTCCAAGGAGCAAGCATCTTTCAATTTTGTGGCTGCAGTCACTGTCTGCACTGATTTTGGAGACCAAGAAAATGAAATCTGACACCATTTCCACATTTCCCCCATCTATTTGCTATGAAGTGATAGGACTGGATGCCATGATCTTCATTTTTCGAACATTGAGTTTTAAACCAACTTTTTCATTCTACTCGTTCACCTTCATCAAAAGGCTTATTTTTTTTTTTCCAGTGGTCATGTATGGATGTGAGAGTTGGACTATAAAGAAAGCTGAGCACAGAAGAATTGATGCTTTTGAACTGTGGTGTTGGAGAAGACTCTTGAGAGTCCCTTGGACTGCAAGGAGATCCAACCAGTCCTTCCTAAAGGAGGTCAGTCCTGGGTGTTCATTGGAAGGACTGATGTTGAAGCTGAAACTTCAGTACTTTGGGCACCTGATGTGAAGAGCTGACTCATTTGAAAAGACCTTGATGCTGGGAAATATTGAGGGCAGGAGAAGGGGATGACAGAGGATGAGATGGTTGGATGGCATCACCGTCTCGATGGACATGGGTTTGGGTGAACTCCAGGAGTTGGTGATGGACAGAGAGGCCTGGTGTGTTGCGGTTCATGAGGTCACAAAGAGTCGGACATGACTGAGCAACTGAACTGAATTGAACTGAACTGAACTGAAGAGGCTTATTAGCTTCTCTTCACTATCTGCCATGAAAGTGGTATCATCTGCATATCTGAGGTTGTTGATATTTCTCCCTGCAATCTTGATTCCAGCTTGTGACTCTGGGTTATGGTTAAAGCTGTGGTATCAAGCATGAATATATTTAATATGTTTCTTGAAGTTTTTCTTAGCATAGTACCATTTATGTTAGCTACACAAAGTTTTGCTTCTTTCTCTTAAGATGATGTGACTTTTCTTTTAAAAAATTTTCTAGCTGTTATTAGAATGTTGAGTAGGGGGGTTGGGTATATATACTGGGAGGGGTTAAGTATATTTCATATGAGACAATAAATTTTATTTATTTATTACGACATATGATTTGTTTGCCATGTGCAGTATCAAGAAGATAAGTTTCTAGAGATCTGAAAAATATACATCAAAAGTTTAGAAAAATATACATGCAGGTTGGAAAACAGTTTTAGCTAAAATATTTTTATTTTCTGTTCTAGATTGAATATAATATGTGAATAAACAGGCTGCTTGGGGAGTACAGATGTTAGGTTAATGCATTTTTATTAGCACAATAATAATTTACTAAGGACAGGTAATCTTTTGTTTATCTTTACAGGGAAATCTTAATAACTTTTATAATATATTTTTTGGTTTTAGGGAAGGGTCTAAGTTCCTAGGTGTGAGATTACTAGTTTAAAGGTTAGGAATGTCTTTATAATCTTTTTATGTGTAGATCTATATAATTCCAATACAAAATAAGATATTAATCTCTCCTGGTCTTGGTTTCTTTTTCTGCAAAAGTAGGATAAGAGACTTGCAATAAAAGCATTGTATCTCCATCATAGGATATTGGGGAATAAAATAATTGGTGTCAAAGACTTTGTGAAGCATAACTCAGTGTGTTAATCACAGCTTGAAAAATTACATACAGTTAGGTCTTCCATTCCTTGAACCTTCCTGACCTTTTTATGAATCTTTATAACTACAATTTTTTGACACAGCTGTAGCTCATTGGTCATTCTTTGTGAATTTATCTGCCTATGGATTCTGCACTCTCTGAAAGAATTGCTTTTTTTCTTTCTCTTTATTCATCTTTGCATTCTCAACGTTCATTTACTGCCTAGTTGCATAAATCTTTGGATGAATGAGTGAATAATGTTGAAGTAGCAGAGGATTTTGGCACACCATTCTTGTTTCTGTCAATGTTCATTTACCGTTTCATTGTTTTACATTTTCCAACCTCCCAAAGGAATTGTGTAAGTGAGGATGGGCTGGGATTTTAATCTTAATAACAGGAAACAACAAACTCCTTATTGGAGAGTTGTGGGATTTTTTTGAAAGTTAAATAATAGAAACAGGGTGAGAAGGAAGAAAATCTTCCTTCTGAGAAATATTAGTGCTTCTGCCCTTGTCCAGAACATTCTAATGACTGGGAATTTATTTCCCAATGAAATCAGGCATCTATATATGGCACTGTTTGATGAGTATATCAAGGCTTCCCAGGTGGCTCAGTGGTATAGAATCTGGCTGCCAATGCAGGAGACATAAGAGACATGAGTTTGATCCTTGGATCGGAAAGATCCCCTGGTGTAAGAAATGGCAACCGAAACCAGTATTCTTGCCTGGAGAATTCTATGGACAGAGAACCATAGCAGGATGTAGTCTATGGGATAGCAAAGAGTCAGACATGACTGGGTACACACACGAAATGATGAGTGTATCATTAACTCCAAAAATGTAGAGATGGTTGAAAGGAATCATGAAAACTGCTCAGTACAAACTGATACAGATGAGGAAATGGAGGCCTGCTGACTTGATGTCTCACATCAGCTTAACGGTAGAACACAACTTTACTTACCTGCCAATTCCAATGCTGTGCTCCAACCAGCCCATCTAATTTGACCCAATTGTTGTTCATTGTTCAGTTGTTTCTGACTCTGCGACCCTATGGACTGCAGCATGCCAGGCTTCCCTGTCCATTACCATCTCCCAGAGTCTGCTCGCTCATGTCCATTGAATTGGTGATGCCATCCAACCATCTCGTCCTCTGTCGGCCCCTTCTCCTCCTGCCTTCAATTTATCCCAGCATCAGGGTCTTTTCCAATGAGTCGGCTTTTCGCATCAGGTGGCCAAAGCACTGGAACTTCAGCTTCAGCATCAATCCTTCCAGGGAATATTCAGGACTGATTTCCTTTAGGATTGACTGGTTGGAACTCTTTGCAGCCCAAGAGACTCTCAAAGGTCTTCTCAAGCGCCATATTTTGAAGGCATCAATTACTCAGTGTTCAGCCCTTTTTATTGTCCAATTCTCACATCTGTACATGACTACTGCAAAAACCATAACTTTGACTGTATGGACCCTTGTCGGCAAAGTAGTGTCTCTGTTTTTTAATACATTGTCTAGGTTTGCCATTGCTTTTCTTCCATGGAGCAAGTGTCTTTTAACTACATGGCTGTGGTCACTGTCCACAGAATTTTGGAGTCCAGTCTGTCACTCTTTCCACTGTTTCCCCGTCTATTTGCCATGAAGTGATGGGACCAGATGCCATGATCTTAGTTTTTTGAATGTTGAGCTTTAAGCCAACTTTTTCATTCTCCTCTTTCACCTTCATCAAGAGGCTCTTTAATCCCTCTTTGCTTTCTGTCATAAGGGTGGTGTTATCTGCGTTTCTTAGGTTATTGATACTTCTCCTGGCAATCTTAATTCCAGTTTGTGCTTTATCCAGCTTGGCATTTTGCTTGATGTACCCTGCGTATAAGTTAAATAAGCAGCGTTACAATGTGCAGCCTTGACATACTCTTTTTCCTATTTGGAACCAGTCTGTTTTTCCATGTTCAGTTCTAACTGTTGCTTCTTGACATGCACACAGATTTCTCAGGAGGCAGATAAGATGGTCTGGTATTCCCATCTCTTTAAGAATTTTCCACAGTTTGTTGTGATCTACTGTGATCTACACAGTTTGTTGTGATCTGTCCGTGAAGCAGAAGTAGATGTTTTTCTGGAATTGTCTAGCTTTTTCTGTGACCCAACGAATATTGGCAATTTGATCTCTGGTTCCTCTGTCTTTTCTAAATCCAGCCTGTACATCTGAATGTTCTCTGTTCACATACTATTGAAGCTTAGCTTGAAGGTTTTTGAGCAGTACTTTGCCAACATGGTGAAATGAGTGCAATTGTGCAGTAATTTGAACATTCTATGACATTATCCTTCTTTGGAATTGGAATGAAAACTGACTTTTTCTAGTCCTGTGGCCATTGCTGAGTTTTCCAAATTTGCTGGCATATTGAGTGCAGCACTTTCACAGTGTCATCTTTTAGGATTTGAAATAGTTCAGCGGGAATTCCATCACTTCCACTAGCTTTGCTTGTAGTGATGCTTCCTAAGGCCCACTTGACTTCGCACTCCAAGATGTCTGATTCTGATGATCACATCATCTTGGTTATCCAGGTTATTAAGATCTCTTTTGTATAGTTCTTCTGTGTATTCTTGCCACTTCTTAATATCTTCTGCTTCTGTTAGGTCCATACCATTTCTGTCCTTTATTGTGCCTATCTTTGCATGAAATGTTCCCTATCTCTAATTTTCCTGAAGAGAGCTCTAGTCTTCCTCATTCTATTGTTTTTCTCAATTTGTCTGCATTTTCACTTTAAAAGACTTTCTCATCTCTCCTTGCTATTCTCTGGAACTCTGCATTCAGATGGGTATAGCTTTCCTTTTCTCCTTTGCATTTTGCTTCTCTTATTTTCTCAGTTATTTATAAGACCTCCTCAGACAACCATTTTGTCTTTTGGCATTTCTTTTTCTTGGGGATGATATTGATCCTGGCCTCCTGTACAGTGTTACAAACCTCCATCCATAATCTCTTGTCTATCAGATCTATTTTCTTGAATCTGTTTGTCACTTCCAGTGCATAATCATAAGGGATTTGATTTAGGTCACACCTGAGTGGTCTAGTGGTTTTCCCTACTTTCTTCAATTTAAGTCTGAATTTTGCAATAAAGAGTTCATGATCTGAGCCCCAGTCAGCTCCTGGTCTTATTTTTGCTGACTATATAGAGCATCTCCATCTTCAGCTGCAGAGAATATAATCAATCTGATTTTAATATTGACCACCTGGTGATGTCCACGTGTAGAGTTGTCTCTTGTGTTATTGGAAGAGGAAGTTTGCTATGAGCAGCAGATTCTCTTGGTAAAACTCTATTTGCTTTTGTCCTGCTTCATTTTGTACTCCAAGGCCAAACTTGGCTCTTACTGCACGTATCTCTTGACCTCCTATTTTTGCATTCTAGTCCCCTAAAATGAAAAGGACATCTTTTTTGGTGTTAGTTCCAGATGGTCTTGTAGGTCTGCATAGAACCATTCAACTTCAGCTTCTTTGGCATCAGTGTTTGGGGCATAGACTTGGATTACTATGATATTGAATGGTTTGCCTTGGAAATGAACTGAGATCATCCTGTTGTTTTTGAGATTGCACCAACTACTGCATTTCTGACTGTTTTGTTAACTGTGAGGGCTATTCCATTTATTCTAAGGGCTTCTTGCACACAGTAGTAGATATAATGGTCATTTAGTTAAATTTACCCATTTTATTTCACTGAGTCCTAAATGTCTTGTTCCTGATTCCTAAAATGTCGATGTTCACTTTTTACATCTGCTTGATTACTTCCAATTTACCTTCATTCATGGACCTAACATTCCAAGTTCCTATGTAATATTGTTCTTTACAGCATCAAACTTTACTTTCACCACCAGACACATCCACAACTGGGTGCTGTTTCTGCTTTGGCTCAGTTATCTTCATTTTTTTTTTCTGAAGTTATTTCTCCACTCTTCTCCAGTAGCATATTGGACATCCAGGGGGATTCATCTTTAAGTGCCATACCTTTTTGCCTTTTCATACTGTTCATGGGGTTCTCAAGGCAATAATGCTGAAGTGGTTTGCCATTCATTTCTCCAGTGGACCACATTTTGTCAGAACTCTCCACTCTGAGCCATCTATCTTGGGTGGCCCTACATGGCATGGTTCATGGTTTCACTGAGTTAGGCAAAGTTGTGGTCCATATGAGCAGTTTGTTTAGTTTTCTGTGATATGGTTTTCATTCTGTCTGCCCTCTGATGGATGAGGTTAAGAAAATTGTGTGATAGGTTTTGGTAATTGTTTCTGTCTGTTGAACTAGATTGATCAGCAATGAGGGCCTCTATGTACTCACCTCATTTTTCAGAGCCTTGAAAATTGATATCTTAGATGTACACACATTCTTTTATCTTCCCTATGGGTAGGAAATAACAAGAGGAGCTAAAGATGGTAGCTCTTGCTAGAGAAGTTCTGCCCTGTTGGAGAGTCTCCCACTTGAAGGACCAAATAAGAATCATACAGCAGGCGGGCCTGGGGACACTAGGTAAATTCAGCTCCTTACACTGGGGTGGAGATTACAGTGTTCTGCTGGAATCTTGCTGGTCTTTGGTACATTTCTGTGAATTGAACATGAAATTTTCCTATCATCAGTGGTACACAGTTTATACAGCTTCAGGGAAATCTATCAACCTTGTCCAATTCTGTTCTGTTTTAAAGGAAAAGTGTTACTTTCTGTCCCTCAGGCTGTGCCTAGTGACTTCTGGCTCTGATTCTGTTGCTTGTCAGAACAGCTGAGGGGAAAGTGAATGTTCTGGAATAGACATGAGAAGTAAAATTGGGCTTGCACATAATGCAAGGACTTGTCAGTCCCACTCATGTGCAATTGGTGTACAGAATTAGGGACAGGGTTCCCAGAGGAAAATATTAAACATCTGCCACTGTCACTGTTATCTCTTAAGCTTAAAGGCTTTATAAAAATTGGAGAGCTTCAGCTTGTGATAAAGTTCCTCACACATGGTTCTCTGAAAGACATTAGAGTGTAATGTGAAAATATGTAAGGTGACCAGCTTACAGTGTAAGAAGTCTCATTCATGGGTTTCTCAAGCATGGTGGTAATTATTTGCAATTACAGAAAACTGTAATAGATTACATTCTCCCCATGTTCAGGTTCTTTGCCATATGATTTTGCAGCTCCTTCCACAAGAGAAGGGGTATGTGTTTCAGCCCCTTAACTTGGAATTCTTTTGTGGCTTGCTTTATTCAACAGAATGTTATTGATCATAGCATGATCCAAAGCTATGGAAGTATTATTCATGTGGTTGTGCTCTCTGCCTTCACCATAAGAAGATGCCAATATTAGTCATTGGGTCTGAAAAGGAGAGGGAGTTACTTTAGACTTCTGTTCAAACTTAGCCTTTAAAAAGTGAAATAGCACAAGTCCAACCCCACCCACAGGGAGCAAGCTCTACAATAAAGAGGAACCATAAACTTCCAGGCTACAGAAAGGCCACCCCAAACACAGCAATCTAAAAAAAGATGAAAAGGCAGAGAAATATTCAGCAGGAAAAGGAACATGATAAATGCCCACCAAACCAAACAAAAGAGGAAGAGATAGGGAGTCTACCTGAGAAAGAATTCAGGATAATTATAGTAAAGATTATCCAAAATCTTGAAAACAAAATGGAGTTACAGATAAATAGACTAAAGACAAGGATTGAGAAGATGCAAGAAATGTTTAACAAGGACCTAGAAAAAATAAAGAAAGAATCAATCAATAATGAATAATGCAATAGCTGAGATCAAAAGCACTCTGGAGAGAACCAACAGTAAAATAATGGAGGGAGAAGATAGGATAAGTGAGGTGGAAGTTAAACTGGTGGAAATAAATGAAGCAGAGAAGAAAAAAGAATTAAAAGAAATGAGGACAACTTCGGAGACCTCTGGGACAATGTTAAACACCCCAACATTTGAATCAAAGGAGTCCCAGAAGAAGAAGACAAAAAGAAAAGGCTATGAGAAAATACTTGGGGAGATAATAGTTGAAAACTTTCCTAAAATGGGGAAGGAAATAGCCAGCCAGGTCCAAGAAACTCAGAGAGTCCCATACAGGATAAACCCAAGGGAAAACCCCAAGACACATATTAATCAAATTAATGAAGATCAAACACAAATAGAAAATACTAAAAGCAGCAAGAGAAAAGCAACAAATAACACATAAGAGGATCTCCATAAGGATAACAGCTGATTTTTCAATAGAAACTCTTCAGGCCAGAAGGGAATGGCAGGACTTACTTAAAGTGATGAAAGAGAAAAATCTACAACCCAGATTACTGTATCCAGCAAGGATCTCATTCAAATATGAAGGAGAAATCAGAAGCTATACAGACAAGCCAAAGCTGAGAGAATTCAGCACCACAAAACCAGCTCTTCAACAAATGCTGAAGGATCTTCTCCAGACAGGAAACACAGAAAACAATTATAAACTCGAACTCAAAACAACAAAGTAAATAAATGGCAATGGGATTATACTTATCAATAATTACCTTAAATGAAAATGAGTTGAATGCCCCAACCAAAAGACAAAGACTGGCTGAATGGATACAAAAACAAGACCCCTATATATACTGCACCACCTCAAACCAAGGGACACATACAGACTGAAAGTGAAGGGCTGGGAAAAAAATTTTTTTCTCTATTTCATGCAAATAGAGACCAAAAGAAAGCAGGAGTAGCAATACTCATATTAGATAAAATAGACTTTGAAATAAAGGCCATGAAAAGAGACAGAGAAGGACACTACAAAATGATCAGAGGATCAACCTAAGAAGAAAATATAACAATTATAAATATATATGCATCTGACATGGGAGCACTGCAATATGTAAGGCAAATGTTAACAAGTATGAAAAGGGAAATTAACAGTTACACAATAATAGTGGGAGTGTTTAATACCCCACTCACACCTATAGATAGATCAACCAAACAGACAATTAGCAAGGAAACACAAACTTTAAATGAAAATCATTTCAAGCATCTTGTCTGATCACAATGCGGTAAGATTAGATGTCCACTACAGGGGGAAAAAAAACTATTAAAAATAAAAACATATGGAGACTAAACTGATGCTTTTTAATAATCAACAAATCACAGAAGAAGCCAAAATATGCATAGAAACAAATGAAAATGAAGACACGACAACCTATGGGATTCAGTAAAAGCAGTGCTAAGGGGAAGGTTCATAGCAATACAAGCCTACCTCAAGAAACAAGTGAAAAATCAAACAAATAACCTAACTTTACACCTAAAGCAACTAGAAAACGAAAAAATGAAGAACCCCAGGGTTAGTAGAAGGAAAGAAATCATAAAAATTAGGGTACAAATAAATGAAAAAGAAACAAAGGAGACTATAGTAAAAACCAACAAAACTAAAAGCTGATTCTTTGAGAAGATAAATAAAATAGACAAGCCATTAGCCAGACTCATCAAGAAAAAAGGGAGAAGAATCAAATCAACAAAATTAGAAATAAAAATGGAGAAATCACAACAGACAACACAGAAATACAAAGGATCATAAATGATACCATCAGCAACTATATGACTATAAAATGGACAACTTGGAAGAAATGGATGAATTCTTAGAAAAGTATAACTTTCCAAAACTGAACCAGGAAGAAATAGAAAATCTTAACAGACCTATCACAAGCACAGAAATCTAAAATGTAATAAAAAATCTTCCAACAAACAAAAGCCCAGGCTTCACAGGTGAATTCTACCAAAAATTTAGAGAAGGGCATAATACCTATTCTATTCAAACTCTTCCAGAAAATTGCAGAGGAAGGTAAATTGCCAAATTCATTCTGTGAGGGCACCATCACCCTAATACCAAAACCAGACAAAAATGCCACACACACAAAAAAGAAAACTACAGGTCAATATCACTGATGAGCATAGATGCAAAAATCCTCAACAAAATTCTGGGAAAGAGAATCCAACACCATATTAACAAGATCATACATTATGACCAAGTGAACTTTAACCCAGGGATGCAAAGATTCTTTAATATTCACAAATCAATCAATGTGATACACCACATTAACAAATTGAAAGAAAAAACCATATGATTATCTCAATAGATGTGCAGAAAACCTTTGACAAAGTTCAACATCCACTTATGATAAAAAACCCTCCAGAAAGCAGGCATAGAAGGAACATACCTCAACATAATAAAAGCCATATATGATAAACCCACAGCAAACATTATCCTCAATGGTGAAAAATTGAAAGCATTTCCCATAAAGTTAGGAACAAGACAAGGGTGCTCACTCTCACCAGTACTATTCAACATAGTTTTGGAAGTTTTAACCACAGCAATCAGAGAAGAAAAAGAAATAAAAGGAATATAGATTGTAAAAGAACTAAAACTCTCACTGCTTGCAGATGACATGATCCTCTACATAGAAAACCCTAAAGACATCACCAGAAAATTACCAGAGCTAATCAATGAATATAGTAAAGTTGCAGGATATAAAATTAATACACAGAAATACTTTGCATTCCTATACATCAACAATGAGAAAACAGAAAGAGAAATTAAGGAAACAATTCCAATCACCATTGCAACAAAAAGAATAAAATACTTAAGGATAAATCTACCTAAAGAAACAAAAGACCTATATATAGAAAACTATAAAACACTGATGAAAGAAATCAAAGATGACACAAATAGATGGAGAAATAGATCATGTTCATGGATCAGAATAATCAATATATGAAAATAAGTATACTACCCAAAGCGATCTATAGATTCAATGCAATTCCTATCAAGCAACCAACAGTATTTTCCACAGAACTAGAACAAATAATTTCAAAATTTGTATGGAAATACAAAAAACCTCGAATAGCCAAAGCAGTCTTGAGAAAGAAGAATGGAACTGGAGGAATCAACCTGCCTGACTTCATGCTATACAACAAAGTAACAGTCATTAAGACAGTATGGTACTGGCACAAAGACAGAAACATAGATCAATGGAACAAAATAGAATCCCAGAGATAAATCCATGCACCTATGGACACCTTATCTTTGACAAAGGAGGCAAGAACATACAATGGAGACAAGACAATCTCTTTAACAAGTGGTGCTGGGAAAACTGGTCAACCACCTGTAAAAGAATGAAACTAAAACAATTTCTAACACCATACACAAAAATAAACTCAAAATGGATTAAAGATCTAAATGTAAGACCAGAAACTATAAAACTCCTAGAGGAAAACACAGGCAAAACACTCTCTGACATAAATCACAGCAGGATCATCTATGATCCACCTCCCAGAATATTGGAAATCGAAGCAGAAATAAACAAGTGTGACCTAAATAAGCTTAAAACTTTTTGCACAATGAAGGAAACTATAAGCAAGGTGAAAAGATAGCCTTCAGAATGGAAGAAAATAATAGTAAATGAGGCAACTGACAAAGAATTAATCTCAAAAATATACAAGCAGCTCATACAGCTCAATATCAGAAAAATAAATGACCCAATCAAAAAATGGGCCAAAGAACTAAACAGACGTTTCTCCAAAAAAGACATACAGATGGCTAACAAACACATGAAAAGATGCTCAACATCACTCATTATCAGAGAAATACAAATCAAAATCACAATGAGGTACAATTACACGCCAATCAGAATGGTTGCTATCAAAAAGTCTAAAATAAATGCTGGAGAGGGTGTGGAGAAAGGGGAACCCTCTTACACTGTTGGTGGGAATGCAAACTAGTACAGTCACTATGGAGAACAGTGTGGAGATTCCTTAAAAAAACTGGAAATAGAACTGCCATACAACCCAGTAGTCCCACTCCTGGGCATACACACTGAGGAAACCAGATCTGAAAGAGACACGTGCACCCCAATGTTCATTGCAGCACTGTTTTAAATACTCAGGACATGGAAGCAACCTAGATGCCCATCAGCAGACGAATGGATAAGAAAGCTATGGTACATATACAGAATGGAATATTACTCAGCTATTAAAAAGAATGAGTTTGAATCAGTTCTAATGAGGTGGATGAAACTTGAGCCTATTATACAGAGTGTAGTAAGTCAGAAAGAAAAACACCAATACAGTATACTAATGCATATATAAGGAATTTAGAAAGATGGTAACGATGACCCTATATGCAAGACAACAAAAGAGACACAGATGTAAAGAACAGACTTTTGAACTCTGTCAGAGACGGCGAGGGTGTGATGCTTTGAGAGAATAGCACTGAAACATATATATGACCACATGTGTAACAGATGACCAGCCCAAGTTTGATGCATGAAACAGGGCACTCAAAGCCAGTGCACTGGGACAACCCTGAGGGATTGGATGGGGAGGGAAGTGGGAGGGGAGTTCAGGATGGGGATACATGTACACCCATGGCTGAGTCATGTCAATGTATGGCAAAAACCACTACAATATCGTAAAGTAGTTAGTCTCCAATTAAAACAAACCAATTAAAAAATAAAATAAAGCTTTAAACAAAAACAAAAAGGTGAAATAGATAACATTAATAAGTTCATGGGACAGCATATGTAAGCTGGGACTGTCTTAGGAGAACCAAGATGTATACCACCCTAGACGTAATGATCACTAAACTTTTGTTTACCTGGCGAGAATTCTTGATGTGTCAAAATTAAATAAGTTGAAAATAAACACACTCTATTTTAATTCATTTTACTTTGTTATTAAAATTTTTCAACATTTACTAGGAACCAAACTGATCTCAAGTGGCTTACACTTCATTATGGAAGATAAGAAATGGAAAAATTATTATGATCACATGGGTAATTGGTGTTTGGGGATTTTACAGTCAGTGTCAGGACTTGTTCAGACAACCAAGTCCACAGCATGTAGAAATCTGAAATTCTGCAGGGCTGTGGTTTTGAATCACTTGTACCTTTAGGCTGGTGTGTGAAAGAATGAGTACTTAGTGACTGAGCTTACACAATAGCCTTCTATCTCCTACTCAACTCTGTAACTCATGATTTTTAAAAAATTTCTCACAAGTCCTATGAGTTAAGAAAAATGCTTCCTTGTGGAAAACTGACCACCCAAGTGACAAAAGCTGTAATGAAGGGCTGAAAAGATAGTTAACTTGTATTGTGAGTATGGACACAGGAAATATAAAACTCCCCTGAGAAACTGAATTAGGAATAAAGCTAGAAATTATAGACATATTTAAAGCTAGGGCTTATAGGTGGTTTTGGTTTCTTTTTTTTATGGTAAAGGTCAAGTAAAAAGATAAATAGAATAGTATCCAAATTAATGACTTACCTAGATTAAAGGATCCAAATGAGGGGTAACTGCAGCTTCATTGCAGAGAACTCAGACACTCGGATGCATGTGGTTGTTTTGTTGCTAAGTCGTGTCTGACTTTTGTGACCCCATGGACTATAGCCCAGGTTGAGCTATTTCAAATCCTAAAAGATGATGCTGTGAAAGTGCTGCACTCAATATGCCAGTAATTCAGAAAACTCAGCAGTGCCCACAGGACTGGAAAAGGACTGTTTTCATTCCAGCCCCAAAGAAAGGCAATGCCAGAGAATGCTCAAACTATCACACAATTGCATTCATCTCACACGCTAGGAAAGTAATGTTCAAAATTCTTCAAGAGAGTCTTCAACAGTATGTGAACCACGAAATTCCAGATATTCAAGCTGGATTTAGAAAATCAAAGGAACCAAAGATCAAAATGCCAATATTCATTGGATCATTGAAAAAATAAGATTGTTCCATAAAAACATCTACTTCTGCTTTGTTGACTATGCCAAATCCTTTGACTGTGTGGATCACAACAAACTGTGGAACATTCTTCAAGAGATGGGAATACCAGACCACCTGGCCTGCCTCCTGAGAAATTTGTAAGCAGGTCAAGAAGCAACACTTAGAACTGGACGTGGACCAATGGATTAGTTCCAAATCAGGAAATGAGTATGTCAAGGCTGTATATTGTCACCTGCTTATTCGACTTACATGCAGAGTACATCATGCAAAATGCTGGGCTAGATGAAGCACAAGCTGCAATCAAGATTTCCAGGAGAAATACCAATAACTTCAGATATGCAGATAACAGCACCCTTATGGCAGAAAGCGAAGAAGAACTGAAGAGCCTCTTGATGAAAGTGAAAGAGGAGAGTGAAAAAGTTGACTTAAAACTCAACATTCAAAAAACTAAGATCATGGCATCTGGTCCCATCAATTTTTGGCAAATAAATGGGAAAAGAATGGAAACAGTGAGAGACTTTATTTTGGGGGGCTCCAAAATCCCTGCAGATGGTGACTGCAGCCATGAAGTTAAAAGACTTGCTCCTTGGAAGAGAAACTATGACCAAACTAGACAGCATATTAAAAAGCAGAGACATTACTATGCCAACAAAGGACCATCTACTCAAAGCTATGGTTTTTCCAGTAGTCATGTATGGATGTGAGAGTTGGACTATAAAGAAAGCTGAGCTACAAAGAATTGATGCTTTTGAACTGTGGTGTTGGAGAAGACTCTTGAGAGTTCTTTGGACTGCAAGGAGATTCAACCAGTCCATCCTAAAGGAAACCAATCCTGAATATTCATTGGAAGGACGGATGCTGAAGCTGAAACTCCAATATTTTGTCCACCTGATGCCAAGAACTGACTCACTCAAAAAGACCCAGATGCTGGGAAAGATTAAAGGCGGGAGGAGAAGGGGATGACAGAGGATGAGATGGTTGGGTGGCATCACCGACTTGATGGACGTGAGTTTGAGTAAACTCTGGGAGTTGGTGATGGACAGGGAAGCCTGGCGTGCTGCGGTTCATGAGGTCACAGAGTCAGACACGACCGAGCAACTGAACTGGACTATAGCCCTCCAGGCTCCTCTGTCCATGGGGTTTCCCAGGCAAGAACACTGAAGTTACCATTTCCTTCTGCAGGGAATCTTCCCAACCCAGGGATTGAACCTTAGTCTCCTGCATTGGCAGGCGGATTCTTTACTGTCTGAGCCACATGGGAAGCCCCCTCTGATGCATGTTCTGATGACCCAAGTCACCACACAGTGTTGCATCTTGACCACAGGTATAACAAAGTATCAGGATCCAATATGTGGCAGGCCTTGAGAGCCTCTTCTAGCTTCAGTGTTGAAGTTAGAAGAAATAGAATGTTATTAGTCCCTGGAGGACTTCCTCATTCTTCTTTCTTCTTAATAATATACTCTTCCTGGTAATTACTATCATGAATTCTACTCTCACTGGTTATTCTCAAAGTTTATGTGAAAGAATAATTCACTACTTACATTTTTGTGGCTTGTATTTTGTTTAACATCAAATTCATTAATGTTATTGGGTGTAAGTGTATCTTTCCATTTTGATACTATCTCATTGTGTGTATATAGCATAATTTATCTATTCTTCTGTTGATTGATATTTGAATTATTTCTAATTTATAACTAGAAAAAATGCTACAATGCATACTCTGTTTTCCCTTTTTAAAAAATTTTGTATTGAGGTATAGCCAACTAACACACAATATTGTGATAATTTCAGCTAAATAGTGAAAGGGCTCAGTCATACAAATGCATGTATCCACTCTCCCCCAAACTTCCCTCTCATTCAGCCTACCACATAACATTGAGCAGAGTTCCATGTGCTGTATAGTAGGTATTGGTGGTTATCCATTTAAAATAAAGCAGTGTGTACATGCCCATTCCAAACTCCCTAAGTGTACCTTCCATCCCTCCTTCCCCCTGGCAAGCTCCTACTTGAAGTCTGTGAGTCTGTTACTGTTTTGTAAGTAAGTTCATTTGTATCACTTCTTTTTAGATTCTGCATATCAGTTCAGTTCAGTCACTCAGTCATGTTTGACTCTTTGCGACCCCATGGAATGCAGCACGCCAGGTTTCCCTGTCCTCACCAATTCCTGGAGTTTACTCAAACTCATGTCAGTGATGCCATCCAAACATCCCATTCTGTGTCATCCCTTTCTCCTCCTGCCTTCAATCTTTCCCAGCATCAGTCTTTTCCAATGAGTCAGTTCTTGGCATCAGGTGGACAAAGTATTGGAGTTTCAGTCAGCATCCGACCTTCCAATGAATATTCAGGACTGATTTCCTTTAGGATGGGCTGTTTGGATCTCCTTGCAGTTCAAGGGACTCTCAAGAGTCTTCTCCAACACCACAGTTCAAAAGTATCAATTCTTTGGCACTCAGCTTTCTTTATAGCCCAAATCTCACGTCCATAATTACTACTGGAAAAACCATAGCTTTGAGTAGATGGTTCTTTGTTGGCATAGTAATGTCTCTACTTTTTAATACACTATCTCGGTTGATCATAGTTTTTCTTCCAAGGAGCAAGTGTCTTTTAATTTCATGGCTGCAGTCACCATCTGCAGGGATTTTGGAGCCCCCAAAAATAAAGTCTCTCACTGTTTCCATTCTTTTCCCATTTATTTGCCAAGAATTGATGGGCCCAGAGGCCATGGTCTTAGTTTTTTGAATGTTGAGTTTTCAGTCAAATTTTTCACTCTCCTCTTTCAATTTCATCAAGTGGGTCTTTAGTTCTTCTTCACTTTCTGCCATAAGGGTGGTATCATCTGCATATCTGAGGTTATTGGTATTTCTCCCGGCAATCTAGATTCCAGCTTGTGCTTCATCCAGCCCAGCATTTCGCATGATGTACTCTGCATATAAGTTAAACAAGCAAGGTGACAATATAGAGCCTTGACATGCCCCTTTCCCGATTTGGAACCAGTCTCTTGTTCCATGTCCAGTTCTAAGTGTTGCTTCTTGACCTGTATACAGATTTTTCAGGAGGCAGGCCAGGTGGTCTGGTATTCCCATCTCTTGAAGAATGTTCCACAGTTTGTTGTGATTCACACTGTCAAAGGATTTGGCATAATTAACAAAGTAGAAATACATGTTTTTCTGGAACTCTCTTGCTTTTTTGATGATCCAACAGATAATGGCAATTTGATCTCTGGTTCCTCTGCCTTTTCTAAAACCAGCTTGAACATCTGGAAGTTCACAGTTCATATATTGCGGAAGCCTGGCTTGCAGAATTTTGAGCATTACTTTCCTAGTGTGTGAGATGAGTGCAATTGTGTGGTAGTTTCAGTATTCCTTGGCATTGCCTTTCTTTGAGGTTGGAATGAAAAATGACCTTTTCTAGTCCTGTGGCCACTGCTGAGTTTTCCGAATTACTGGCATATTGGGTGCAGCACTTTCACAGTATCATCACTGAGGATTTGAACTAGCTCAACCGGAATCCCATCACCTCCACTAGCTTTGATCATAGTGATGCTTCATAAGGCCCACTTGACTTCACATTCCAGGATGTCTGGCTCTAGGTGAGTTATCATACCATCATGGTTATCTAGGTCGTCAAGATCTTTTTTGTATAGTTCTTCTGTGTATTCTTGCCACCTCTTCTTAATATCTTCTGCTTCTGTAGGTCTGTCCTTTATTGTGCACATCTTTGCCTGAAATGTTCCCTTGGTATCTCTAATTTTCTTGAAGAGATCTCTAGTCTTTACCATTCTATCGTTTTCCTTTATTTCTTTGCATTGATCACTGAAGAAGGCTTTCTTATCTCTCCTTGCTATTCTTTGGAACTCTGCATTCATATGGGAATATCTTTTCTTTTCTCCTTTGTCTTTTGCTTCTCTTCTTTTCACAGCTATTTGTAAGCCTTCTTCAGACAACCATTTTGCCTTTTTACATTTCTTATTCTTTGGGGTGGTCTTGATCACTGCCTCCTGTACAATGTCACAAACCTCTGTCCATAGTTCTTCAGGCACTTTGTCTATCAGATCTAATCCCTTGAATCTATTTATCACTTCCACTGTATAGTCGTAAGGGATCTGATTTGTGTCATAGCTGAATGGTCTAGTGGTTTTCCCTACTTTCTTCCATTGAACTCTGAGTTTGGCAATAAGTTCATGATCTGAGCCACAGTCGGCTCCCAGTCTTGTTTTTGCTGACTGTAGAGAGCTTCTCCATCTTTGGCTGCAGAGAATATAATCAATCTGAATTCAGTGATGTCCATGTGTAGTCTTCTCTTGTGTTGTTGTAAGAGGGTGATTGCTCTGACCAGTGAGTTCTCTTGGCCAAACTCTGTTAACCTTTGCCTTGCTTTCTTTTGTACTCCAAGGCCAAATTTACCTGTCACTCCAGGTATCTCTTGACTTCATACTTTTGCATCCCAGTCCCCTATAATGAAAAGGACATCTTTTTGGGGTGTTAGCTCTAGAAGGTCTTGTAAGTCTTCATAGAACCATTAAACTTCAGCTTCTTCAGTATTACTGGTTGGGGCATAGACTTGGATAACTGTGATATTGAATGGTTTGCCTTGAAAATGAACAGCGATCATTCTCTTGTTTTTGAAATTGCATCCAAGTACTGCATTTCAGACTCTTTTGTTGTCTATGATGGCTACTCCATTTCTTCTAATAGATTCCTACCCACAGTAGTAGATAGAACGGTCATCTGAGTTAAATTCACCCATTCCAGTCCATTTTATTTCACTGATTCCTAAAATGTCAATGTTCACTCTTGCCATCTCCTGTTTGCTTCCAGTTTGCCTTGATTCATAGACTTAACATTCCAGGTTCCTTTGCAATATTGGTCTTACAGCATCAGATTTTACTTTCATCACCAGTCACATCCACAACTGGGCATTGTTTTTGCTTTGGCTCCGTCTCTTTGTTCTTTCTGGAGTTTTTCCTTCACTGATCTCCAGTACCATATCGGGCACCTACTGACCTGGGGAGTTCATTTTTCAGTGTCCTATCTTTTGCCTTTTCATACTGTTCATGGGGTTCTCAAAGCAAAAATACTGAAATGGTTTGCTATTCTCTTCTCCAATAGACCACTTTTTTCAGAACTCTCTATTCTGACCCATCTGTCTTGGGTGGCCCTACATGGTGTGACTCATAGTTTCATTGAGTTAGACAAGGCTGTGGTCCATGTGGTCAGACTAGTTAGTTTTCTGTGATTGTGTTTTTCATTCTGTCTGCTCTCTGATGGAGAAGGATAAGAGGCTCATGGAAGCTTCCTGATGCAGAGACTGACTGAGGGGGAAACTGAGTCTTGTTCTGATGGGCGGGGCCATGCTCAGCAAATCTTTAATCCAATTTTCTGTTGAAGGGTGTGGCTGTGTTTCCTCCCTGTTGTTTGACCTGAGGCCAAACTCTGGTGGAGGTAATGAAGATAATGGCGACCTTCTTCAAAAGACCCCATGCAGGCAATGCTGCACTGGGTGCCCCCAAGTCTGCAGCAGGCCACCCCCAACCCACGCCTCCGCTAGAGACTCCTGGACACTCTCGGGCAAGTCCGGGTCAGTCTCCTGTGGGGTCACTGCCCCGTCCCCTGGGTCCTGGTGCACACAAGCTTTTGTTTGTGCCTGCCAAGAGTCTGCGTCTCCCGTCCTGTGTAAGTCCTGGCAGTCCTGTGGTGGAGTTAATGGTGGGGAAACAACTCATTCTGAATGGCCGTTGACAGGATAATGTTGGATACCAACAAAAACAGTTACCCCACGTTCAAGGGCAAAGGAGAAGCCCCAGCAAGACTGTAGGAGGGGCGAAACTGCATTTAGAATCAAACCCCATACTGGCCAGAGACGCTCAGGGGGCTCAAACAAGACTTGTGTGCCCCAGGACCCAGAGACCCCACAGAGACTGAGCCAGAACTGTGTCTGGGTGTCTCCCGCAGTGGTACAGGTCAGCAGTGGGCTGCTGCAGGAGCAGGGGCTCTGGGTGCGGCAGACCTGAGTGTGGCATAAGCCCTCTTGGAGGAGGTCACCGCTGACCCCACCAGAGATTGTCCATATAAAGGATGTCATATGATATTTCATCTTCTCTGTCTGACTTACTTCACTCAGTATGACACTCTAGTATGACCACGTTGCTGCAAATGGCATTATTTTATTCTTTTTTTAATGATTGAATAATACTCCACTGTATGTATGTACCACATCTTTGGTGGTGGTGGTGGTTTACTCGCTAAGTTGTGTCCGACTCTTGCAACCCCGTGAACTGTAGCCCACTAGGCTCCTCTGTCTGTGGGATTCTCCAGGTGAGAATACTGGAGTGGGTTGCCATTTCCTTATCCAACATCTTCTTTATTTTCTTGCAAAATCTTTTTGTTACACATATATATGCCTAAGTATGGAATTCCTTGGTCCTAGGGCAAGGGCTTCCCTGGTGGCTCAGAGGTTAAAGCGTCTGCCTGCCATCCAGGAGACCCGGGTTCGATCCCTGAGTCAGGAAGATCCCCTGGAGAAGGAAGTGTCAACCCACTCCAGTCTTCTTGCCTGGAGAATCCCATGGAGGGAGGAGCCTGGTAGGCTACAGTCCATGGGGTTACAAAGAGTCAGACATGACTGAACAACTTCTCTAGGGCAAGGTTATTTTTAAGTAAAAACTGACAAAATATTTTCCACAGTGTCTGTACCAATTTATATATATACTTCTTCAAATTCTTTTCCACTATAGGATATTACAAGATATTGGATATAGTTCCCTGTGTGGCACAATAGGTACTGTTGTTTATTTTATATGTAGTAGTCTGAATATGTTCATCCAAAACTCCTCTTTTATCCCCTACCACATTCCCTTTGGTTACAAACCATAGGTTTGTTTTCTAAGTCTGTGAATCTATTTCTGTTTCATAAATAAGTTCATGTGTACCATTTTTAAAGATTCCACAAGTAAGTGAGAGCATATGATATTTTTGGTATTATCAAATTTTGGCCAGTCTTGTATGTGTATTGTTGTAATATTATTGCATTTTTAATTTTCAGTTCCCTTTAAATCTAAGGTTTAGGACTTTTTAAAATATGTATTATCTACTTGAATATCCTCTTTTGTGAAGTGCCTATTGATGTATTCTTTATTTTTCTATTGGAATGTGAGTAATCCTTTTTGCTGTTAGGAAGTCTTTATAAATTAAAAAAGTGAAACACTAGCTGGTTTTAAGCACATCGAGTCTTATCTCTCCATGCTATGGCTTGCCTTTTCACTATTCTAAAGATATCTTTTAAAAAACAGATTTTGTTAATTTTAATACAGCTTAATTTGGCAGTCTTTTCTTTTCCCAGTACAATGTTCCATGTGCTCCATTGTTTTCTTTAAAAAAATTAAAACTTGATCTGATAAATAATTTCCTACTCTTACTCAAGAATGTCTTGAATATTCTTCACCTTTTTAGTTTTCGTATAAACTTTAGCATAAGCTTGTCAATTCCTCCAATGACAGCTTGATTGTTTACTGAGGTTGCATTGAAAATAAACCATTTTAAGAAGAAATTACTGATAATGATCCTCATGGTAGAGAGTTATCTAATTCATGAACATGACCATCTTATTCTAAAACTTTCAGAAAATACTAAAATGTATGAGAAGAGCCATGTTTTGTAGTCTTACTACTGAGATGAACACTGTTAGACTTTGCTTTATGCATTTAAAAATCTACTTGAATGATTTATATGTGCCTATATATTAAATCTTATATAAGTATGTAAGTTCTTTAAAAATTACTCATAGAATGCTTTTGACTTTATTATTAGTTATTACATAGGTTTTTATAGATTTATTTTAAATATTTCATATTTTTGGTATTATTGCAAATTATATCTATTTTAAAATTTCATTTTCTATTTATTTGCTACTAGTATAAAGAATGTAATTTTTAGACATTGGCCTTGTAACGAGTAGTTCTATTGAGTACATTTATTACCTTAATGATTTGTCCGTATTTTCTTTTGAATCTTTATATATGCAATTGTCATTTTAAAATAGCAGTATTACTTCCTCTATTCGTATTCTTCTTTCTTTCTTTTCTTGCTTTATAACACTTATCAGACATCCAGTGCAATGTTTAATATAATGACAGTGTTAATCTGCATTCCTGTATAATGTCTGATCTTATAAAGAAAATTTTCTAACATTTTAACTCGAGAAATTTTGCTCCTGGTTTGCTAATAATTATACTTTAATTTACTATGAATGGATGTTGGATTTTATGAAATGCTTTTTCTGAATCAAGTGTGATAATAGTATATTTTTCTTCCTTTATTCTGTTAATGAGGCAAAGTACATTGATGGCTTTCAAACGTAGAACCTTCTTTTCATTTCCAGAATAAGCTCAGCCTCTTCATGATAGATTATCCCTGTTATATGTTGCTGAACTTGACAATTTTAAAAGTTTTTTTCACCTATTGCTTTAAAATCAGCCTATACTTTCTCTTCTTTTTATTATGTGTGACAGGTTTTGACACCAAGATTATGCTAACCTCATGAAATGAACTGAAAAGTTCATAAAATGATCTGAAATGAGGTTCATAAAACCTCACAAAATGATCTGAAAAGTTCTCTTTTTCTATTCTCTGGAAAAGTTTAAGTACAGTTTGTGGTAATGTTTCTTTAAGTAGTCAGTCAACTCATTGGTAAAACCATTTTGGTTTGGATTTTTCCTCATGAATATGTTTTAAATTATAGATTCAGTTCCCTGACAGTTATATTAGGGTCATGATTTTTTCTGTGTCTTCTCATGTCAATTTTGGTAAAATATTTTTCTACGAGTTTTTATTTCATCTGAATTTTTATAAGTATTAGCATAAATGTTTATAGTATATGACCCGTAACCTCCTTTTTTCATTCTCTGTATTGCTTATTTATCCTTTGTATTTCTTAAATTACTTTCACTAGGGTTTTATCGATTTGATTTATCTCTTCAAAAAACATCTTTTAACTGATTGTCTTCACTGCAGTTTTTTTTTTTTTTTCCATTTATTTTTATTAGTTGGAGGCTAATTACTTTACAATATTTTAGTGGTTTTTGCCATACATTGTCATGAAATAGCCATGGATTTACATGTGTTCCCCATCCTGAACCCCCCTCCCACCTCCCTCCCCATCCCACCCCCCTGGGTCATCCTGGTGCACCAGCCCCAAGCACTTGTCTCATGCATCCAACCTGAACTGGTGATCTGTTTCACACTTGATAATCTACATGCTTTGATGCTGTTCTCTCAGATCATCTCACCCTCGCCTTCTCCCATAGAGTCCAAAAGTCTGTTCTATACACCTGTGTCTTTTTTTCTGTCTTGCATATAGGGTTATGGTTATCATCTTTCTAAATTCCATATATATGCGTTAGTATGCTGTGTTGGTGTTTATCTTTCTGGCTTACTCTACTCTGTATAGTAGGCTCCAGTTTCACCCACCTCATTAGAACTGATTCAAATGTATTCTTTTCAATGGCTGAGTAATATTCCATTGTGTATATGTACCATAGCTTTCTTATCCATTCGTCTGCTGATGGGCATCTAGGTTGCTTCCAAGTCCTGGCTATTATAAACAGTGCTGCGATGAACATTGGGGTACACGTGTCTCTTTCAGATCTGGTTTCCTCGGTGTGTATGCCCAGAAGTGGTATTGCTGGGTCATATGGCAGTTCTATTTCCAGTTTTTTAAGGAATCTCCACACTGTTCTCCATAGTGGCTGAACTAGTTTGCATTCCCACCAACAGTGTAAGAGGGTTCCCTTTTCTCCACATCCTCTCCAGCATTTATTGCTTGTAGGCTTTTTGATAGCAGCCATTCTGACTGGCGTGTAATGGTATTTCATTGAGGTTTTGATTTGCATTTCTCTGATAATGAGTGATGTTGAGCATCTTTTCATGTGTTTGTTAGCCATCTGTATGTCTTCTTTGGAGAAATGTCTGTTTAGTTCTTTGGCCCATTTTTTGATTGGGCCATTTTTTTTCTGGAATTGAGCTGCAGGAGTTGCTTGTATATTTTTGAGATTAACTTTGTCTGTTTCTTCGTTTGCTATTATCTTCTCCCATTCTGAAGGCTGTCTTTTCACCTTGCTTATAGATTCCTTTGTTGTGTAAAAGTTTTTAAGTTTAACTAGGTTCCATTTGCTTATTTTTGCTTTTATTTCCAATATTCTGGGAGGTGGATCATAGAGGATCTTGCTCTGATTTATGTCGGAGAGTGTTTTGCCTATGTTCTCCTCTAGGAGTTTTATAGTTTCTGGTCTTACATTTAGATCTTTAATCCATTTTGAGTTTATTTTTGTGTTTGGTGTTAGAAAGTGTTCTAGTTTCATTCTTTTACATGTGGTTGACCTGTTTTTCCAGCACCACTTGGTAAAGAGGTTGTCTTTTTTCCATTGTATATTCTTGTCTCCTTTGTTGAAGTTAAGGTATCCATAGGTACATGGATTTATCTCTGGGCTTTCTATTTTGTTCCATTGTTCCACTGTCTTTGTGCCAGTACCATACTCTCTTGATGGCTGTGGCTTTGTAGTAGAGCCTGAAATCAGGCAGGTTGATTACTCCAGTTCCATTCTTCTTTCTCAAGACTGCTTTGGCTATTTGAGGTTTTTTTTGTATTTCCATAGAAATTGTGAAATTATTTGTTCTAGTTCTGTGAAGAATACCATTGGTAGCTTGATAGGGATTGCATTGAATCTATAAATTGCTTTGGGTAGTATACTCATTTTCACAATAATGATTCTTCCAATCCATGAACATGGTATATTTCTCCATCTATTTGTGTCCTCTTTGATTTCTTTCATCAGTGTTTTGTAGTTTTCTATGTATAGGTCTTTTGTTTCTTTAGGTAGATATACTTCTAAGTATTTTATTCTTATTTCTTTCTGCTCTTTATGATGCCTTGTCTTCTATTGTTTTTAATTTGATTAGCATTTCTTTTCCTAATTTTTTAAGACAGATGACTGTAGTGTTTATTTTTCAGCATTTTTCTTTCCTAGTAAGAACATAATATATGAAAAAAAATGTAAAGCTTATATAAATGATAAGGTGCAATTCTCTTTACCTGCATCCTATAGATTTTGCCCCTTTAAAAATCATTCATTTCACAAGCATTTTATTTCCCTTGTGATTTCTTCTATGATTCATGGTTTGTTCAGCAATGTTTTGATTAACATCCAAAGATGTGGAGATTTTTAGTTACATTTTCAAAGAGCAATATCTAGCTTAATTCCAGTGTGGTCAGAGAGCGTACTCTGACTTCAATCCTTTGACAATTTTGGAGACTATCTTTGGGGACAGTATCAGATCAATTTTTATACATAAGTATTCTGTGTGTCCTTGCCAATAATGTATTTTTTAGCAGTTTACCAAACATTCATTTGTTTGTGGCTTGCTGCTGTGTTGGTCAAATCTTTAATAGTCATACTGAATTTTGTTTCTTTTAGTCTGCTTGACCTCAGTAACAACTGAGAGAAGTTAAAAAAAAATCTCTTCTTTCTTTGATTAACAAAATTATGTAGGCTTTTTTGATTCAATATTCTTTATGGTATTCTTTTTCATTCCTTTAATTTTAAATGTTTGCATTCTTATATTTTTGAATTGTTTCTAGACGTAGCATATAGTCAGGTTCAGTGTTTTTAAATATTTTGAAGATAAAAAAAATTTTGGATATTTAGTACATTTAAATTTAATACAATTACTAATATTCATTCATTTGTTAAGTCAATCAGCTGTGTCCAACTCTTTGCGATCCCATGGACTGCAGCCTACCAGGCTCCTGCATCCATGGGATTCTCCAGGCAAGAATGCTGGAGTGGACTGTCATTTACTGATATACATGGTTTTAAATCTACTTTAGCATTCTTTTGGAGAAGAAAATAGCAACCCACTCCAGTATTTTTGCCTGGAGAATTCCATGGACAGAGGAGCCTGGTGGGCTACAGTCCATGGGGTTGCACAGAGTCAGACATGACTGAGTGACTGACACTTCAGCATTCTTTATATTTAAAGATTTTTTTTTCTTTCCTTGCCTTCTTCAGGATTAATTTTTTTGTATTATATGCTTTTACCTTCTATTAACTTGTCAATTGTACACCTCTTATTTTACTTTTAATAATTATCCTAGCGACTTTGTATGTGCCCTTCACGTCTAAATACTTATTATAAATTTTGTATTTTATCCCTTTCCTGAGAATGTAAGGCTCTTAAAATTCTTTAATGTTATTTATCCCCCTTCTTACTTAAACACTATTGTTTTGGTGTGTATGTCAATTAAATATAAATTTTATTTGGTTATAACTCATTTTTGTTAATATTTTCTATTGTTAGTGTTTATTTAAATTTTCTGGTCAGTAATCCTTTATATTGCTCTTCATTTCTTATATCTTTGAGCACCTCTCTAGCATAAACTTTTTTATGCCTAGAAATCTTCATAGTATTCTTTGATCAAAATGCTTCTCTTCTTATTTTTCAAGAAAAATGTTTTCCTTTACATTTATTTTTGAGAGAAAATACTTGGTGGTTATGAAATATTAGTCTAGTAGTTATCATTTCTTTGCTTCTGTCAAAGTTAACTACCAACATTTTTCTTTCTTTGGAAATGATATATTTTATTCCTGTACTTTAAATTAGAAAAATGTTTTTACAGCTTTCTGTAATGTATCTTAGAGATTTAAAGAAATTTGTGTCCATCATGCCTGGGATTCATTAATTTGTGACCTGATATGTTTTCTCAGTTTTGAAGAATTCTTAGCCATTATATTTAAAAATATCATTTGTATTCCATTTTGCATTAACTCTATTTATCTGGGGTTCTAATTACATGTGTATGAGATTTTTCCTACTGAATTATTATTACATTTTTTTTCCTAATTAATTTTGGGTCTTACCCTTTTTTGTGTTTTTACCTTAGAAATTTTTTTTGACCCTGCATCAAGGATATTTTCTCTGACATTTCTTACACTTCATTAACCCTTCCTTTCATGAAGTCTTATTTGCTTTTAATTTTATCTTTTTAATTCTTAATATCAATTATTTTCTTTCCCAGTTTTAGGATTTTCAGTTGATTTTTTTAATTTTCTTTGGAAAAATTCAGTCTTGTGTTTTGTTGAATGTGCAATTTACCTTTGAACAACACAGGTTTGAACTCTATAGGTCCCCTTATACATGAATATTTTTTTCAATAAATATATATATACTATATAAATATATTTCCTCTTATGTTGTTCTTAAACTTTTCTCTATCTTACTCTTCTGTAAGGATATAGTATGTAGTACATACAACATACAAAATATGTGTTAATCAACTGTTTATTACTGGTAAGGCTTCTTGTCAACAGTAGACTGTTAGTAGTAAGGTTGGCTTTTTTTACTTGTTTTTTTTTTTTTTTTGTAGTAGTAGTAATTAAATTTTTGAGGAATTAAAAGTTTAAGTGTGAATTTTCAACTGCACTGGGGGTCAGTGCCCCTAACCTTTGCATTGCTCAAGGATCTACTATGTGAAGTTAAAAGTCTGTGTCTGATAACTCCATTTTGCAGGTATCCTAGGGGTTTAATTTCTATAATTTATTGTTTTTCTTGACTTTATAAAATGTTGCTCACTCTATTTGTAGCTAGTGATTTTTATAACTGGGTTTAGGATATAGTAGGGCTTACCTGATGGCTCAGAGGGTAAAGAATCTGCCTACAATGTGGGAGATTCAGGTTTGATCCCTGGGCCGGGAAGTTCCCCTGGAATAAGGGAGTGGCTGCCCATTCCAGTATTCTTGCCTGGATAATTCCATGGACAAAAGAGTCTGGTGGGCTACAGTCCATGGGGTTGCAAAGAGATGGACTTGACTGAGCAACTAACACTTTTACACTTTTTTCATGACTTAATATGTGAAATGATTTAGAGATAATGTAGAGTCTAAAGTTGTGTGTCTGTTTTATCATCTTTGCAGAGGAGAGACATTATTTTTCCTTACAGAAAGGAGGGCACTAGCCATCTGAATCACCTTAATAGTGTTAGAACCAGAAAAGATACCAATCTGAGTTTTAGGTTATGAAATACGATCAGTTTCTTAGTCCACCTTTCTATTGCTAAGACATCAGTCTCCCTGTCTTCCTTTGTGTGCCCCAAACTCTAATCCATGTTACTTTGTCGCTGTGACTGTCAAAAGCTCTGCTCAACTTCTGAGTGTGCTATTAGAGAATCAGTAGATAATATGGGCATGAGTAGCCCCCAGTATTCCACTCAATTATCCATCTTTCCTTTATCTTGCAGATATTGACTTATAATTCTTCACTTTTATCTATTTATTAACTCCATGAGAACTCAAATGAATTTTTTAAATAATATTTTATGGTGATAGTTTTGGTAAGTGGGTCAAGTTTCCTTGTTTACCACTAGTGAAAGCAGAGCTCTATGTTTAACAAGACTTTGACTGCAAGAAAGGCTCACATAGCCTGAGCATGGCATGGAGGGAGTCAGGTCTAAAGATACTGGCAGGATGTGGCTGATTAACTAGTCTAAAATGGAATGCTGTTTAGGGAGAACAGGAAGAGCTAACGTCCACTGGGGTCAGATGGTGGGTGGATTTCATGTGCACAAATAAAACTTAGGACTTTATCCCATGGGAGAGAGGTAAGACACTTAGGACTTTGGAGTTGAGAAGAAAAATAATGTAAGTGGCATTTTAGAAGAATGAATTTAACAGCATATAGTACTGCATGAACTGATGTCACAAAATATTGTGTCTGATGCCATGAAAAGACAAGTCTCACAGGAAGTATGCAATATTTTGAATACTATCATCAGCTCTTGTGATTGTTCTTGCTCAAATCTTATTTTCTACAGGACATGCCTTATGTTAGACTTGGGATTCAGAAGTAATTTTGACAAGATGTTCCCCGTATATGCATGCATGCTCAGTCACGTGTGACTCTTTGCGACCATAGATTATGTTAAAATTCAAATAGCCACTGGGGAGAGAGAGTATTTGCTCCCTTACACAAGGGAAATCTGAAGAGTCCTGAAAATTGATACATGTCTAAGCTATCGATCTGATCCTTGGACTCCTGCAGATATTTGCAAAGAGTTTGTTATAAAGATATTTTTGAAAATCATTGAATATTTATGATATTCAGTGCTTCCCCATTGAAGCATACTTACACTGCACACATCTCTTTCTTCATCAGGGAAATTCCAGTGCTTTGGAGCTGAGAATTTCAGAGTCATAAGGAACTTTAGAAATCATCTAGTTCAACCTCCTTCATTTATTGATTGTTTATGGAATTTATCCAAAGCCACACAACTGGTTAATGAGAGAGCTGGAAATATAAACAGTATAATTTGGACAGTATCTTCCTAGAGCACTTTTTATTCCAAAAAAGATTTTAAGGTCTCTAACAGGCTAAATGCAACTATGAATATGTAAATCAGAAGGTTAAATAGGAGCTTATTAGTTAATAGATGTTTTTTCTGGTGGCTCAGTCAGTAGAGTCTGCATGCGATGTGGGAGACCTGGGTTGGGAAGATCCCCTGGAGGAGAAAATGGCAACCCACTCCAGTGTTCTTGCCTGGAGAATCCCATGGACAGAGGAGCCTGGTGGGCTGCAGTTCATGGGGTCACAGAGTTGGACACGACTGAGAAACCAAGAGTTTCACTTTTACTTTCAGTTAATAGAAAGACATTAGTAATTTTAAAAATTCTGTATAAAATTATTATTATGTACAGTAGAAATGAGCTTCAGGGTATTCCTTGAATAACCTACATAACATTGTATTATTCGTGCATTTGTCTCTGGTAAAAATGTGTTTTTTTTTCCTTGCCCCTAGTTCTCAAAGGAGTTCATCAATCAGAAAAGATTAAGAACCACTGTAACTTCTTAGATGGCTGGAGTTACAGTGTAATATTCATTCATTCAATAGTGTTGGTTTAGTACCTACCCAGGGACAGGCACTTTGTTAAAGGCTCAGAGATAAGTGATGTTATTTCCTCAGTAAATGGCCCCACATTCTAGTCAGGGTGCAGGTAATGTGATGTGACAAGAAAGTCATACAAACTCCTGATTAGATGATCTGATTCCCAGTTCACTTCTTTATCTGTCAGATCAAGATCGCATTGTTAGAGCCTGAATAGAACACTGAGGCAATTACAGAATTAATCTAATATAATCCAGGTACATTTCACCAAAACTCTGCAGACACAAGTCTGGATTACTACCTAAACCAATATGTTTTACTCATTTTTAGATTTCATATTCAAAACAGTATCAAAAACACAGGAATGTCCTAACAAATGGTTAACATTTGTCAGCGTTTTCTTAAATCATTGATCCATGACTATATCTTACTGCCTTGCATGAAGTTAGCAAATCAGTCTGTTTTTTCTTAAAGGTAATTGAAAAAAATTATTTTTCTCTAGATGGACTATGGCAATAAAGAAGCTAATGACTTGCATAGTTAAGCACACCAGAATGGTCATTCAGCAAAATTAACACGCTGGGATGATTTTTAATGGTACTAAGTGCAGCGTTTTTCTTAAATCTACAATGTCAGTAGCTGTCAGCTTGTTTGGGTGCCAAACTACCCTAAATTACTAGTTTTATGACGGTAACAAAGATAACATTAAAACCCAAACACTTCTAAAGCTTTTCACTGTTTATATAGACTATGATGATGGAATACATAGCAAGTGTGGGTTTAATAATCAAGAGTTCGTGAAATTGCAAAGCATTTTCTCTCAATAACAATGACATTTTTCTTTATCCTAAGGGTAAAAAGTATGTAGCATAAAAAATAGGATCTCCACTGATGCTCTCATAGAACTTAATTTCTTTAGGAAGGGCACTTGACTCATGGTAGTGTTCATTTACTCTGAACAGAATTGTTGGGAGATCCACTAGAAATCATGCCAAAGCTTCTGGAGAGATCATTTGTCTTTGGATTACCAAACCTCATGGCATTCTGGAAAACTAAAACCATTGCCTTAGCTCCCAATTTTTATATGTGGTGTGACATAAGCATCAGTTTTACTTTTTTAAAATATGGATATCCAATTATTCAGGCCCCTTGCTGAAAATTGTCCTTTTCTTGTTTAATTATCTTGGTGCATGTGTATACACACACAGACATACATTACACATATTCTCTCTAAATATTTATAAGTTTATTTGTAACTTTATGGCCTCTCTTCTGTTCCCTTGATATATATATATTAAATAGTATACCATTATGCCAACATCACACTGATTTCAAGTAAATGTTTGACTCCTCCAGATCTTTTCTTCTTTTTCAGTGCTGTTTTGGATGTATTAGGTCATTTGCATTTCCATTTTTTAAATCAGCTTGTCAATTTTTATAGAAATACTTGCTGAGGTTTTAATGAGATTGCCTGAATCTATAAATCAATTCAGGGAGAATTAATGCTGTAACACAATATTAAGTACTCTGATGTATGAGCATAAAGTATAGTTGAAAAATTAAAGAACCAGAAAGCTTGAATGCTCTGGGTGGTTGAACAGTCAGTTGATGGCAGAGATAGAGGAAGTCAAGCATACTAGACAATCAGTATATTGCTGATTTATTTAACCAAACATCCTTAAATGTGCATGTTCCATACACACCTTCAGCTGGCTATTGTCTGACTTGAATGATTTGTTAGCTTCTGCCTTTCTGAGTATTTCTCCCCACCTCTTTGAGCCAAATCTGAGACATAATTTCAGTTATAATATAACAGTGTTTTTTCTTTATGTAGCTGTGCTGTGTGATATTTTTTTTTTTTTTTTTTTTTTTGCTGTGTGATATTTAAAGGAGGGAGGAGACAGTTATCAAGTGAAAGGCTTCAAGAAACATGGGGATCAGAATATATCTGCTATGATCTTAAACTGATTAAATAATGAATGAACTGGAGAAAGCTGGTGAAACAAATAGTAATGTTTCTGTGTGTACTAGTGAAGAGTTTTGTTACCTATGCAAGAATTTCAGACATTACTTCATTTGTTCCTATTTTAGATAGAGGAGCAGAGAGGTAGGGGATGATAAAAATGGTTTACAAATCCCATCAAACTGAAGAGCAACATTTTTCAAGGTTGAAAAGTTTGGCTTTTCAAATATTTTTTTTTTTCTGTAATTTACCTTGCTTGCAATTTATTTATTAGCATCCTGGAAGATCTTAGCTCTTCTATTTTATCTTCAGAGAGCTCTTTCTTAATATCTGAAAGAAAGTTTTTGTAATATAACTTCTGACTTTGGAAGAAACTTAACAAATCAGGTGGTTTCTTTGAACTTCTGTTTAATATCTATCAGATGATTCTTAAGTTTAAAAAAATGGAATACTAAAATTTATTCAGTTAATTGAAAAGGAGATAGAAAAGGAGGAGCAAAAACCAGATAGAACACATAAAAAAGAAACAAACCAGGAAAGTGTAGACTTACACTCCTCAACCATATCAGTGAGTACATTAAATGTAAATGGGCCAAAATTTCAGCTAAAGGTTATTAGACTGGATTCGAAATGAAAAGGAAGACTCAATTATTTGCTGTTTATAAGGAATTCACTTTAAAAGCAAATACACAGATAAATTGAAAGTTAACATATGGAAAAAGATACCCATGCAAACACTAATCATAAAAGGATAGGTTAGCTCTAATGATTTCAAAGACGACTTCAAGATAAGTAGAATTACGAGAAATAATTGGGGCCATTTCATAAAGATAAAAGGTCAGTTCCTCAAGAAGACTACATTAATCTGTCCTTGATTGTATCTGCCTCACATTCCACCTTTTCTCTACTTTGTTTGTAAGTTTGAATATGAAGCAATAAGAAAATATGTTACCAAATGTCTCTGAGCATTGATGCTGTTGCTTTGCATAACACAACCCTGTGGCATATCCCAGACAAGCACAAATATGACTGCTAGCGCTTGGAGGAGAGGTCACAGAAACCTCTACAAAAAGGCTTTGTTCAGGGGAATGGTGAAGCAGAAAATAAAACACTCCATATGCAGCAAAATTTCCTAAAACTTATCTTGAGCAATTGTTTACCAAGTCTCACAGGACCCAGTAGCTTCCCTTATTTCCCTTCCTATCTTTTCAGTTCTTCACTCCTCAGCCTTTTCTACCCAATGTTCCTCCAGTTGCTCTTTTAGGACTATCTACCTCCTTCTTTGCGTTTGTTTCTTCATTTCTGCTTCATTCCATTGCCTTTGAAGATACCTCAGTAGACCCACACCCAAACTCCTCTTTAGAAGGTGAGGGAAGGAGAATGCTTGGCAACACTTATATTTTATTGCCGGTATCTCTACAAACATCACATGGACTTAGTGTTCTAACTTTGAGAACTCACTGATGTGAGGACCTGATGTGGGTTTGAGTAAACTCCGGGAGTTAGTGATGGACAGGGAGGCCTGGCCTGCTGCAGTCCATGGGGTCACAAAGAGTCAGACACAACTGAGTGACTGAAGTGAACTGAATTGAACTGATGTGCGGACCAGCTATATGCAGTGGAACCAGTTAACTAGAACAAAGAAATCATGGCCCTTTTGCTTCTGAGGCTCTGGTAGTATGGGGACCTAGGAAAAGCCTGGTCTTAGTTAGAAGACCAGGACTTAACTTTAGGCATTGTGCATTACAAGGCCTGAGCTGCTGAATACGCTTAACTGACTTGAGACTAGCTTTGGTCATCTTGTTCATTTATCCAGCAAGTGTTCACAGAGTCCAGCACTCTGCCTGTCAGGGTGTATACAGACAGTTCTAAGCCTGACTTCTTCTGAGGAAGCTGACACTATGATTTGAGTTGGAGCATATAAACATAGTTAAATGTTAATTATAACAGTTACATCAGTGCCACTGTAGAGCAATGAGAAGAGTGGGAGGGAGCCCAGAAATGCAGCAGCCCCCCTTCCTGGGCAAGCCGTGCCATGTTTTAAATTGGTCGATGATGTTTGCCCTAGATCCTGGTGAGGATTTAATTATCAGGAAGGAAACGCAGCCCTCAATCAAGAGGCACAAATTCCGATGCTTTCAGAGGCCAAGCAAGGGATATAAAGATACAAAGTGGAGTAGGGGTAGGCAGGGATTCCAAGGGAGCCTGTGGCAAACTAAAGAGTGTATGCCTGTTTAAAGTTATTCAAGCTCAAAATATTTTTCTAAAAGCTCTACTGACCAAACTAACAAAACTCTGTGGGCAGATAGTGGTAATTCCATGCATAATATGTGTGAGGAACACCCTGTGGGATGCTTGGGGTAGTGGCTGCCAGCAAGGACAGGGGAAAGTGCAAGGCAGAGAGGAGATTCGGAACTAGGTACTGAGGAGGTTGGAGCTGATCTAGTAGACAGCAAGGAGCCAGTTGCGTTCTTCCATGAGGAGGGATGACATAAGTCTTGTAGGGTCGTTTATCTTCCCTTCTCCTCCCACCACCCCCCACCCTGCCCTGCACATCTGCAGAGGATGCCAAGATCTTGGAGTCGCGCTGGCCAAACCCATGGTATTAGTGATGAGGCCTGAACCAAGGCAGTCACAGTAGAATGTGAGGGGTTAAGTAAAAGGAGAGAGAGATTTGTGATGGAAAATGAGCCAGTCTTCTGTGAGCTCTTTCAAAAGGGTGACTCGAGTGAAAGCAGTTTGTAACCATCACAAAGTGGTGTGCATGGGAGGTGATGGTAACCCCTTACATGCATGGAGTGTGGCCAGGGTCAGGGTTGCAGGGCCTGGCATTTCCTTCATCCATTGTCACAGCCTCAAGGCTGACCTCTTTGGAGCAGAAGACAGGCCTCAACCTCAGTTAAACTTAGCCATGTCATCTGGTGCTAAGTTTATGTCTAAACTAAAACATGTCATCTGGTGCTAAGTCATGTCATGGGTGCTCAGACTTCTTGCTGCCCCCATGGATGGCTTGTTCTGTGAGCCTTCGATTTCTTCCCCAAAGAGAAAGGACTAAAAAGAGCAGACACTTATATCTGCAGAAATGTTACTCCATGTAAAAAATAACAACACGAATACATCTTACAACTTTTAGCCAAATCTGTTGGGCTGCTGCTATAGCAACCCCCACAGAAAGAATTCAACAAACCCCCAACCAATCCTCTCCCAAATCCATATACCTGACAGTCAGCCTCCTAGTGAGGCTATCTCTCTTACATTACACCCACTAAGTGAAGATCCAAAGCAAAGAGACAGAAAATAACATCTTCTAACAATCTGCTTGTCATTTAGAAAAAGCTCCCTGTATAAATGTCATGGAAACAAGCTGTTCTTGCAGAGACAGAAGAAGAAAGCCCTGCCTCACTTGCTTCCCTTTCAATTTTAATCTTCCTAATAAAAGGGTAACACAAAGCAAATGTTAAGTGTTTGAAAGCAAATATCCCTGGAGCCTGGCTGTGGTGTGATTCAGCCGTATTTAGCCTGCTCTTAGGCTCCAAGAAGCAAGAACTCGAGATCAAGCTCTAGGTGAAGATCAACTGACTGCACAAGATAATATCTTGAGAACACTCAGAATTCCAAACACGCTGGTAGGAGATGAGAAATATTTTTCTTTAATCAGGATGGAGGATCCTTACTAGGATATTGCCTGCAAGGCCAACATGTGTGCTCTGCTCAGTCATGCCTGACTCTGTGGCGCCATGAACTGTAGCTCACCAGGCTCCTCCGTCCATGGAATTTTCCAGGCAAGAGTACTGGAATGGGGTGCCATTTTTCTACTCCAGGGGCTCTTCCCAACCCAGGGGTCGAACCCTTTTTTTTTTTGCATCTCCTGCACTGGCAGACAGATTCTTTACCACTAGCACCGCTTGTATGTGCTATGTGCCCATGTATGTTTGAATGTTTGTTAATTGAACAGAAATATGTTGGCCTTGTCATGGAAAAGGAAATGGCAAGGCCAATGTATTTCTGTTCAGTAAACAAACATTCACGGACACATAGCATCTACAATTCACTATGCTTTGATTTTTGAGCATGTTAAGCACACAAGGAAAATGTGGAAACTATCTGAGAGGCCAGAGGAGGGCCCATTCATTTTCAACTGGGATGAGCAGGGAAGACTATAGAGAAAGCAGTATTTGAACTGAGCCCCAGAGGAGAGGTGGGATTCGAGTAGCCTTTGCACATATGTGTATGAATGCAGAGACACATATGGTTTTGTGTGTTATGTAAGTGGAGTAGGAATTCATTTATTTTCCAAGTTTAGGAAGAAAACTATAATACTTGGAGAGCTTTCCATGACTGTATATAGACCTATCTCATTTTTTTTTACTTCCTGTAAAGAACTCTTCTTACTATATCTTCCCCTTGTTGATTGTACTTTCCTTTGGATATAATTCTGATATAATTTCAAACTTACAAAAAAGCTGTAGAAATAAGGCAAAGGACTTTGGTATACTTTTTAACTAAATTCACTAATTGTTTACATTTTTTTCATGGTGTTTTATTAGTCTCCCTTCAGCCCCCACCCTCTCCCTGTTTTTTGTCTCATGACAGATGACATTTTTCTGGACCATTTGGGAGTAAGTTGAAGACATTATGCTCTTTCATGATAAATTTTAAAAGTGCATTTTTTAAGAACAAAGCTTTGTCTTGTATAATCACAATAATGTTAGCAAAATAAGAAAATTTAAGATTGGTACTAATCATGACCTAATTGATTGTCCAGGCTCAGATTTTGCCAGTTTTCCCTGTAAATGTTCTTCATAATTTGTTTTTTCTGCTAGTCCAGGATCTAACGCAGGAAATTGACTAGTTGTTATATAGATTCAGTTTCTGTTTATCTAGAATATTTCCTCAGGCTTTCTTTGTCTTTTCTAAAATTGACAGTTTTGAAAAGTATTGGCTAGTTTTTTTTTTTTTTAAATCAATTTGCATTTTGGGGGATTTTTGCCTTTGAATTTTCTGCTAGTTCTGCATTACTAGATTCAGATCGTGCATTTTTAGTGGGAATATCACATGCATAATGGGTCCTTCTTATTGCATCATCAGTTCAGTCCAGTTGCTCAAGCGTGTCTGACTCTTTGCAACCCCATGGACTGCAATGCTAGGCCTCCCTGTCCATCAACAACTCCTGGAGCTTACTCACACTCATGTCCATCAAGTCAGTGATGCCATCCAGCCATTTCATCCTCTGTTATCCCCTTCTCCTCCACCTTCAATATTGCATCATATAAGGACCCATATGACATTGGTCTGCACCATTACTGGTGATGCTTCTTTGTTTCCTTGACTGAAGAATTGGTCACTAGGTTTTTCTTTAGCTTTTTTTCCAACAGTAAAATTACAATTAACCCTATGTAATTTGTGGGATAACATATTGGGAGATATTTTGACACTTCATAAATATCCATCCTGTTCTCCACAAACTTTCATCCCCCATAAGGCAGAATTTTGCTTTCTTATTTATTAAGCATGTGAAAGTCACTCAGTTGTTGCTCTTTGTGACTTCATGGAATAGTCCATGGAATTCTCCAGTCCAGAATACTGGAGTTGGTTGCCATTCCCTCCTCCAAGGGATCTTCCCAACCCAGGGATCAAACCCAGGTCTCCTGAATTTCAGGCAGATTCTTTATCATTTGAGCCACCAGGGAAGCCCAAGAATACTGGAGTAGGTAGCCTATCCCGAGAGGATCTTCCCAACCCAGGAATCAAACCAAGGTCTCCTGCATTGCAGGTGGATTCTTTACCAGCTGAGCCATAAGGGAAGTCCATTTATTAAGCATGGACACATACATTCTCTTTTAATTTAATGGATTATAAACTATTATTAGTATCAGTAGTTTTGATGTTCAGATTATCCCAGATTTATGACTTTATGATTTGTGTACACTTAGACTGGCCTTTGTGCCCTTGGAGTCCCCATGTCGTCATTTGAATGTTTCTTACTCTTGGCATAAGA
Organism: Muntiacus reevesi; assembly: GCF_963930625.1. Lineage (NCBI taxonomy): Eukaryota > Metazoa > Chordata > Mammalia > Artiodactyla > Cervidae > Muntiacus > Muntiacus reevesi. The sequence goes on along the minus strand of NC_089255.1, from coordinate 3,841,258 downwards.
TGTCCAGGCTTATTTGAAACCTCCCTGCCCTACTCCTGGAATCTGCATTTCTTCAAGGAGAATGGTGTTGAATGTTTAGTGGAGATTGGTTTTAAGAATGCAAGATGTGAGCACTAGGTTTGGATTTTTGTTTTTTCTGTTTCTAGGTGCTTACAGTAAGCCAAATTAGGAAATAAACACACAAACATATGTGTACTTAAACATATATCTCCATTCCTGTATCTGTGAGTCCATACTGATACTTCAGTTCAATTCCAATGGCACAGGGTTGTTCCCAGTCTAATGTCATTCCACACTGATAACTCGTGTCTCCAACAGTGAGAAACCTGGTCCCGCTGTCCTCAATAGATTTACTCATTTTCTCAACCTTCCAATGTACAGAAAGTAGTTTCAGAAATGCTAACCCAGACTACTGTGAAAAACAAGCCGAACACATTTCCTTAGACATGTGCATTTTTGCTTTAAAATAAGGTCTGTAGTTAATATTGTACCAGCGTTAATTTGTTTTTATAATTACACCATGGTTATTATGTAAGATGTTAACATTAAGGGAAGTGGAGTAGGATATAAGCAAGTAGTGCTTTTGCAAATATTTTGTGAGTCTATGATTAGTGCAAAATAAAAAGCTGTACTACTAAGATTATTTCCCCTCCCAACACATGCACTTTTATGTGGTTGTATTCCGTTTTAGGGTTTTTCTCATATTCTCATTGCTACAATTTTCTGAACCAACTATTAACAGGATTCAAAAAGTAAATATTGTTAGTAATATGTGCAGCTAGTCCCTTGGACTGCAAGGAGATCCAACCAGTCCATCCTGAAGGAAATCAGTCCTGAATATTCATTGGAAGGATTGATGCTGAAGCTGAAGCTCCAGTACCTTGGCTACCTGATGCCAAGAACTGACTCATTAGAAAAGACCCTGATGCTGGGAAAGACTGAAGGTAGGAGGAGAAGGGGATGATAGAGGATGAGATGGTTGGATGGCATCACTGACTCGATGGACATGTTTGAGCAAGCTCCAGGAGATGGTGAAGGACGGGGAAGCTTGATGTGCTGCAGTCCATGGGTTGCAAAGAGTCGGACATGACTGAGCGACTGAACCAAAGTGTCAGCTGCTCTTCCCCATCCCTTCCACTCTATACCTAGCTTTGCCCTATATATGTACAGTTTCATTATAGTTTCTGGCTCACCCTTTCAGTATTTCTGTTTGTAAAAATAGATGTATTTTTCTTATTTCTTCTTCATACATTTATACCGTTAGATTTCCCAGGTGGCTCAGTGGTAAAGAATCCGCAAGTCAGTGCAAGGAGACACAGGTTTGATCCCTGGATTGGGGTGACCCCATGGAGAAGGAAATGGCACCCCACCCCAGTATTCTAGGCTGGAGAATCCCATGGACAGAGGAGCCTGGTGGGCTACAGCCCACAGGGTCATGAAGAGTCGGACACAACTGAGCATACATGCACATGTATACTGTTACACTTTGCCTTCTTGACATTTATCAGTTAATCCTGGGAGTCATTTTCTATTTGTTCAGGAGATCATCCTTGGTCTTTCATGTAGCTGCAAAGTATTTCAATTTTGACGAAAAAAATTTAAAATGTCAGTATTTACATTGTATTTATTTTGCAATTACAAGTAATACTCTAATTTATGACTTTGTATATACTTTCATTATGTTGAGGTTAAATCTTCAGAAAAAAAAAAACCTAAAAGAAGGGATTCTGGGTCAAAAAGAAATCCAAGGTAGTTTTCTTAGATACTGTCAAATTTTCTTCCTGAGGCTTGGACCCTTTGGCATTCCCACCTGCAAAGTAGTAACATGCTTATATACCTATTTCCAAAAAATTATCCTGTCAAACTTTCAATTTTTCCCGTTTAGGTGAGAAGTGGTATATCATTCACTCAGTGGTAGTTTTAATCTGCATTTCTCTATGAATGAAAAGAAGACCTTTTGATCTGTTTAAAAACAATTTTATATCCTTCTTTGGTAAATCGTCTACCTTTTGCCCATTTTTCTATTTTCTATCAGAGTTTTAGAATTTTTTCTCTCAATTTTTGGGATTCTTTCTTTATATTACAGATTTTGGTCCTTTGTAATAAATGTTGCAAATATTTCTTCCAGTTTATCAGCTTCTTTTCACTTTGTCACCATCTTTTCTCCCATGCTATGCAGTAGCTCTTTTATTTTTATGTAATCAAATTTATCAGTCTTCTGTTGCCTCTGGAGTCTAGAAAATAGTTCACTATCTTAGGGTTTTAGAGAAATTCAAGCACATTGTGTTTTAATACTTAAGTTGTTTTGCTTTTCACATTGAGCTCTCTGATTCATTTGGAATGTAGTCTTTTGTATGATGTAAAGTTTGGAAAGAGTTTTATCTTTTTTTAAAAAATGTCTATCTAGTTCTTCCATGTCATTTATCAAAAAGTACATCTTTCATGTTTCTGTTAGTTCTTGGCCAATTCTAATAATAATTATTTTTCTTGATACCATGACTGTTGATTTTTGGTTCATTTGATCTCTGCAGGATGAAAGGGATCTTAAAATCTACCACAGCAATTGTTTTTCCTTTTATTTCTGGTAGGCTTGCTTCATATGCATTACTCTTTAGTGCACACAATTCATGTCAGCTTTCTCTTCAAGGATCAATTTAACATGACCATCCTTTTGTGATTTCATATTGTTTCTCTTCAATTCCATTAGTCTGCAATGAATGTTGCCATCACTGTTTTTGGTTGTTTGCACTAAACTAAATTATCCCCTGTAATTTGGGTTTTTAACATTTTTTTCTATAATTTTATGTCCTTTCAAAAAATCACATAGATGCATTTCATGTTGAACTCAATCTTAGACTATCTATCCTTGAAGAGTGTAAATTAAACCACTGTTACTTGTCAGGCTTCGTGTTATTCTTTACTCTGGACTCCTTGCCTTGTGTTTTCTCCTTTTTGTGCTGGTTTTTTTTTTTTGTTTGTTTGTTTGTTTGTTTCTTCCAAAATCATTTTAATGTACAGTTTTCTAATCATCAAGGTCAAGAATGAAGACCCATGTTATACTTTTTTCTCCTTTTTATAAACAAGTTTTCATTAAATACTTTTGCAAAGGTTCTTCCTTTAAATATTTAATCTTCAAATTAAAAAAATACTGTTTTTTAACCAATTTTTAGATTCTCTTTACTATTGATACCAAAAAGATATCCTATTAATGTGACTATTTCTAGAAAAAAGCAGGAACAGGAATCTCATAAAGATATAAAGGACTCCACACTGCAGCTATAGACCAATCGCTAGAAATTATTTTTTTTTTTAGCTTTTTTCCCCCAATGCAACCTGATTTAAGAGCAATAACACCTTTATTGTCAGTGTTCTCTGTTAAGTGAATTGTAATCCCCAAACTCCCTGGACTTGTTTTAGAACATATACAAGTAGTATTAACGTTAAGCTTTTAAAGAAAGAAAGAAAATGAAAAGTGGCCCATTGCAGTTGTATTTAAGGAATTTCAACCTTTCCCACAGTGGATATTATTTCCCCTGCAAACTCAAAAATAAAAATATTGACTCACTTAAAGTCTTTATCTAGGGATTGTCAGTTTTCTCTGTGGGACACTGTGATTTTATCCAAGAGAAAGGCTAACTTTGAGCTTATATTCCAGAAGGTCACAAAACTATGAATGTTTGACCTAACAGTTGCATTTATTAACAGTAAATGAATGAAAGTGAGAATGAATGAGAAAGAGGGGTGATAGGTGACACGTAATCACATGATATGGGCAAAAACTGAAGAGACAGGATGCATCTACTCTAGTCTCCTTAAAGGGATGGTTGTTGGCATGGTGAAAATGGTGGGCTTTGAGACAGCAAAACATGGACTTATTTTTTAAATATTCATTAATTTGGCAGAACCAGGTCTTTGTTGTGGTGTGTGGGATCTTGAGTTGCAGTGTATGAGCTCTTTGCTGTAGCCTGTGGGATCCAGTTCCCTGACCAGGGGTTGGACCCTGACCCCCTGCATTTGGAGCACAGAGTTTTAGTCACTAGACTGCTAGGGAAATCCCAGAATAATGTAGGTTTGGTAAAGAACCTGCCTGCCAATGCAGGAGATATAAGAGACATGGGTTCGATTGCTGGGTTGGAAAGATCCACTGGAGGAGGAAATGGCAACCCACTCCAGTATTCTTGCCTGGAGAATCCCATGGACAGAGGAGCCTGGTGGGCTATGGTCCACGGGGTCACAAAGAGTCGGACATGACTGAGCGACTAACACTGCTACTACTGGAACATTATGACCACAAGTTGTTAGATTTTTGTGGTGCAATGTGCCAAATGACTTCTTCCTAAAGCATTTTCAATTCTTCCTTTACAGTGAAGATACTGTTGTTGCTGTTCAGCTGCTCATCTGTGCCTGACTCTTTGCCGACCCCAAGGACTGCAGCATGCTGGGCTTCCTTGTCCTTCACTCTCTCTCGGAGTTTGCTCAGACTCAAGTCCATTGAGGTGGTGATGCCATCCAACCATCTCATCCTCTGTCGTCCCCTTCTCCTTCTGCCCTCAATCTTTCCCAGCATCAGGGTCTTTTCTGATGAGCCGGCTCTTCGCATCAGGTGGCCAAAGTGTTGGAGCTTCAGCTTCAGCATCAGTCCTTCCTATGAATATTCAGGGTTGATTTCTTTGGGGGTTGACAGAAGATACTGATGGTACTTCATTTCAGTGTCATAGCCCATCTCTCACCTTCCATGGGGGGAGGGCTGATGGCCACAGTCTCACAAATGTGTACAGTGCTGGCCTGTGTGACTAAGGACTCAGGAACTGCCCAGTTTCAGCAGAGGTGGTGGGCGCCTTTGCCTCAGGACATGGGTGACCACCAGGCTGTTCCATGACCTGTTTGAATCCCTTGTCCCTCACAGCCACAAAATATCCCACAGTGCATGTGCATTTTCCCTGAGTGAAAGTCCTCAAATATTTCCATTCATTTACCTTGGCCGAAGGTATTAGGTTTCACTGCCCCCCTAGACATATATACACACATATATATACACATACATATATATATTTATTTATAAATATACATTTATATATTTATTATTATTTTTTAAGTGTTAGGATTAACAAGAAATATCTTGTTTCCAGATTTTTCTTTTTTCCGCTAGGGTAGGTGACCTCAGGGAAAGTGACAACTGAATAACTGGGCTCTGGCCAGAGGCCAGAGCTGCTTCCCTAACAAGGAGTAGAGGAGGCAAGTTACTAAGAAAGTGGGAGGGGGGAGAGAAGGAAATTCTCTGTTCAGCTTTGCACTTGCTGCAGTCTGCAGACCACTGCTTCCCTCACACTCAGCCTTTATCTGGATCTGAAGCTGAGCAAGCTCCAATCCAGAGGTTCTAACACTACCAGCATGAGCAGTCCCACAGTTTCTAACTCCTCTTGTAGCTGCTCCCCAACCCCAATACCATGTGGGAACGCCAAGAACATTGGGTCAGAGGAAAACTTGTAAGTGGAGAAAAGGACAGGTCTGGGGGGAAAAAATTCAAAGTATTACTAACAACTCGAAATAAGCAATACCTGGGTATTTCTATTTCTGGGTTCACTGACTTGTAACATATTTAATACAGTAAGCTTTAGAAAGCATCACTGTCGGGGCTTTTGTCTCTTTGTCCCCTGGCCTAGGAAGCTGAAATACAGCATGCCCATCAGGACCTCCTGCAATAGTGACAGCGAGCAGAGTGCTTCTCGTGTCATACCGCTTGATGCTCCAAGCCTCACGTCTTCCAGGACACTATCAGTTAAACAAACAGCTTGATAATTTTCTCTGAATAGATTGACTTGACAGTTTTGCTACAATGCACACCCTGTTTCCGGGGGGGGTTACACAGACAGGGAGAAGTATGTTTAGGGTCCTGAACTAAAGCATGGTTTTGGTCCAAGTCTTGGTTGACCCTACCAGCACACCCCTGATCAAGTATTCCAAGTCCTAAGCCCAAGGCACAAGCACTGTCTACGTTTCTGGATCATATTTATGAAGAGATTCTGTGGGAAGGCAAGAAGAAGAAAGAATAGGACGGAACCACAAAAAGCATATATATATATATATATATATATATATATATATATATACACACACACACCTGTTGGTATTCTAGGATTGGGATTCCCAGGTGGTGAAAGTGGTAAAGAATCTGACTGTCAAGGAAGGAGACACAGAGACATGGTTGAATCCCTGGGTTGGGAAGATCTCCTGGAGGAGGAAATGGCAACCCACTCCAGTATTTCTTGCCTGGAAAATTCCATAGACATAGGAGCCTGGTGGGCCACAGTCCATGAGGTCGCAGAGTCAGACACAACTCAGCAAGCACACACACCAGACACACATTCTAGGATCACTTAAAAGAAGAGTTACAGGATCAGGAAGCCAATAAATGAATCCATAGTACAGTAACTTTAAGAATTAATTAGGTGAGTGGAAGAATTCTTAACCTCTACTATGAGGTGTTAAAAGTTAAAAAGATAGGCAATGGGATGTTTGATATTTGTTGTGTTATATTGAAAATAACATAAAAATTACCTACCGTCATTTGTTAAGATAGATCCTAGGATTTACAGAGCTCCATTGATATCTGTGTCTTTTTCTACTCATTTTGTAGATGAGAAAATGGGAAAAAGGAGGCTCAGAAGGATTAAGGGTGTTCAAGTAGATAGAACTAGCAAGAATTCAGTTCCAAACCCAATTCTGACTGTTAACCCCCTCTTTCCAGTTTTTCATTCTACTTCTCAAGACTGGGCAAAGTTGAAAAACAAAGCTGTAAAACTTCAATCCATCTCTCAAGATTGAATGCAACCCAACCAACAGATTTTTATCCCAATTTACATATTGTTTTGGAATAGAATTATATGACTATTGCAGATGCTTTGATGGAGAGTCTCTGGCAAAAGTTGCCAGTGGAGGTGACATTAGGAAGAAAGCATATAAAATTTTCTAGATCTGCTACCTGTTGACTTTGGTTGATGATTTTTTAAGAGCATGGAATCTTCTGTCTAGTGGCTAACTCATGACACTGTGTATAAGTAGGGGAAATGAAGAAAAGTATTGAGGAAGGTGGGGCCATTGTAATTCACAATGATCGGTGGTGGTTGTACGTTCTGCTACTGGCTGTAGAGAAGAGAGGCTAGGGTGTGGTAGGTTGAAGTGTAACACACTCAGTTGTCACTAGAAAGCAAGTCACAGAGCTCACCAAAGATTGGTTATCTAAGGTCTCCTCAGAGGATCTTGCTCATGTTCAACGCCATGTGGGGAAAGGCTTGATAACATCAGGTAGAGTTATGTTCATTCAACAAATCATTGACCACAAATTCTATGCCACAGATGGGTTCTCACCTCCTCTTCCACGTTGTGGATATTTGGTATTATTTAAAATACAGAAACAAAAGACCATACACTGTTGTTTAATCATGACCGATCTGCATATACTTTGGATAAAGAAACAGGAAAAGATGAATTAAATGACATCCTCCATGAGGGACAATTAATGCAGCAGGTGAATAAACACTGGGCAATGAAATCTAAATTAAAACTCACATCTCTGCTCTCTTCTTCAAAAAGAGGAACAATATATTATTTTTGCCCTTATCTTCTAGTATTTTGGGATGGTGGTGCTAATTGATCAGTAAAATGATAATTAAGCTTAATTATCTGTTATTATGGTTTTCAGTCACAGAGGTAGACTAGATAAGAACTAACTGCAAGAATCACAAGAATTAATCATTTTTTCACAGTTTCTCTCTTCCTTATATCCAGTGTTTATACCAAATACTTGATGAATTTTTATATGTTACCCAAAATAAACTTTTCTTCATTCATGAAGTAAAAACCCTACTGGAGTAGGAATCTTAAGTTCATTTAACTCAGTAGTTTGTTCCTATAAGCAGTACTTTAATAGTTTTACTTATTTGCAGGCCTTGTCTTCATTCTACACTGAAATATATAAGGTGTGTGAAAGAGCTTTATTTTCAGTCATTCTGGATAAGTAATAAATGGTAAGTGATTCTCATGCAGTCTGAAGTAATCAAACTTTTATGTCCTTGATCTTGAATGGAAACGTTTGAATTTTTGCATCAATTACGGAAAATAGTTATGAAAGTGATTTTATTCATTGAGTTACGCAAGCTGATGAATGTACAGCTCTAGTTTTGTGTTAAGAAAAACACTTGGAGGCTGTCTCATAAGGCAGACACCAAAGGGTGTTGTGTAGAATCAAGGGGAAGAGGGCAAAGGCAGATTTCTCTGAAAATGAAGGAGTCTTTTTCAGGTGTAAGCCACCCCAAGAGGGTTGGTTTCAGAGCTCTCCAAATGAAGTCTTATTTTCATCATGTTACCCCTGCCAGCTCTTCCCAGACTCTAGAGACTACCATGTTAGGGAAATCCAAACTGCTATTACCTCAAAGGTGGTTTTTCCAAGCCCACTGCACTTTTAGAGTAATTCTGGAAAGAGATGTATTTACACCAATAAATATTGAGTTCCTTTTCACAGAAACTGATCTTAACAGCCGTGAAACAAGCGTGCTAAAACTTTTGAAATTTAGCAGATGCCACTCACTTCCCAGTACCCACAGACCAAGAGTACAGACCGACCATTTGCTAGAGTTATGCTCATTGATGCTAATTATGCTATTGGGAGCTATTCAACCACACACGTATATGAACATGTATGTGTATAATCCAAGCAGAGTGAATCTTGGGCCTCTCATAATAAATCCACGGGGAAAGATGAAATAAGTAGTTTACATCTAAAATTCTGCACCATTAACTGATAGACAGTGATGTACCCTGATACTTTCTTCAAGCAAATTTGCTGGTAAACTAGGAATAAAATAATTCTTGATAGCATCAGTGTCCCTAGTTCATATTATAGGTTTTGATGTAACAGTCTCACTTTTCATATGAGTTGGAAACAAAATTAAATAGAAATGAGATGTGAACTCAAAGAATGGTAAGCTGGCCAGGTCAACAGTTTTGACTATAATATTTCATAATGAGAGAAAATCTTAGTGACGAGGTATGGAGTAATTGAAAGACTTCTGTTGACTGGCCATACTTTTGGAAATAAAAATGATCAAAGTGTATTAGATGATAATCAGTCATTTTACCTTGAAATTAATGTGAAAAGTAAGCTTTTAGAAATGTCAAGTGACCAAATATGTGCAGAAATTAACTTTTTTTTATTATATATCATATAATGTAGTAGTAAAGTCTGTTTGAAGTGCATGAATAAAAAGTTAGTGAAATTACAGGAGGAACAATCTATATAGCAATAATAGGTGCATTCCCTGTGCATCTGAAAGAAAAAAAAAAAGAGTTTTCACTCATTTTGGCCTAAAACTTAGTGTTCAGGTTCCCAGGATTCTGACATCAGAACCCGGATAACGCTGATTAGAACCATAGGGGCTTTACAATAAAAGCTAAAATATTGACCATATGATGGCAAAAAGTCTTATTTTGTGGTTAACTGATTCTCTTCTAGCTACTCTCTGATGAAGTTGGTGGCGCTGTAGAGGAGGACCGCCGCCTCCTGGACGAGGACCGGGACCGCTCAGCATCGTAGGGGACGTGCTTGTCATAGTTCTCCATCTGAGCCTCGAGGAAGTCTCTCTGCTGCTGCCTGATGGTTTGGCTGATGAGCCCAGGCAGGGCGTGGATGCTACCGATCAAAGTCTCTAGCTTCGTTTCCAGGGTAACGATCCTCTTCTCAAAGTCTTCACTTCTTTCATTTAAGTCGGAAATCATGTCATACATGATGTTCTGAGTCTAGAAAACAGGATTGAGAAGAACAGAGAGACAGAGAGTGAAGGTTTAATTACACTTGCCCTGGAAGCAGACTAGCCAGCTATCAGAGCTTCAGGGCTGGTCTCCTCTAGGCAACCTGGAGTGCAACAGGGGTGTCAGCTAACTGAACACGTGACCTGGCCAAACAAATTCGGTGTGTCTGTTCAATGCCAGGACTTAGAAAAGTAAGATCTTAGGAATTAATGTGATCCAGTTGCAGAAAATGGTGTCCGGGTATTGCTGGTGGTATGTCCAAGGATTTTAAGTGGTGTGCGGAGAGACAAACATGTTTTGATTTTATATTTATGTATATACTTTAAGGGCTGTTAGAAAAGCTAGCAGGTCAAATTCATTTTGTAACATGTGATACTAATTAAGGCAAGGCTGATTGTTAAAAACAAGTCAATTTTAAAGAACAATACATAATAGTGCAGATGGTATTGGGATATAGCAGACATTTTGACTGGAATATGAATGAAGATTAGGACAAATTGATTTGATCGAGTAATTTAGTAACTTAAAGCAATTAAAAATACCTAAATATCTTTTTGCTGCCTTATGTTCCAAATTATAGGCTCTCCTTTGGGTCAAATAGAATTTTTACAGATAACTAACAAGAGAATAAAAGTTAGAGGACATACTAAAGTTACCAATTCACCTTGTTAGCTATGGCTTAATTAGAACCAAGTGGTTTGAAGTATGGTAATGTTTTCGGTGTCCTAGTGAATTTTGCAACTGGTTGTCCTGATCAGAGGGTATTCATAACTGACTCCCAGTTATAGTTCTGGAAATAGGAGACAAGAGACAGGGAAAGAGGACTTCAGTCCTGACCAGCTCAGAATCAGACAGGGAAGAGGCTGATACAGAAAGGAAAGCTGTAGACGTTAACCTTGGCCCACTGCAGCCTTTCCCAAGCCTCAGAACTTTATGGCTAAGCCTGCTCTCCTATCATATTTCCCTCTATAATTCGTGCTCTTATCCTGCTTAACAACCTCTTAGGGATGATAGATGAACTTACTGAATAAGGAAGTTGCTGTTCAGAACACAGGCAAACCTTCCTGGGTTTGGCCAGGAAGACAGTTCATTAACTCTATGTTTACTATACAGTCTTGAGACTATGTGAGACTATTCATTCAGTAAATACTAAACTCTTTACGTCGTGGACAGTCCTGCAATAATAATAAGCATGGCACTAAAGAAGTAACTGAAAGACACAGCATCTTGCCTCACAGATAATTTTACTTCAAGAGTATATTTATTATGTATAATAGCATATATTATAGTGAAATGATATATATTATATATATTATTTTCAAGTGATCTCTTTTATTTTTTCATAAAAATACCGAATTTCTTTTATCATTCAATCTAGGAGTGATAATAAGAACCTGCTCCTTCTTTGTTCACAGTGTGTCCCAGTGAGAACCATGGGTGTAAATATTAGTTGAGCACATCTTCAGGCCTCATATATATGTGCTGCCCAGCTTAAATGAACTATACATGATCTCCTAGGGGTTCACTTCAGTTCAGTTGCCCAGTTGTGTCCGACTCTTTGCGACTCCATGGACTGCAGCACGCCAGGCCTCCCTGTCCATCACCAACTACCAGAGTTTACTCAAACTCATGTCCACTGAGTTGGTGATGCCATCCAACCATCTCATCATCTGTCATCCCCTTCTCCTCCCGCCTTCAATCTTTCCTAGCATCAGGGTCTTTTCAAATGAGTCAGTTCTTCGCATCAGGTAGCCAAAGTAATGGAGTTTCAGCTTCAACATCAGTCCTTCCAATGAATACCCAGGACTGATCTTCGTTAGGATGGACTGGTTGGATCTCCTTGCAGTCCAAGGGACTCTCAAGAGTCTTCTCCAACAGTTCAAAAGCATCAATTCTTCGGTACTCAGCTTATTTTATAGTCCAAGTCTCACATCCATACATGATCACTGAAAAAACCAAAGCCTTGACTAGAAGGACCTTTGTTGGCAAAGTAATGTCTTTGTTTTAATATGCTGTCTAGGTTGGTCATAACTTTCCTGTCAAGGAGTAAGTGTCTTTTAATTTCATGGCTGCAGTCACCATCTACAGTGATTTTCGAGCGCCCCAAAATAAAGTCTGACACTTTTATAGTTTCCCCATCTATTTGCATGAATGCATGTAAATCTTACTTGGTGGGTTAAGTCACTAAATACTTCACATCTATTTATAAGATATCAAATATTCCACTCCAACTTATTTATACAGTATGCATGACTGATATACACTAAAACGAATTTAATTAATGGGACTAGGACAAACAGGTATAATTTTTGAAGAATATAACGGGGGCCTTGTAAAGGACATAGTTGTTACAGCAAACAAACAGCAGAACACAGGTCTGACTGAGAACTGCCTCTTTCAAAGCATTCATGTTAACAGGCCCAACACATACATAAATGCTGCTCTAATGCCTCATTTAAAATTTAGAACATTGAAAGGAATGTTGCCATTGTTGAAAAATATTCATATTTTGAAGTGCAGTTCACTTGAGAGGAACAACCAAAATAAACCAGATAAAACATCTAATCGTGATATAAGAATTGGGGACTACTAATGTACTTTAAGAAAGTAGTGTGAAGACGTATAGATCAATGGAACAGGACAGAAAGCCTATTGTTTAAAATAGGTTAAAAAAAATTTATTAGTGAGTTCTATTTAGCCTTGAAAGTGAAAGTCACTCAGTCTTGTCTGACTGTTTGCAACCCCATGGTCTACACAGTCCATGGAATTCTCCAGGCCAGAATACTGGAATGGGTAGCCTTTCCCTTCTCCAGGGGATCGTCCCAACCCAGGGATCGAACCCAGATCTCTCACATTGCAGGCGGATTCTTTACCGGCTGAGCCAGAAGGGAAGCCCATTTAGCCTTGAACCTCATAGTAAAATCCAAGACCTGGTTCTGCCCTCATGGGGATGAGACCAAGTCACATATAAGCATCCCAAAGGTATTGTCTCATATATTTATATTTCATCTCATATATTTACATTTATATTTCTAACTGAACTTCCAAATCCCTGCAAGCAGGAAAGCTTTTAGAATGGGGCTGAACATGTGTAGAGGGAAAGTATACATTAAGCGAGAGTTTTAGAAGAATTCTTCTAAGTTGGGCTGTCATGTCAGTATGGTCTGTTGGTTTGACTGGTTAAATAACTTTGGGTGGCCGCCTCCTGAAGTGTTACTGGTTTCTGTGCGTGATTAGTTCTAACAGATGCGAATACAAGGGCTGAGACCCCAAACTCACCTTTGCCAGGTCCACCAAGGTGTTTGCTTGGTCGTTCAGTTTCCTCTGCTCCATTTTTACACTTCTTAATCTAAAAGACAGAATCTGAAGTCAGAAAGTTTTTTTTTTTTTTTTCCTTTTCTGCGACTATCATAAGCCTTCCAAAGAGCATGCACAAAATTGACAAGAGCAAATAACTGCATGGATAATGCCTTGAATATTTGGGGGTAAAGTCCCAATTGGTTATGTATCTGGTATAATGAGAAGCATGCTTCCCCAACACCGCAAAAAGGAAGGGAGAGAGAGAGTAAGAGATAAGGCGTCCTTAGGACAACTGTTTACCAGGGAGTCAAAGTTGAATTGAGAAAGGCTCATAAGGATTTAACCATATGAGAAAAGCCAAAACATTCCTTAAAGCCCCAGTATCGTGACAAATAGACATAGGAAGAAATATGCAAAGCAACTGGAATCTTATCACTGTTGGCGCAGGAGCACCTTCCTATGTCTACGTGACTAGATACAGGTGTTAGCCCTGTTTAGTCTGAAATGGATTGGGTTAGGTATTTGAACCTGATGAGACACAGTGATAAGTGAGATTCTCATTAGCAACAAGAAAACTTTTATTCAACCAGCAGCAAGATAACTCAAAACACATAATTCTCTTATTCTTCATTGTATTTATTCCACTTGACTTTTACACTGCCACTGAATTTGAAGGGAAGCCAGACCATTTCCTTGGGAGAATTTCCCTTCATTTTTTATTGTAGATAAAAGTCACAGGACAATTAGAGTGTCTGACAGATGGTCTCTCTTCTACTCGTAAAGTTACTTTTAGAAACTTTTAAATAACATTGAGTATATCTGATTGACAGTCATAAAACCTTTTTTCTAAAAAAATTCTGAATGAGTACCTACTATGCTGTAACTTAGTGACAATAATATTTCAACAAATATTTATTCAGTGCTCATTACCTAGCAAGAAATTAAGATTTTCCAACCAGAGAAAGGCAGTCTATTGCTCTTTAAGTCAACAATTCAAAGCTATGCTCCAAGAGAAGCAGGTCTCTCTGAGCTACTTCGTGAAAACCCATGCTAACCTTATTACTCTGGTGACAGGTCATTTTACAAAGTATAGTGTTAATTCTGGAGCATGTATTCTTGATTATTTCCCAATTTAAATGAAAGGTAATTGGCTAGAAGGGATACAAAAATTCACAGGGCAAGATTTTACTGCCAGGGAGATTTCTGTAACACATGTTCACAATGCTCAGTGATTTTTTTTCTGAAATATGGATCTTCAATATGCCACCAAATCTGTCCATAGTGAAAAGACACCTCCTCCTGCCAGTGAGCGTTTAAGTGACACCTGCTTCCAACACGATCTTTACCAATCTCAAACAGGTTAAGGTCAGATCTTATGATTGTGACTATGTGTTTCTTTATTAGAAGAACTGGAACTAATTTAACTGGCTCCTTTTTATGCTATTATAGTAATGGAATATGTTTTAGTCTAAAAGAAATTTACAAACACATATTTAAATCTAATATGTTGTTGAGAAATGTTTCTCTAAGTACTGAAAAGGGTTGCAGTTCTTGATGTGTGCCTTTTAAAAAGAGTGAGAAAAAACCCCAAACACAAGCAAACCAATTTTAAACAGGTGTGGGTCACTCTCGAGAAGTGTATTAGAGGAAATAACAGTGTCAGACAAGGACTGTATGCTTCTCGGCCCTAACCTGACATTCAGTTTCTTTGTGTGTGAAAAGAAGAGGGTTAGATTGGGATTTTCTTTCTGAAAGGCTGGATTTATACCAACGGAGGTGTTCTAGATGACTAAGTGATACTCAAGCAAGACATTAAAGAACACTAAAACAGATGGAGAGAGAGTTATTCCCTTTAATTCTCTTCCAATTCTTGAATTATTATAAGAAAAATCTCCCGGGCTAGTCCTATCCTGTTTTTATCTCCTAACACCTGCTCTTCCCTTTTTTTTTTTAAAAGAGGGAGCAGAATCTCAGCTCAGAGCTCTCTGCAGGCAACAGCTTGTGGCTTGAGTTCAATACCAGTGGCTTAGTTGTCAACCAATTTACTGTTCTCTCTCTCTCCTTGCTGGGAGTGACATATTTTTAAATCCATTTATGACAGGGATTTATATCAAGCTTTCTTTTCAGATTTAGGGCAGTCATAGCAGAGTTGGCACATGAATGACTCGAAGTTTGGGGCCACCGGATGGGAGGTCTCCAGCATCGGGTCAGGACAGCACAGTTCTGAGCTCTGCCAGCCTGCTAGCAGGGCCGGTGCTGGGCCCCTGGCTGAGGCAGGTCTTCCCCCTTCCACACAACATACTTCTCTTGGCTAACTCTATTATGCCTCTGACAGTAGAATTTTGCCCATTTCATTTTCTGCTAATCTGGAAAGCTGATGTAGGGTAGGCTTGAGCTTAAATCATCTTGCCGTGTTGCCACTTAGACTGCCATAGGCACAAAAAGCCTATGTAAGCTGCGGCTGCCAGAATAAAAGGTAACATGCAGGTGTGCATTTTATTTCCCCCCACCCAAAAAGAAGAATGAGAAACATGTTGATTTCTTCCTTGTGAACTTCACTTATCACAGGAAAATATCATGATTTTGGAACACATTTCCACAGCAGCAATCAGACTACTAAAATTCACAATAAAGGGTCCGCTTGGATGCATGCAGCCGGCAGGAAATTCTGCGAATGCTGAAAGGAGCGGCTCACACAACTTACTTCCGCGCTCTATGTTTCATTTTGTTGAAATAAAAAGACAAAACAAAAGAAAAGAAACTGTAAAATATTCTGGAACAAAATAACACAGAGTGGTGTTCAGTGTGCACAGGGGGCTCGATTCGTTAGCTGGAAGGTCCTGTTAAGATTCTGCAGGATTTGGGCATATTGATCAGAGAGAAACACTATTCCGTTATGTCATCACCCTTCTGCATTGCTACTGTACTCCCCCACCTGAAAGCACATAGCTTCCTCCAGAACTAGAGTTTGGAAGGAAGAACTTGGATCAAGTTATCTTGGCCTCTTTGAAACGTGACATTCAAGTAAAATAGGAGATGTTTTTGCCTAGTGTGAGTAGGATATAGTTAAATGGATACTACTCTAAACAACAGGATTACACTTTTTTTGGAAGGGGGTACATCTTTTCCAAGTCGGGGCTATTGGGAAGCCTTGTTTTCTGAAAGGTGGGTGATCTAACACTCTCTGTTATAGAAATTATTGGATTTCGTGACTTTGAGACAAGTGCATGTTAATTGATGAGTCTCTAACTGAGACTTAAGAATGAGAAGCTGTAAAGTTGATACCAGAGAAAGTGGTAAAAGTTACAGAAACAGAATGCTTCATGCACTAAGTGACGATCCCCAAAGACAGACAGGGTCCTAAAAAGAGGACACAGGCCTGCAGAGTTAGGCATCCATCGGAGACTAGAAAGTCCTGTGTCCGGGAGAGAGGCCGTGAGGCTTGGGAAAGAGAAGGACAGCTGAGACAGAGGAGGCTGGTAGAGGGGACAGAGCTCCTGCAAAGCTCTCAGGACAAATCAGAGGAGAGCAGAGGCCAGGAGAGCTCTAGTAAATGAATGGGTACATTTTCCCTCAACTGGCAAGGTCAGATTTCCCCCGCTACTGATGGACGAGGCTGGGCAGTGAAGGCAGTAAAGGCCATGCCCGTAGGAATCGAGCCCTATGTGCTTTCCTTTATGACTTCACTCACTAAGTTCAAATGAAAGGTAATTATGCATAATTAGAATAATCTAGCCCCACCCAGCCCGTCTACTTTTCACAAAGTTGTAAGGACCCTCCCACCTCAAAGGAAACCCCATAGTCCCAAGACTAGTTTACAAAACAATTTATCTTTGAGTTGCTTGAAGCTCATCTGCTTTAGAAGTACACACAGCTACAGAAGAAACAATGAGAAATGTCTGAAAGATGCAGAAGAATCACGTGTGGCTTCCTCTGCCCAAAGGCAGCATGCTGAAAGACACACGACACCTACACCATGAAACCCTTCACCTCAGGTCAGCACGTCTTGTTGCAATACACCAGTTGGTTAGGAACAGCTTTTACATTTAGTTTCCCCAAATATTTTTTTGCCTTTTTATTATAGAAATTTTCAAACCTACAGCAAAGTTGAAAAAATTTTACAACAAATAATCCCTAAGTTGTCCCCCAACGTTTTGAGTGTGAATGTATTCTGAGCTTAAGAGGTCTATGACAAACTTATATAAATATATAAATAACCACCATTTATACATGACTTCAGAATTATGAGGAAAACTGTCAAAGCATTTATTTGTTTCAGTTCTATGAAAGTTTATCAATGCCATCAAAGGCAAGTGTCACATTTCATTATATACTGAAGACACAGTACACTAGCAGGAAGGGATACTAATATAATCCCAGAGGAAATGGGATGTGTGATTGCTGAACCCAAAGACTGACCCATGGGCTCAATTCCACGTCACCTCTCATCCTTTCAGCCCAGGACGCTACATCGTCTCACAACCACAAAAGCATGTTTTCTTTTTAATAGATCCGAACAAAATAGGTTAGTATCGAAACGTTCAAGTACAAAGAAAGAATTCTCCACAGTATACCATGGGCACCTCTTGTATGAATGCTGAGGTTACTGTGTTGTTTGGTTTGGGGGGGCATGTAGGAATGATCACTCTAAGGAAAGTTTACCAGGTGACTCTTGAGGGGGAGGTGAAAGCTTAGCATCGCTCAGGGGACCCACTCTCTTAGGTCTAAGCCTCAAGAAATCAAGATGTGGAGGTAAGCAGTCCAGGTGTGGTACCTAGCTTTAAAGGCAGCTATGACTCTAGGAAGCAAGCTCCAGCTCGTGAGCTGGATCTCATACAATGGTCCTCTCTTTCACTTTTACTCTTCCCCAGACTTGGAAAGAGTACTTTCTTAACATTCTTTTCTTTGTAATGCAGAAAATGCATAGTTGTGTGTGTCCAGTCAAGTCACAGAGCTAAAGCAGAAATAGTGTCACTCTGGTGCTGGTGGCAGTGAGGAAAGCATACATGTGGATCGCTAAGACGGCAGTGAAGACCAGCTACTCAGCTGCGTGTGCAGAACCTCCTATTTTAGAGCTCAGGTTCTTGGATTTTATTTTCATTAGGGAAGGGAGCAATTTCTATAGAAATACATGTATGTCTATAAATATAGACACATTCCACATTTTCAGTGTTACCTCTTTAAAAAGGGCAGTGGATGGGCAGGTGAAAAGGTAGAAGATGAATGCTTGGTGATTTCCCACAGAATGTAAGTGTAATATACATATGAATTACCTAAATAAGTAAAATGAAAACTTCAACCTCAGAACTTCCTGTCGGCTGTGCTAATTAGCTCTGAGAAAACACAACTCACTCTCTAATGTGGACACCTAGTATTTACCTACCTTTCCATGATTACCCTGGTAGGCTGCATGAGAAAAGTCAGTTTTCTGACCCATCAGTGTGATGCGTCTGCCCTTCTCCATACAGAAATGGCATTAAGAGCAAGGCTGCATGACATCACAGCTGACACCCACATGATGTACTTACGGTAATGATGCTGCCAGCCTGGGGGGAGAAAGACCTGGTGCTTTCAAATTATCATGGAAACTTACTAGATAGAGATGTTTGCTTTAAAGCCTATGATGGTATAACAATAAAATGGTATGAATGACTTAAACAAATTGAGTAACTGTGGCTTGGATAAAGTCTGAATAATGACGAAAGAGTGCAAGGCCTATAGGAACTCTAAAATCAATAATGAACATATAGCATATAGAAAATCCCCCAAATCCTGATTAAAAACTAATTTAAAAATTCAAGTATTAAATCAACTGCATGTACTACCTTCATATAAAGGTGTTTGGCAGTATGTTAAAAAAAATCCAAGTAGATCATAAAATGTTAAATTTCTTTCAAAGTTTTATACTAGATACAAACTAAACATCTTAGCGCAAACTACATGAATAAATAAATGTAAAATTAAGATTTTAACTGAAATTACTCCTTTTATTTAAAAAAAAAAGAAACTGAATAGACACTTTAACGTATTATGTGGCTATTCTCCCAATAATAAATGATTTTTCATCATAAAATGAACTGACAAATGAAATTCTAAGGAAATTTATGGAATTATTAAAATGCCAAATAATGTCTTCTCGGAACAAACATGATAATGTTCTCTTTTTCACTCCCTCATGAAAGAAGAATAAGCAGGTGCAAGAATTAAAACCCAGAGATACCAATGCAGAATGAAAGTGAAGAATGGTACTTACTGATGAATAGCTTGCAAGAATTTCCGTTGATGTTTTCTGACTTTTGCATGATCTATCTTTTTTACTAGCTTTGTATTTTTGTAAATTAGCCATGTTTCCCTGAGTACATTGGCAGCTGCATTTTTCACCTGTTAGGAAAACAAACAAACACAGCTGGTGATCAGTTCCAGAGCAGAATCCTTTGCAACTTGGTTGGGGGTCTATTCTTCAGCCTGATGATCATGGTAAGCTCTAGCGCTGCTTAGTAACTCAAAATTGTTTTCTTAAATCTGTGCCTTTTGAAAAGGACCTATATCTGTCTGAGAACACTTACCGTGAAATTTGAGGGGCTACTGATCTCCTCTTTGGGCTAACCTCCTCCATGAGGAACTTTTCATTCACCACTTAAAGAAAAAAAGCAGCAGCAGCAGCTACTGCTTTCTTCACCTTGTACTGCAATTGCTTTCTCCATGTTCTTCATTTCCCCGGAGAAGGACGAGGTGCCAGAAGGCCAAGGTTAACCTTGTCCTTTGCAGCTTGTTCAGCATTTCTGGCTGAGCTCTACAGGAAGGGCATGTTCCCACTGCTGAATGCACAAGGAGACCCAGTCATCAAGCCTCCCAGCATGACTCAGCAAACGGCATGCTTGTTAGCACACTTTAATCAACTGACAGAGTCTATGTTGTCAAGATTTTGTTGGTAATTTAAATACACTGTGTTTCACATGGACAGGACCAACCAAAAGGATGTCAGTGACACGGCCAAAACTCATTGCGGCTGATGGAAAGTGTGAATACTTCCCAGTGAGACTTCAATCACTTGCTTTCTTGATTCGTCTTTAAAAACCCCTGCAAGTCCTCTTTCTTGTTCATACATAAGACAAGAACTGATGACCCAGAACTTTCAACTGTGCTTGTTATAAGCTACTTATTCTGCGGTTGATCCATTTAATTCTTTTGAATGGTAGACAAAGGATGTCTCACAAGGAGAACTGCAGGCTAAAGGGGGACTGGGTGGAGGAAGACAACTTTTTAAAGATGAAATAATATCATTTGCAGCACCATGGGTGGGCCTAGAGCTTGTCATTCTGAGTGAAATAAGTCAGACAGATAAGTGGAAGCATCATATGACATCCCTTATATGTGAACTAAAAACACATGATACAAATGAACTTATTTATAAAACAGACTCAAAGACTTTAGAGAAAACACTTATGGTTGTCAGGGGAAAAGATTGGGGGAATGAATAGTAAGGGAGTGTGGGATGGACACGTACACATTAATATTTAAAGTGGATAACCAACAAGGGCCAACTATATAGCACAGGGAACTCTGCTCTGGAGGCAGGGTTGTGGCAGAATGGATACATGTATACGGACACACATACAATGTGTATGTATGGCTGAGCCCCTTTGGTCCACCTGAAATTATCATAACGTTGCTGATCGGCTATACCGCAATATGAAATAAAAAGTGGTTTTTTTTTTGTTTTTTTTTTAAAGGCAGTGTCGTGGGGAAAGACAGAACGATGAGTTGGGCTTCAGAAACAGATTTTAAGTCCTTGACTTTGGACCAACCAAATCACGTCAAGGAGGTTAGCTAACCTTGTAGAACTTGAGTTTTCTCTAACATGAAAAGGTTAAAGAGAATTATTGTCAGTACTTTTCAGCACTTAGAATTATAATCAGAGAGAGTATTATAATTTAGCAAAACTATGGCCCAAGTAGGCATGTGTGTTTTTCCGCTTTAGTAGAGAAAGCATCAGCCTTGGTGGCTGATGGTGAATCCTTTTCCTTAGTGCTGAAATGCTTTCTTTTTGAGTGAAACTGTATTGCTAGAACCCACTTTAAGAAAATGGCTGGTATCTTAAGACTGCTTTTAGTTGTGACTTCCTTTGGATATTCATTAGACTCTGCACAGGGAACAGTCTCCAACCAACAGAAAAATGACTGAAGCATGGGATGCTGAATACCTGCAGTGCATGTGAGTGACATCACCACCACCCACAGTGAAGTGAAAAGGTGCTTCAGTTAGTGGTTGGATCCTCACTCTTATGCAAACACATTTCTCTTCCTCACAGAGGTAGGAGTCTGTTCAGAAGGCTCTTCCATCTGGCACTGACATCCTTTGTAAAGGTAAGAAACTGAATATAGTGTAAATTGCTCAGGTTGGAGGACCCGGCTTTTGTTTAATTTTTATTTGGCTGCTGCTGCTGCTAAGTCACTTCAGTCGTGTCCGACTCTGTGCGACCCCATAGACAGCAGCCCACCGGGTGCCCCCGTCCCTGGGATTCTCCAGGCAAGAACACTGGAGTGGGTGGCCGTTTCCTTCTCCAATGCATGAAAGTGAAAAGTGAAAGTGAAGTCGCTCAGTTGTGTCTGACTCTTTCTGACCCCATGGACTGCAGCCTCCCAGGCTCCTCAGTCCGTGGGATTTTCCAGACGAGAGTACTGGAGTGGGGTGCCGCTGCCTTCTCTGATTTGGAGTGTAGTTGATTAACAATAACGTGTGAGTTACAGGTGCACAGCAAAGTGATTCAGTTACACCCATACAAGGATCCATTATTTTTCAAATTATTCTCCCATGTATTTTGTTATAGAATATTGAACAGAATTTCCCGTGCTACACAGTAGGCCCTGGTTGGTTATTTATTTGAAATACAGCTGTGTGTACCTGACAATCCTGAATTCCCAGTCTATCCACCCTCATCCACCCTTTCTCCCTGATCGCCATAAATTCATTTTATGTGTTCCTGTTTTGTAAATAAGTTCATTTGTATAATTTTTTTTTAGATTTTGCATATAAGCAATATCATATGATGTTTGTCTTTGTCTGATTTACTTCAATTAGTATGATAATCTCCAGGTCCATCCATGGTGCTGCAAATGGCATTATTTCATTCCTTTTTATGGCTGAGTAACGTCCCATCGTATATATGTACCACATTTTCTTTAGCCATTCATTTGTTGCTGGACACTGAGGTTGCTTCCACGTCTTGGCAATTGTAAACAATGAACACTGGGTGCACATATCCTTTCGAATCATGGTTTTCTTTGGATACAAAACCAGGAGAGGAATTGCTGGATCTAATGGAGCTCTGTTTTTAGTTTTGAAAGGAACTTCCATACTGTTCTCCATAGGAGTTGTACCAATTTACATTCCCATCAACAGTGTAGGAGGGTTTCCTTTTTTGTGCACTCTCTCTAGTATGTAATGCTTGTAGACTCTTTGATGATGGCCATTCTGACTGGTGTGAGATGACACGTCACTGTAGTTTTGATTTCCATTTCTCTAATACTTAATGATGTCAAGTATCTTTTCATGTTTATCTTGGCCATCTGTATATCTTCTATGGAGAAATATCTATTTAGGTCTTTGGCTCATTTTTTTGGTTTGATTGTTTTTGACATAGAGCCATATGAGCTCTTTGTAAATCTCATTAAAGAATATTATCATTTCGTTCTTTCACATGGAGCTGTCCAGTTTCCTGGCACCACTTACTGAAGAGTCTGTCTTTTCTCCATTGTCTTGCTTCCTTTGTCATAGATTAACTGACCACAAGTGTGTGGGTTTATTTCTGGGCCTTCTATCCTGTTCCATTGATCTATATTTCTGTTTTGATGACTTCAACTTTGTAGGAGGACCTTGTTTTTAAAGAGTGGAGAGGGAAGTGACCAGTACTGCCCGGGGTTAGGACAGGCCTTTTCCCACTTAGCAAGGAGAAGGGCTGTTTACTGGAGGTCTCGGCTCTCTGAGCAGCTGTACTGCCTGGAAGACTGGTAAGGGATCTGGTATATCCTCCCTTACTGGTTTTATCAGCTCAAGACACAGAATAAGAACCTAGAACACAGACTGGCGAGGCAGCTAGAAAAGTGGGTAAGCAGTACTGAGAAAAAACATGGCAGTTGAACATAGGGGTGTTTGCAACAGAACATAGCAACTGATTTTGGTTTGGATTCTCATCTACAAAGAGCAAATGCCAAATTGGTTAAGTCCAGAAATTTTTCAAAAGTGATCCAATGCTCATCCTTAATGTATTTTAAAAGGTTCTTTGGGATGGTAGAGGACTGACTGGAGGGGAGTTGGGGTGGGTTATAGTTGAGAGTTCTGACAAGACACCTGCTCCTTAGAAGGAAAACTGTGGCAAACCTAGGCAGCACATTAAAAATCAGAGACATCACTTCGCTGACAAAGGTCTGTATAGTCAAAGCTATGGTTTTTCCAGTAGTCACGTATGGATGTGAGAGCTGGACCATGAAGAAGGCTGAATGCCAAACAATTGATGGTTTTGGACTGTGGTGTTGTAGAAGACTCTTGAGAGTCACTTGGACAGCAAGGAGATCCAACCAGTCCTAAAGGAAATCAACCCTGAATACTCATTGGAAGGACTGATGCTGAAGCTCCAACACTTTGGCCACCTAATATGAAGAGCCAACTCACTGGAAAAGACCCTGATGCTGGGAAAGACTGATGGCAGGAGAAGGGGATGACAGAGGATGAGATGGTTGGATGGCATCACCGACTCAAAGGACAGAGACAGTGAAGGACAGGGAGGCCTGGCATGCTGCAGTCCATGGGGTTGCACAGAGTCGGGCACAACTCAATGGCTGAACAACAACAACAAAGAAATTTATACTACTAAAAGTATTGGGGTGCCCAAAACGTTAGTTCAGGTTTTTCTGTAAGATGTTATGGAAAAATCCAAATGAACTTTTTGGCCAACCCAATAGTAATAGTCACCAGATGACTCCAACCCACTTCACAGGTATAAAGGACATGACATATTATTTTATAATTACTAATGAATCAGCATATATTAAAGTCATAGGTAATAAGGTAAAATATATTTTTAAGTGAAACAATACTTTATAAACCACAAAACCTCTTACAGCTGATTGACTTTTAAGTGACTATCTGCTTTGTTCAATCCTACAAGATACATATAATTAGAGCATTATATAACAGGCTACTTTGTTTATAGATTTCCTTTGATTTTCACTACTTTCTTTTTCAACTTATATATTTCTGTCTTTTTGTCTTTCTCTTGCTTCTTCCCTCAGGGGCTTTTATGAGTGCAATATTTTGTCTTTTCTAAAATTCAAGGGGAAGGAACATAATCTGTTTTAAGATGCAGGAGGGCTTCTTAACTCTCATTCTGATAATTACGGTAAACTGTTGCTCCACATACTATGGGTGATACCTCCAGGATGCCCAGGGAGAAACAAAGATCACTAAGTCTGTGCAGCTTAGCAGGACATGTGCTCCCTGCCCCTGCGGCAGCAGAGACGGATGTGCTAAGGGCACCAACCTTTCTCACCAGCCTGGTCCTTCTTTAGACCAGGTGCCTGGGGCAGGGTGAATGGAGCAGGGCAATGGCTCCATGCATTTTTTTCAGCCTACTAGGATATGTAGCCATGCACGATATAAAAGCTGTACAAAGTAAAGCCTCTCAAACTTCTGTTCACTTGCTGAGATACCTGCAAGAGACAAAATTATATAACTGCACAATAGTGTTCTTATTATGGATCTGATTGAGAATTCTTAACAGGATTGGAAACACCCACTGTGGACATTAATATGTATAATTATCCTTCATGGCACATCTAGCGACTTGAAAAATTATGCCTGGGCTCTCAGAATTGCTTGTTTTCGGGTTTCTTTCCAAAACGTAAGTAACCAGAGGGCCAAACGCCAAGATTTACTCTTGGTTCAGACCCGAATGTACAGTAATAGTGATAGATTTCCCAAAGCTTTAGCACAGTAAACAAACTGTCTCTGTAAGGTAATTTGCTAGATATCTGTTAAATAGCTGTCCTGTCTTACTAAGCCTACTGATGAGTTATTGGTATTATGCTTCCTTTTTGAAATCCTTAGAATATTCTGGTTATGGAGGCCACTGGCCATTTTTGAATTGCAGTGCATCATGTAAGTGGTTGTGACTACACAGGACAGTCCTCTGAATGTTACTGCCCAGCGAATTGTATGTTCTACTTTCAAACATTGCATTTTGTGTGGTGAATGTAGTCCCGCAGAGAAAAGATTTTTGTATAAAACTGTTCCTCGAACTTTGTGCATGGGGAATAATTTTTCATGGAAATTGTTAAGATACACAATGGAAGACTTGGAAGGTTACATTTTTCCTGCAAGAGTAACCTATCTTTTAACATTCATGTTGCTTTTTGTTTAGATACATATTAAGATTTCAGAATGTTGTGACTATTGTTACTCCTGTTGACCATCAGGAAACTTCAGTGTAGTGTTTCAGGGAATGGTTGTAGCTTTCTCTAACAATAAGGAGCACCCTTGAATGTGTCTTTTGAATCTCTCAAGTTAGTAACTATGTGTGGCTTTCAGGTCCTTCTTTATTAAAAATTATAAATGGGCCCACTTAAAAATTCCATAAATAACTAAATGGAAAGGAATCAATTCCATTCATTGATAACTATGACAAATGACATTCATTGATAACTATATAAAGTAATGCAGAGAGGACCACAAAAAGGCTATTATTTTCATATACTGTATTGAGTATAGTAATGGAATGGCTCTCATAAACTTCCAGTTTATGTTTGATTCTAATGCCATCTTAACATTTGCTCTTGGACTTAGTGACATTTTGCCTATAAAAATAGATCTGTCAGCAAGCCTGCTTGAGTGTCTTTTTCAGACCTCTTAAAGACTCTGGTCACAAGAAATATTGCAAAGTAGCTTCACTTTTAAGAACCAGTAGTGAGATAATAGAATTAAGGCAGCATAAACATGATGTGTGTGTGTGCTTAGCTGCTCAGTTGTGTCTGACTCTTTGAGACCCCATGGACGGTAGCCTGCCAGGCTCATCTGTCCGTGGGGATTCTCCAGGCAAGAACACTGGAGTGGGTGTCCATGCCCTCTTCCAGGGCACCTTCCCAACCCAGGCATCATACTTAGGTCTCTGGCATTTCAGGCAGATTCTTTACTGTCTGAGCCATCAGGGAAGCCCAATACGCATGATGCAGAATGTGAATTTTGAAAGTAGAACAGTACGTCTTACTGGAAAAGCTTTCTACAAACAACGTGACTCTGAATTCAACATTGTTGTGGTTTAGTCTCTAAGTTGTGTCTGACTCTTTTGTGACCCCATGGACTGGAGTCTACCAGGCTCCTATGTCCATGGGATTTCCCAGGTGAGAATACCGGAGTGGGTTGCCATTTCCTTCTCCATAATTCAACACTATCGACAGGAAATTTATTAAATATACATAAGAACTTACAACAGAAAAGCAGTAACATCAGAAACTTGATCAGTTTGGGGAAAGCAGTCCTAGTCATTAAAACTAAAGGAAGGTCACTTGGCTCGCAGATCTAGATCCTTAAAGGGGACCCAAGGACAACATAAGGGAGAGCACAAGTCTTTTTTTTGCCAAGCAGGAAGAGACACAACTTTCATCTGATTTGCTGAAGGAAGAGCATTATGAATGTTTAAAACTCTCTGATCCCTGGAATATAGCAGTTAATTCAGAACCCCAACAATATTAGACATATGTGGTCTATTTTTATACCTGAGTAAATACCAAGGTTTCCCAATTACTTCCTGACTGACCTAAAGTTAGGAAAAGTTTAGTCTCCACGTGAAAAGATGGAACTGACTTCAAGAATGCTTTCACTTTAAACCATGTCATTTCAGCGTCAGCGGTCAAAGTAAAACTACTATTGCCCAACAGTGACAGTAAATAAGAGCTCTGGACAACACGGCAGAGTAGAAGGATCTGCGCTTTACTTCTTCTCACAAAAACACCAAAATCATAACTAATTGCTGAACAACCATCAACAAAAAAGGACTAGAACCTACCAAAAAAGGCATGCTCCTTCCAAAGGAAGAAGCCACAAGGAAATGGCAGGAGGGGCGCATTCGTGATTCAGTCCAGTCCCACACCCCACAGGTAGGCAACCCTCACACTGGAAAATAATTATATCACAGAGATGCTCTCCCTCTGTTCTCTCACAGGAGCGAGAGGTCTGAATCCACATAGGGGTCCCCAGACCAGGGGACTGGCATCAGGAGGAGACCCCGGAGCACGTATGAGGAAATCACTTTGCTGTACACCTGGAACTATAATGACATTGCAAACCAACTATACCCCAATATAAAATGATTTAACACAAAGAAAGGGAAACACGACTCTTCCCTCTGGAGCTACGGGGGCGGTGACTTACTCGTTTTGTCAGCTGAGTGTCCATCATGAAGTTGTGCACGTGCTTCTCTGCTTTGGTAAGTTCTAGCTTCCTTGCTACCACAGCTACCACGAGGGCTGTGCAACCAGCGCCCTGAAAAGCAGGAGAGACGAGAAAACCCCCAGAGTTATTATTTTGGTCTCAACCACGTTAAATAATGTTTTGTACTATGTACATGACTACCTAGAGATAAAAAGTAAACTGTAGCAATCGCTGTCTTCCATCAATATGACAGAAACTGCATGGCCAATTAACATAAGTAACATGCCTTTAGACTGATGTCAAAAAATGTAAAATAGGTGAACTAAGAACTAAAATGTGATGTTTGTATCGAACGTGTTTTAATTATATGAAATGAATTGTAAAACAGCAACTTGCTGAATTTTCAGACTTAAAAACAGAGCAAATCAGTTACACTTAAAGACAGAGCAAAACAGAAACATAAATCAGTCAATCAGCATAAATTCACAGAAAGGAACTAAGGATTATTCTCTAAAAAGTAAAATTCTATAATCTGTCAAGAAAAAACCAGCAGGTCTTCAGGATGGCCAACTGTAAAAAGTCAGAAATGGAAACAGATGCATTGTATGCACAGCTTCAAACCCGTCCATGCATAGAACAGAAAGGATCGCAGAAAGGTCTGAACCCAGACAACACACATATAGGAAATGCTAAAGATCAGGGATAACCACCTTACTGCCCCAGATGTTTACCAGCATGAAGAAAGGCACATGCCACCTTTATTCTGAAAAACTCAACAGTGGTCCCTTCTCTAAGTTATAGGCTATCGTACTGACCTCTTAGGAGAAGTGTGATACTGCCACACTCCAGAGATGAAAGCCCTGCTGCTCTGGGGTCAAGATGCATGCATTCCAAGTTGTGAGGCACGGGGTCTTCTTGATTCAAAGACCAGTAATTACATTCGGGGTCAGGAGGCAAAGCTGGGACACCCATGGGAGGGCCCAGACAGAGCCTGAACCTTGGGAGAACCACAGAGAGCTGAGACTACCTAGCTGTCTTGGTACAGAAACAACAGTGAGCCGCAGAAGATGGGCACAAACAGTGAGACCTTATGGTACTTGGGGATCTTGCAATAGACTGAAATCCTTTTAAACTAGCTTTAAATAGCATCCCCTTTATGTTAGCTAAGATGGTAGGATGCTCACTGAACAGCCCTCCAAGAGAATCTCAAATGTACACAAGAAAACCTGGTTTTCCTCATTCCCAACAGGTTTAAAAATCACTAGTTTTAATTGTAGCTCTTCAGCTCCTTAAAAATGTGGTCTACCTCCTAAATATTTAAGAATAAGGGATTGGTTATTACTTAAAACATTTTCATATTATAAAAATAATAAAATTTTATTCCAATAATATCTAAAGACTATAAAATTTAGACAAGTAAGTTAAAAACTTGTATATGTAACTTGATTCTAATTTTATTTTTTTTTAAAGGAATTCATATTTGGAAAGCAAAGAAGCCCAACTGTGAAAAGAGCTTCTCTCTCAATGGCTGGAATAGCAGTAAGTTAATTTATTCTTTGTACTTTCCTTAACAGTCCACGTTATTTACATTGAATACATATTACTTATACAAACAAATGCTCACGTATAAAGTGACAAAGTTTGTAGTTTAAGAAAACATTTAACCTAACCTTTACCTATCTTTATTAACCTTAAAAATTCAACCTAGGAAAATGATCTTTCTTTATAATTCATACTTATGTTTTATTATGTAATTAATTATAGAATCACTTTATTTGAATTAATAAGTGTAATTTAGCCATTCAACTACTAACCAAAGAAGGAATTTTTATCTTACTGAATGAGTTGTTGCAAACAGGGACAAGATTGAGGAGAGGAAAAGAAAATACACTGTTTTCTATTGCCACAATCTGATAATTACAAATATACAGAGATGGTCTTACTAACAGGGTAATGCTGTTTCGATACAGTATTTCCAGAGGGTTTAAATATCTCCTTCCACCAAGCTCTATGGAGAGATCAGTATCCTCAGAAATGAAGGGATACTGATCATATGATCAGAGAGAGAGGCCAGAGGGTATTAGACCTACCTGGTTTAACCTTTTGATTTGAGACATAGGCGATTAAGGCAGAGTAAGTGATTATTCAATTATGGACTCTGACTACCATTGGTATATTTTCCACCCTTTACCCCAACTCATAATACCTTTATCCATATGTAAGATCACATATATTCTTATTTGTGATCACTTCCATATCCATGACACAATATAGAACACTGTATTTCTAAGCAAAACTTCAGTTTATTATAAACTCTTAAAGTATGAATATTTAAAAACTGAGCACTGTGGTTAGTTACCAGTATAAGGCAAAACATTATTCTTATTGTTTGAGTGGTACAACTTTTAAGCCAAGTTATCTTAAACTTGATAGTGACTAGAATCTTTTAAAGCGCTCCGTGTGATTCCAACATAGAATCACTGCTTTAAGTGAAGGAGGATAGGGAGGGAAAATGGCAAACTACATCAACTACTCTCTATTTTAAACACAAGATAAAGGTTTTTACTTGAGTTATTTCACTTACTTATGAAGACTTTCAGAAGTGAGAAACAAGCAGCATAAAGGCAGAGGGTAGAGAGGACAGGGTCAGAAACGTCCGAGTTGTGTTGTTACTATGCTGATATTTTGGGCTGTGGGTAAAAGTGAAGTCGCTCAGTCATGTCCGACTCTTCTCAACCCCATGGACTGGAGCCCGCCACACTCCTCTGTCCATGGGATTCTCCAGGAGAGAATACCAGAAAGGGTTGCCATTTCCTTCTCCAGGGAATCTTCCCAATCCAAGGATCAACCCCAGGTCTCCCACACTGCAGGCAGGCGCCGTAAAGGGCCCTAAGCTTTAACTCTCTCAGTATTAACTCTCTCCTCAGCTCACATGGGCCATGTGTAGACAATGAAATAAAGTGATTTTAGAGCTGGGTACTAATGAAGGAAAAGAACGGCCTTTTGAAGTATCTAAACCTGTTTTGTTGCCACAAAATCTAAATAAGTTATAGTAAGAGAGGTTAGCCTGAATCAATGGAAGGAAGCAGTCACCACTCAGGCTAGCCATCGGTACCTACCCACGGCATGAGAACATTTGCTTGACAAGTACAGGATCACCTGTTGCATGTCTGCTCCCAGGCACTCCTCAATCAGGAGCAATGAGAAAGTCAAGAGCAGCAATGGCTTTTTCATAAACAGCGAATATAAAAACAGGAGGGGTTTCAACCACTAGAGAGATAGCTGTAAGTGGCAGTTGGCGCTATATGCTGAATATTGTTCTCCGGTGGCAGGAGGCCACTGGTGCGATTCTTCTGGAAAGAAATCAAAATCCCAACAGGAGTGGAAAATCACTGGTATCAAGAGCGTTTGGAAGTTGATTTTTATTTGTGTTTATTCTTGAGCTCTGCTTTTTCCTGCTGCTGGCCCATTTCTTGCTGAGTGTTCTCTAGCTCACCAAAAGTTTTGTATATTACAATTAGTATGTCTGTTGCAAAGTACAGAAGCAAGTGAATCTGACAGTTAAGTAATTAGTGAAACTATTGCTTATATCCCTCACTCCATAATCACACTTGTACCCTTTTAATTATACCCCAAAAGCCACTTAGAAATCTTTTTTTCCAAAGTCCTTAGCTCATGTAAGTCTTATACCTTCCAGGTTCTTAATAAATCACAAGATGTTTTGGTATGTATAGAATCAGGTTTCAAAAAAGTAACTTTTACAATTATGCAAACTGAAGCTGGCTCATCCCCGAAAGTTTTCTAGGTTCAAAGTAAGTTCCTGCTAACACATTAATGATTATAGTAATTTAAGAAATGATGTGATATTATTGTGCAGTCAGTATCTACTTCCTGAGCCATTCTGTTTCATAAAGTGAATAAGAATGAATGTAAATATGCTTTTACAACATTTTCTCCAAATCTTGCCATGATCACAATGGATATAGAAACAGTTGGGACTAACATATGTTACTCTCTGAAATTAAAATCCCTGCATGCCTTTAACGAGATGAGTCATAGTTCTTTCACCAAAGTCAGAAAATGTATCCTGGTTACTTTTCTTCCATTTCATTTGTGCTATTAAGAAAAAACTAAGCAAGTAACTAACCTGTCACTTCAAGATACTCAGAAAACTAATGTGTGTGTGTGTGTGTGTGCGCGCGCGCGTGTATAAGTATTAATGCTCATTATGCTAGATTAAAGTGAACAGACAAAAGACAATCAGACAACATAAGCTATGGTTGAATCCCAACATCTGGAGAGTCTTACATGCTGCCAAATTAAAATGAAATCTCTGCACAGGAAAGGAAACCACAAAAAAAGATAACCCAAAGAATAGGAGAAGATACTTGTAAATGACACAACCAAAAAGGGCTTAAACTCCAAAATATACAAAGAACTCATACAACTCAATAACAAAAAAGCAACCAATTGAAAAATGTGCAGAAGACCTAAATAGACATTTCTCTAAAGAAGACATATAGATAGCTAACTGACACATGAAAAGATGCCCAACATCATGAATTATTAGAGAAACGCAACTCAAAATTACAAGCTATCACCTCACACCAGTCAAAATGGCCATCATCAAAAAGTCTACAAATAATAAATGCTGGAGAGACTGTGGAGAAAAGAGAACCCTCCTATGCTGATGGTGAGAATCTAATCTGGTACAGCCATTATGGAAAATAGTATGGAGGTTTCTCAGAAAACTAAAAACAGAGCTACCACATGATCCAGCTATTCCACTCCTGAGTATGTATCCAGGCAAAACTATAATTTGAAAAGATATATGCACCCCTATTTTCATAGCAGTATTATTCACAATAGCTAGGCCATGAGAGCAACCTAAGTGACCATCAACAGATGAATGGATAAAGAAAATGTGGCATATACACACAATGGAAAACTACTCAGCTATAAAGAGAATGAAGTAATGCATTTGCAGCAACATGGATGGACCTAGAGGTTATTACAATAAAGGGAGTTAGAAAGACAAATACCATATGATACCATTTATATGTGAAATCTAAAATACAGCACCAATGAACCTCTCTAGGAAGCAGAGAGAGACTCACAGACAAAGAGAACAGACCTGTGGTTGCCAAGGGAGAGGTGGGAAGGGAGAAGGATGGACTGGGAATTCGGGGTTAGTACACTCAAACTGTTATATATACCATGGATAAACAACAAGGTCCTGAGGTAGAGCATAGGGTGCTGTATGCAATCTCCTGGGATAAACCGTAATGGAAAAGAGTGTAAAAAAGAATACACACATGCATGTGCATAACTGGGTCATTTTTCTGTACAGCAGAAATTAACACAATGTTGTAGATCATTCATGTTATAAATACAGCAAAAAATAAAGTGTAGTGCCTTTCTCTGCTGTATTCTTCTCTAATATAGCACACACATCGAAAGCCATGTCAATCCCTAGAATGTAAGAGAAGTTCAAGTAGCTCATTTTCCCCAAGATCATTTATCACATAGTTCAAAAAATTCAGAGATATGACGTATTTTTACATTAGATCACTAGTGATGTTCATCCTACAAATATACTTCTAAAAATCATGTTGAAGCACCACTTTGGGATCAAGCTTTAATAACTTAATATATCAGCCGATGAAAATGGAAATTCCTTTAACAGCACACTGGGAAAAGGTTTTGATTCTTTCCTTATTGAAAAAGGCATCTGCCAAATATTCAACATAATAATAATAATGAAATTTATAATGTGGAGGGTAGTTACAGAATATTCACCACCACAGAGAATGACTGCAAAAATTTGCTTATGTTCAAATGATTCCACTGTTAAATTATCCTTCTGTGTCTTACAATAGCTCCTAAAAGGTCAAGCTTCAGTTTGATAGCTGACGGATGGACTATCACTAATGAAAATTTGTTAACATATGCTTATTTTGAAAAAAATCATGTTTTCTACCAAAAATACATCTAAATTAATGAAATGGCTGAAAGATTAACTTTCATTTTAAAATATTAACTTTTCCTCTAAAGGGAAATTGAAAACATTGCCCATTTTTCTCTCCCTGGAGTTGACTGACTCAGTACCCTAGAACAATAAATATATTTTCAATGCACTTTTCTGACACAATTATTTTTTCATAAAAATGCATAAGACAAGCATATCTGGCAAGTAAGATTCTATAAAACATTCAGCTTTAGTATTATATCCCACTGGAGTTTTACAAGATCTCTTTAGGTCATGAAAATAAACAATATTCAAAATAACTTTGAAGACAAATTCCCTCTATTAAAATGCCCCTGCCTCTGAGTATCTTCAAATACAGTTGGCCCTCGAACAAAGAGGGGCTGGGGACACAAACCCTTCTTGTAGTTGAAAATCAAGTGTAACTTACAGTATAACTTATCGTGTGCCCTCTACTAACAAATTCAATCAACCACAGATTGTGTAGTACTGTAGTATTTAATACTGAAAAGTATCTGCATATAAGTGGACCCATGCAGTTCAAATCCATGTTGTTCAAGGATGAACTGTATTGTTGATAGGGGCGTAGAGGTCAGTTAAAATGTCCTCGTCCTAAGGAAGCAGGGAGAAGGTATGTGTGTGCTTTTAGAGTTCAATGGTAAAGCCTGGGTTTAGAAACCCCAACTCTCCTTTAGTGATTTGCTTGCTCAGCTCCTCCTCGTGCTTCAGTGACTGGAAGGAAGGAAGTGGTGCATAAACCTGGTCATCAACAATGAGTCATCTCTGAGTCTAAATCTCCTTATTAGCGATGGTGCCAATGTGAGCACACGTATTTCAGAGACAGGAAGGGCAGCTCTGCCAACTCAAAGTGCTGATAATTTAGAAAATTTAGGTGGAATTGTAGAGACAATGAGTTGAATACAAGAGGGTTACAACAACTTTCACTTAAAAGCAGCTGCCTTATTTCTCAAGAAATTTTCTTGGGAAGAAGTGAAGGTCTGCTGAGGGCAATGGTGGAGAATTCAGCCTTAGGGCCGAAAAGGCCTATCATCTCTTCTAACTGTTGGGCACAAAAGAGAAACTATAGTGAGAATTTAAGGACACATTCTTTTCAATGGGCCTTTATTTGATGAGATTCAGTGAACACACCTTTCCAGAATGGGAAAGACAATGAAGGACAGAAATGGTATGGACCTAACAGAAGCAGAGAGATTAAGAAGAGGTGACAAGAATATACAGAAGAACTGTACATAAAAGGTCTAATGAGCCAGATAACCACAAGGGTGTGGCCACTTAACTAGAGCCAGACATCCAGGAGTGTGAAGTCAAGTGGACCTTAGGAAACACTGCTGCTAATAAAGCTAATGGAGGTGATGGAATTCCAGTTGAGCTATTTCAGATCCTAAAAGATGATGCTGTTAAATGCTGCGCTCAGTATCCCAGCAAATTTGAAAAACTCAGCAGTGGTCACAGGACTGGAAAAGGACAATTTTCATTCAATCCCAAAAAAGGGCAAGGCCAAACAATGTTCAAACTACCGCACAATTGCATAGCAAGATAATGCTCAAAATCCTTCAAGCTAGGCTTCAGTACTGGGTGAACCAAGGACCTCTAGATGTACAAGTTGGATTTAGAGAAGTTAGAGGAACCAGAGATCAAACTGCTAACATCCACTGGATCATAGAAAAAGCAAGATAATTACAGAAAAAATCTACTTCTACTTCACTGACTATGCTAAAGCCTTTGACTTGTGGATCACAACAAACTGTGGAAAATTCTGAAAAAGAGATGGGAATACCAAACCACCTTACCTGCTACCTGAGAAACCTGTATACAGGAATCAACAGAACTAGACATGGAACAACAGACTGGTTTCAAATTGGGAAAGGAATATATCAAGTCTATATACCATCATTTTGCTTTTTTAACTTATATGCAGAGTACATCATGTGAAATGCCAGGCTGGATGAAGCAGAAGCTGGAATCAAGATTTCTGGGACAAATATCAATAACCTCACATATGCAGATGACATCACCCTTATGGCAAAAAGTGAAGAGGAATTAAAGAGCCTCTTGATGAAGGTGAAAGAGGAGAGTAAAAATGCTGGCTTAAAACTCAACATTCAGAAAATGAAGATCATGGCATCCAGTCCTATCACTTCATGGCAAATAGATGGGGAAAAAATGGAAACAGTGACAGACTTCATTTTCTTGGACTCCAAAATAACTGTGGACGGTGACTACAGCCATGAATTAAAACATGTTTTCTTCTTGGAAAAAAGCTATGACCAACCTAGACAGCGTATTATAAAGCAAAGACATCACTTTGCCAACAAAAGTCCATATAGTCAAAGCTATCGGTTTCTAGTAGTCATGTATGGATGTGAGAGTTGGGCCATAAAGAAGGTTGAGTACTGAGGAACTGATGCTTTTAAACTGTGATGTTAGAGAAGACTCTTGAGTGTCCCTTGGACTGCAAGGAGATCAAACCAGTCAATCCTAAAGGAAATCAACCCTAAATTCATTGGAAGATTTGTTGCTGAAGCTGAAGCTCCAATACTTTGGCCACCTGATGTGAAGAGCTGACTCATTGGAAAAGACCCTGATCCTGGGAAAGATTGAAGGCAGGAGAAGGGGGCGACAGACGATGAAATGGTTGGATGACATCACCGACTCAATGGACATGAGTTTGAGCAAATTCCCGGAGATGGTGAGAGACAGGGAAGTCCGATGTGCTGCACTCCATGGGGTAACAAAGAGTTGGACATGACTTACAGACTGAACAACAACAGCAGAAAGAGCCAAAGGACAAAAAGTAAAGTAAAACCTCTTCAAAATTATCAGTTGGGATTAAACACCTCATGTCAAATTGTATAATACAGATAAAAGATTTTCTTTTTCCTTATTCACACATGCAAAACCAAGGAATGGCTTTAGTCTAGTTTTTCAAGACTCCTACTTCTACTGGCAGGGGAAAAGTAATGCTTAAATGCAGACAGGAAGTAGCAGGAATATAATCATACTTTAGGTTTAGCTTTCTTTAATACCAGTCATTCTCTTCACGTAAGTTCTGGCTAAGTTATGGTCCTTTTACAAATATCTTCTACTGAATTAACAGCGTAGTGTTCCTACCCTTCAGGATGAAAACTACTGAACTCTGACAACTAACTGAGATGCTATGTGACCTTGTTAAGAGTTTTTGATATCTGGTAAAGTTGATGATGACAGAATTATGAAGTGTCCTTAACCTAATGTGGTGTAAAAAATGATTAAATATTTTGCTCCTTGAATAAAATTTTAAAAATTAACTAGTATGATTTTTAAATGATTCTGAACTAGAAAATTTTATGCATTGCTTTTTTAAAATACAGAATTACCAATAGGATGGAAGAAGCTTAAATCACTCAAATCTGAAGTGACCTCACTTTTGTTGAGGAATCCATAGTGGACTCTGTTGAAATCTAATGCTCACGATCAATAGAGGACCTATTATTAGATAATAACCACTATCTGAAGAATGTGAAGATACTGTTCCATATTTTAAAATAACTTATGCCAAAAATGCAGTCATCCACACTAAATAGTTAAAGGGCCAATGAAATTGTCATAATTTTATGGAATTAGAGAAGCAAAAATTAAAAATGAATGACTTTCATTTTAATATAAGACAAGAGATACTCTTACCATTGAGGCTGTATTCTACTCTTGAAACAATCATATACACTCACAGGTAAGGAAAAATGACAGCTTTCAGCTTGTATTGCATCTTTATGTACAG
The DNA here is from genome assembly GCF_963930625.1 of Muntiacus reevesi. Lineage (NCBI taxonomy): Eukaryota > Metazoa > Chordata > Mammalia > Artiodactyla > Cervidae > Muntiacus > Muntiacus reevesi. The sequence goes on along the minus strand of NC_089255.1, from coordinate 3,803,963 downwards.
ATATAAAATGGTAGATTGGGTAACTTTTTAAATGCTAAGCAAATCAACTGCTTTATAATAAAGTTGGAGAGAATTAGAAACTAGTTGGTATTAACAAAAAGAGGAGTTACCATGATCTAACAATGTTATTTGCCTACCTCTAATCAAAAGAATAAAGCCATTTAAACTTCATCCCAAAGTTTATCATGACATCCACAGCAATAAATCCTGAGTCTTTAGTGCCTCCTCAGAAAGGGGAAGGCTAGGGGATTGGAATCAAGATGGTTAAGTAGTAGGACATGGAACATGTATTTTGCACAGATACACCAAGAATACATCTACAAATAGAACAGTTCTCACAGAACACCTACCGAACACTAGCAGACCTCAAACATCTGAAAGGACAAGAAAGACCTCTACAATAATCAAGTAGAAAAAAGAAAAATGAAGTGGAACAGGTTCTGTGCCTCTGGAAGGCAGTTCTGATGGTAAAGAGAGGTTCCCACATCCGGGGAAGTCCCCTCACTTCACTGCTGCTGCTAAGTCGCTTTAGTCGTGTCCAACTCTGTGTGACCCCATAGACGGCAGCCCACCAGGCTCCCCCATCCCTGGGATTCTCCAGGCAAGAACACTGGAGTGGGTTGCCATTTTCTTCTCTAATGCATGCATGCATGCTAAGTCGCTTCAGTTGTGTCCAACTCTGTGTGATCCCATGGACAGCAGCCCACCAGGCTCCTCTGTCCATGGGATTCTCCAGGCAAGAATACTGGAGTGGGTTGCCATTTCCTTCTCCATCACTTCACTGGCAGGGAGATTAGCTGGAACAGAAAAGAAACTTCAGAGGTTCTGAGGAGAGCACAACAACTGGTTAGTGGCAGGACACAGGGAGACCTATACACATAGTCTGTGCAACTGCCCTGAGCACCGCAGCCTGGGACACACATGCTGGTACAGCTAGGGACTGGGTGCTGGAGGATGGGGTTTAGAAGGTAGATCTATGGAGAGGGCTGCTGTTGGCGGCATGGAGCAGCCTGAGCGGGCTGGACTGTGGGGAGCAGCGACTAGGACTAGGGGTGTTCAGGGAAGAATCCTGGGCTGCCATAAAAGCACAGTGCCATTGTCAAATGGCACACACAGGCAGGAATGGGGCTTCCACTGTAGCCTCTTTCCCCACCTCTGGCTGTCGCCTCCATGGACTCTATGAGAGGCTCCCCCACAGGCAGGCCTGCACAGCCTGGCCCTTGCCCCGGCCCCTCCCATTTGGGCAGGCTCTTGTGCTCCAGCCACCGCCGCGGTGGTTCTGAGAGCAGATGCCAGGGGTTGTCCATGCACAGAGGTGAGACTGAAACCACAGCTGAGATCCAGGGGCTGTGCACCTTAGGAAGCAGAGCTGAGATCCTTCCCCATGGCTGCACAAACTGCAGATTTACAAGTCCACTGCCGGCTCCGTGAAGTCAGCATCCACGGAGCATGTGAACAAACAGCTTGTGCTCCCGTGGCTGGGCCGCAAGTGCACACAGCAGTTGTGGGTTCTGTGGGTGTGGACGACAGGGGCTGGGTCAGGCCCGGGTGTGGGCTGCCTCAACAGCACCCGCAGCAGGCACAGGTGCTTGACCGCTACAGTCCTGGGATCTCACTCCAGCGGATCTGTGCTGGTGGCCTTGAAGTGTGAAAGGCACCGGGGCTGACTGCCAGCATCCCATGGTTATGTTGGGGCCAAAAGCAGCACCGACTATAGTGTACTTTGTAAGCCCACAAAATGGGTAAAAAATGACACAACAGAGTATACTCATAGGTGACCGGGCCCAGTAGAAGAATACTCGGTGACTCTCTCCTAGTGGGAGCATGCCAATCCCGCCTACCTCACAGTGCACAGCAGAAACACTGCTCAGAAATGGAGCTGGGGGCTTCTGCTCCAATAATTAGGGAGCAGACCCTGCCCTGAAGAGGGCAGTGATAACCAAAGAGCAAAGAGAAGGCCCCACTCGATACCCAGTGCAGCATCAGTCACACCTTCCATCAAGGGGATGATGGCCAGCATACACTGAGGGAAAAGGTGACAGGGAGCCAGACTACAAATGGCCCTCACACCAAAAATGTTAAACCCATGCAAGCTTCACAGGAGCAATCCCACATAAAAGTAGCCCTCAAGGACCACAGTAGAAAATTGTTTCTCCTAAACTCATGTGCCTGCATGCTCAGTTGTGTCCGACTCTTTGCGACCAACCTCATGGACTACAGCACACCAGGCTCCTCTGTCCATAGCATTTTCCAGGCAAGAATACTGGAGTAGGTTGCCAGCAAAGAGATAAAAGTAAAATGAAGAAACTGAAAAAACACTTCCAATTAAAAAAACTGAGAGAATTCTCCTGAAAGAACAAACAATGAAAGAGATCTATTCAGTCCAATAGTCACTGAATTCAATAAGGAGACAATGAGAATATTGAAGGAATTAAGAAAGGCTATCAACAGAAATGCAGATTACTATAAAAAGGAATTAGAAACTATAAGGAAGAGCCAAGAGAAATTAGAAAATTCATGTGAAGAGACAAGAGCTGAACTAAAGACAATGAAAAGCAGAATTAATAATGCAGAAGAATGAATAAGTGATATAGATAATAGGATAATTGAAATCACCCAATCAAGAGAACAGACAGAAACACAAATTTAAAAAAAATATGAAAGCAACATAAGCAACCTATGGGATAATATAAAGAATGCCAATCTATGCATAATAGGGATCTCAGAAAGAAAGGAAAGAGAAGAAAGTACTGCAAATATATTTAAAGAAATTATGGCTGGAAACTTCTGAAATCTAAAGCAGGAAACAGATACCCAGATACAGGAAGCACAGAGGGTCCTGAACAATATAAACCCAAACATACCTACACCAAGACATATTATAATAAAAATGGCAGAATTTAAGGATAAATAGGACACACATCAATGAGCAGATCTTTGTGACAAAAATCAATAAGGCAACAGAGACCCTAAATGATACAACAGAACACCTAGGCTTATTAAGGACATTGTAGCTAAAAGGGGAATATGCATCCTTTTCACGTGCACTTGGAACATGCTCTAGGATTGACCTCATTCTTGGGTACAAAACAAGCCTAAATAGAAATTATTTCAAATCACCTTTTCTGACTGCAGTGGCGTGAAACTAGATATCAGCCACAGAAAAAGAAATGAGAAAAAAAACAAAAAAAATTACTTGGTGACTAAACAACATGCTAGCAAAACAAAAACAAAAAAACAATGGATCAATGATGAAATCAAAGAAAAAATTAAAAAATATCTTGAGGCAAATAACAACAAAAATACAACCATTCAAAACCTATGGCATGCAGCAAAAGCTATTCTTAGAGGAAAGTTCACACAAGCCTTCTTTAAGAAACAAGAAAAATATAAAATAAACAACTTAATCCACCACCTAAAAGAACTAGAAAATGAACAAACAAAACCTACATTCAGCAGAAGGAAGGAGATAACAAATATCAGAGAGGAGATAAATAAAATAGAGATTTAAAAAAATAGAAAAAATATCAATAAAACCAAGAGTTTGTTCTCTGAAAGGATAAAGAGAATTTACAAACCTCTGGCCGGGCTTACAGGGAAGACAGATGACCCAAATGAAATAAGAAATGAAAGAGGAGCAATAACAAGATACTGCAGAAAAAAACAACAAGAGAATATTATGAAAAATTATAAACTGACAATCTTAAAGATTTGACAATCTCAAAGAAATGGACGACCTTTAAGAAACATATAGCCCACGGAAACTGAATCAAGAAGAAATAGATAACTTGAACGGACCAGTCACTAGAAATGAAATCAAATCAGTAATAAAAAAAAAAAAAAAAAAATCCCTAAGTGCAAAAGCCTATGACCAGAGGCTTCACTGGAGAATTCTACCAAGCATACAAAGAACTTATGCCAATACTTCTCAAACTCTTGGAAAAGACTGAAGTGGAAGAAACACTCCTGAAGACATTCTATGACACCACTGTCACCAAAGACAATACTACAGAAGAAAATTACAAATTAGTATCTTTGGTGAATATAGACAGAAACATTCTCAACAAAATATTAGCAAACTGCATCCAAAAGCACATAAAAAAGGCCATAAACCACGACCAAGCTGGATTCATTCCAGGTTCACAAGGATGGGTCAACACATGCAAATTAATCAATGAGATACTCCACACCAACAAAAGGACAAAACCCATATGATCATCTCAACAGATGCAGAAAAAGCATTTGATAAAATCCAGCATTCATTTATGATAAAAATCCTGATGAAAATGTGTATAGAGTGAACATATCTCATCATAGTAAAAGCTGTTATGACAAACCATAGCCAAAATAATACTCAAAGCTGAAAGCCTTCTTACTAAAATTCTCCAGGCCAGAATACTGGAGTGGGTAGCCTTTTCCTCCTCCAGGGGATCTTCCCAAACCAGGGTTCGAACCCAGGTCTTCTGCATTGCAGGCGGATTCTTTACCGGCTAAGCCACAAGCGAAGCCTATAGTAAAGGAAACTATAAACAAAACAGCCTACAGAGTCAGAGAAAATATTTGCAAATGCCGCAACTGACAAGGTCTTCATCTCCAAAATACACAAACAGCTAATACAATTTAATAGCAAAAAAAACAACCCAATTCAAAAATGGGCACAAGAGCTAAACAGACATTTCTTCAAAGAAGACATGCTGATGGCCATGAGACACATGAAAAGATGCTCAACACTGCTAATTATTAGAGAAATGCAAACTAAAACTACAGTGAGGTACCACCTCACACCAGTCAGAATGGCAATCACTAAAAAGTCTACAAATAGCAAATGCTGGAGAGGGGGTAGGGAAAAGGAACTCTCATACACTATTGCTGGGAGTGAGCTGGTTCAACCACTGTGGAGTAGAACTGCCATATGATCTAGCAGTCCCACTCCTGGGCATATATATTTTCAAAACAATAATTTGAAAAGATACATGTATCCTTGTGTACACAGCAGCAGTATCTGCAATAGCTAAGACATGGAAACGACCTAAATGTTCATCAACAGATGAAAGGATAAAGAAGATGTGGTCTATATAGACAACAGAGTACTACTCAGCCATAAAGAGAATGAAAGAATGCCACCTGCAGCAACAAGGATCCTAGAGATTATCATACTAAGTGAAGTAAGACAGAAAGAGAAAGACAAGTACCATATAATATCACTTACATGTGAAATCTGAAATACTACTCAAGTCAACAAATCTACAAAACAAAAACAGACTCACGGACATACAGAATACGCTTGTGGTTGCCAAAGAAGGTGGCATACGGGAGGAAGGATTAGGAATTTGGGATTAGCAGAGGCAAACTAGTATACATAGGAGGGATAAGCAATAAGGTCCTACTGTATAGCACAGGGAACTATACTATATTGAATATTCTGTGACAAATTATAATAAGACAATATGATATGTGTGCATGTATAACTGAGTCACTTTGTTGTACAGAAGAAATTAACAAAACATTGTAAAACAACTACACTTCAGTACAATTTTTTTAAAAAGAGGAAGGATAGAAGAATAAGAAAAAAGGTAAATAATGACAACCCCAGTTGTTTTCTCTTGAAGGGTAATGAGGACTTTGTCTATTAGGCAACTCTATAATCTTGTGTTTTTAAAATAAGACCCACGGAAAGGGAAGAGATCTTTGTTTCGTCAGCTCTAATATTAGTTAGGTCTTGACTCATTTGATCTATCACAACGGAATTCTTGTTCAGGCATTTTAATATATAAAACCCCTTGTTTTAGTATTTTGATAATCTTTACATAGCATTGTAAACACAACCTAAAATTTATTTTAAAACCTTTCCATGATTGTTTTGGATTTACAACTTACATTTCAGCCAAGGAGAAGTTATTTTTTGATAAGACCATTTGTTTCTTTCTTAGAAATGTGGAAACTCTCTTCCCTCATGGTTTGACAATACATTTCTGCCAAGAACCATGGCAGAAACGAGCTTTATCTTAATGTCTTGACTCCCCAAAGTAATTCATGATATAAATTGTTATTTAAAAATTTTAAATTACAGTTTCATTTTGAGTTTTTAACCAATGAAATGTGAACATCTAAGATGATTCTATGAAATAATTCATTACTTTCATTAGCTTTATGAAGAAAACATGTACTGCTAATTTCTTTATGTCTACAGTTTTGAAATGTAGAAAGCTTTGCAGGTGTTAGCATTCAAATCAACTGTACTTTACATGCTTCAAAGTGAAACAATCACATAAGGGCATAAATTCTATCAAAATTTCATAAACACATGAATGGGAAAATCAAAATATAAAGGAACATAAGGTTCCTTCTGAGATGATGTGCAAGATGATGCAGGGCTGACCCTGCTCTCCCAGGGGTGCTGGGACTTGTGCTTCTTTTCCACAATTTACTAAAGGCCAGAGAAACACAGAGCAATGATTCATGAGAAACGTGACAATGTACAGTTTATCTAAACACGCATTGCAAAAGTGCAGGGGAGAAGAGGCTGGAAGAAGAAAGTAAGAAAAATATATGAATAAAAGAGCCTGAAATTAAAAGCAAGTCATATCTGACATAGGCAATTCCAATGCAACAAACTGGTATTTAAATTTCAAGTGATCAAAGGCAAAAAAAAAAAAGATGTCTGACAAAATAAAAACACAGTGGAAACTAACTTTTTATACAGACTCTGAGAAAACCTCTTTTAGGAAACAAAATTTGTCAGCCACTCTCTCTACTAGTTTCTAGGTAACATCAATATGTAGGCTCCTGATCCCCAGGAAATCTACATGGGTTATAACCAACTTCCCAGAAACACCCCCAGACCACTGCTTTGTGGCCTGACTCTGTGAATTTGCTTGGCCAGTGGATAAAGACTATGCAACTGTATACAGCTTTGCAAATAGACTAGTCAAAGCACTCAATTTTTCTATATGAAGTAAACAACTTCTCATCAAGTTAACTAAGAAATGTCTGTTCTTAAGAGGGAAATGGAATGGAGCTCCTCAGATGAAGGACAGAGGGACTAAAGTTTACAACATGAGTTCAGAGGGCAGCAGTGAAGACACTGTGAATTGCACTGCATGTAATACTTTTGTGTCCATATAGACTAAGTGGCTTATAACATATTTTCTAAAAACAAAGTAAGATTACAAGTGAAACTTAAGCAAGGAAGTAGTTTAAGGAATGGAATAAAAGATTTGTGCTGTCAGATGAGACTTTGCAGGAGCTGTTCTTGAGATGTTAGGAACAGAGGAAAAAATCAAGGAAAGATAAAAGTATTACAAGAGCCAGGCAAGGTTAACCTCAAACTTGGCTCTGATCCATGGCAAATGAAGCGGTTTGTACAAACCCTGAGTCATACCTGATTCAAGAATAAAAGAGTGGATGTCTTGCCAAAAACCAATGCCAAAGAAGTTGTTTCTAAGAAGCATAAGGGGAAAAACTCTGCAATCACCAGTTGTGTGTGTATAAATAGCATCATTCATGTCCCTTGTGGGCTTGTTATGGGCCCTCCAAAAATACACCCATGCAAATTTTATTTCCCAAAGCATTATACTATATAATAAAATGCCATCTTTTGAGGAAAAAGAGAGGGATCCAAGAGTAATCATAAAGGACAGTACCAATTATAATAAAAATTACTAAAATTCATAAAACTGTATTTTCTTTTACAAGAAAAGAATGCTAAATTATATTTTCCACAAATGGTCATCTTGTTACAACTGGTAACCTTAAAATGAGCCCCCAGATTTTATTTTCACAGCTAGCTGTTCAGAACTACCAAGTGGGAGAAGAATGTTCCTACTCGGTATATGTCACGGACACTCAGTCCTTCCAGCTAGTTCTAACTCTTTGAGCAATCTTCCTAAGCAGCTGCTACAAGGCTACACACTGCCCTGGCCACCCTTCAGAGGTCCTCACTTCGAGAGCCTGCTTCTCTTGTGCCAACCGGAGGGTGGACACAGTAGAGACTTTGGGCAGAGATGCCTAGCTTGAGGCATTCTGGGAATTTCCTGCCTACGGAGCTGCCAGTGCTAGTTCACATCCTTCCGCAGGCAGAAACCAAACCAGCACCAGGATGATGCTCTTTGCTGTAACCCAGCTATAAAAGCAGATAAGGAATGAGGAGAACCCAGGTCACTAAAACTGGAGCTTCTGGGGCAGACATTTCAAAGCTCACACCACACGGCAGTAAATCTTAGACAACTTGATAGCCTTCCATTCTCTTACATCTAAAGTAAATGGTACACACCAGTCCTGGCCGCATCATGGTGAGTAAGGGGCAAGGAACATGTCTGAGCCTGCTTGGTGTCCTAGCAGAGTGGCATGCCACGGCAGGCAGCAAACCTCACTCAAGAGCTCCATAAGGTCTGGTCTCCCACTCCCAGCCCTGTGTCTCTTTCCCAACTCACTCTGGACACTCCTGACCCAGCAGCCTTGTGCCTACATACCAAGTCCCTCCCCGGCTTCACTTTCTTCATACAAACCTTTTCCTCTCCCTGGAATACCCTTCCTCACCCACACGTTGCCTGGCTACCACCCTTTCCCATCTCAGTTCCAATGTCAACTTTCCAGGGATTTCTTTCTCTGAATAGATCCCATTCCTCTCCCTTAGTGCCCAGATCTGATCAGAAGTCTTAGCCCCTCACATACTTGTCACGGACGTAATTAACACTCATGTGTTAATTATTTTTTTAAAAAAGGTGGTCAACTATAAGCTCCATGAAGGCAGGACAGAGACAGTTTGTCCTTTTTTTATGGTTCTATTTCTAGTTACTAGGTGAGCATTTTAATTGAGATAATAAAAAAGAAATATTCATTAAAATGATAAACACTAATTTTTTAATTGAAAAAGTGTTATTCTTCAACTGTTTGATACATTTCAAGATAGTTTTCATGGTCCACATTTTACAAATGAGGAAAGTACATTTCAGAGAAGAGGATTTCATTTAAGTTCACCTGGCAAGTTGGAAATGGCAGAATCCAGACTTAAAGAAATTCTTGACCTTGAAGCTGAAGCTCTAAGATCAAATTTGCTCATCAAATTACTGTCCAGCCCACAAAGAGCAAATCCAGCAGCACTCTCCCCTCAACGGAGCTTCATTATGCAAATTAAGATGAAAACTGTTAACCCACATACCTACGGTCAATTAATCTTTGACAAAGGAGGTAAGAATATACACTAGGAAAACGTGTGTACAGCAAGTGGTGTTGGGAAAGATGGACAGCCCCATGTACATCAATTAAATTAGAACATGCCCTTATACCATACACAAAAATCAACACAAAATAGTTTAAAGACCTAAACAGAAGACACGACACCATAAAACTCCTAGAAGAGAAAATAGGCAAAACAGTCTCTGACATAAATCATACCAGTTTTCTCAGGGCAGTCTCTCAAGGCAGTAGAAATAAAAACAAAAACAAATGGGACCTAATCAAACTTACAAGCTTTTTCAGAACAAAAGAAACCATAAACAAAATGAAAAGATAACCTACAGCATGGAAGAAAATGTTTGCAAACAATGCTTCCAACAAGGGATTAATTTCCCAAAGTATACAAACAGCTTGTACAACTCAACAACAACAAAAAACAACCCAATTCAAAAATGGACACAAGAGCTAAATAGACACTTCTCTAAAGACATACAGAAGGCCATTGGGCACATGAAAAGATGTTCAACATCACTATTTATTAGAGAAATGCAAATCAAAACCACAATGAAGTAATTGCCTCACACCATTCAGAATGGCCATCATTAAAAAGTCTACAAAAAACAAATGCTGGAGAGTGTGTGAAGTAAAGGGAACCCTCCTACACTATTGGTGGGAGTGTAAATTGGTGCAGCCACTGTGGAAAACAGCATGGAGGTTCCTCAGAAAACTAAAACTAGAATTACCATATGATCCAGCAATCCCACTCTTGGGCATATATCCAGATGAACCTATAATTCAGAAAGAAACATGCACCCCTTTGCTCATACACCTATAATTCAGAAAGAAACATGCACCCCTTTGCTCATACCAGAACTATCTACAATAGGTAAGACATGTAAACAACCCATATGTCCACTGGCAGATGAATGGACCAAGAAGATGTGGTATATACATGATGAAATACTACTTAGCCACAAAAAGGAATAAAGTAATGCCATTTGCAGCAACATGGATGAAACTAGAGATTATCACACTAAGTCAAAAACAGAAAGACAAATACCATCGGGTATCACTTATATGTGGAATCTAAAATAAGACACAAATGAACATATCTATGAAACAGAACCACGGGCATAGAGAAGAGGCTTGTGGTGGCCCAGGAGGATGGGTTTGGGAGAGGGGTAGAGAGGGAGGCTGGGGTTAGAAGATGTAAGCTTATACAGAGTGAATGAACCACAAGCTCCTACTGCACAGCACAGAGAACTATATTCAGTATCCGATGATAAACCATAATGGAAAAGAATGTTAAAAAAGAATACACATACACATATATAACTGGATCACTTTGCTACACAGCAATAATTAACAACACTGTATAACAACTATATTTCATTTAAATTAAAAAAGGATGAAAATGGTTGATGTTCTCTTTCAACAGAAAATTGATTTATGTATGCTACCTTTCTGCTGCCGGGAAATCAAATATTTTACCATGACTTATACACATAGATGGAATGGACTAAAGTACCATTGAGTAGTTATAAAAGAGATGGACAGTGAAAAGACACTTACCATAATTCCAGTGAGCAAACAGACTCCTTTCCCACAGTATGTGTTAGGTACCATGTCACCATAACCAATGGAGAGAAAAGTTATTGATATCAACCACATTGCTCCAAGGAAGTTGCTAGTAACATCCTGTTGATCATGGTACCTGAAAAACAGCAAACAAAGCCAGTCCTTTATAATTAATCAAGAGGAGGGTCGCCGAGGGCAGTTTGACTCAATCCAGTGAATTTACTAAGTAGCTTCTATAAAATGCTCTATTTAGAGGTTTTCACAGCTCACTATTATAAGTAAAATTGGGGTTCTTCCTAAGCAATGTGAAAAATGTCAGGATTTCTTCAACTTTAAAAGTAATTTGAAAGGGAAGTTGCAAAATATGAAAATAGCTTTTATCACTGGTGTTATCTGACTAATGCACATTTATCTCTGAGTCCTATTCTTGTTTTGCTCACAAAAATCTCCTCCTTCCTTGGTGTCCACTGATGTGCCCAATATGTAGGATGATATGTGGTTGCCCAACCTCCTTCTGCGCCTCTGTATACGGGGAAGCCATGGTGTCCCCTTCGCTGTCTGTTTCCCTAGGGGGCCAATTTTGACCCTTCAAAATCAATTCAGTCAGGTGCCTCTTCTGTCTGTTTTTCTCCCAGCCCCTCCCGGGGGCTCCCTCAATATCCTGTGTTTTCCTTCACCGCAGGACTAGACTGTAATTGTCCTGTACTAGTTGTCCTCCTTGAAGATGGGAAAAATATCTTTGATTGCACAGTCCACACCCAGAACTAGAGCTTAATGTAAGTCTTTTCCTCCCGAGTTATACACATAAGAGTTTGTAGTCAAAAGGAGAGGTATGCAGTTTATCCTGGTTATCCTAGAAGGTGTCCAGTCTTTCTAATGAGGAGGAAGGTTTTTATCTCAGAAAGAGATACCCTACAATGTCTGGCTTGAATTGCCAGTGTTGAGCAGTAACTCAGCCGCTCGTGGGCGCTGCTATCCATCATGCATACAAGCGTGAGGCCATGCCAGTGGTCACCCGGGAGGAACTTGCCCTGGATGTGTGCCCCGCACAGTCATGGGCAGGGTGGCCCTCACCCAGGGGAGCAGTCACGGGGACTCCTTACTCCTCACTCTACTTGTGTTAAGGACCACCCTTTCTTTCCAGCTCTCAGAAATCACTGGGAACAGCTTTCCCTTCCTTGTTTCTTGGTCTCCGAAGCATGCTGATAACGCCCGAGCTTGCATTCACTCAGTTCTGCCTTTCAGCTCAACCATCTGTCTGTGTAGTCAGAGCTGTGGAGGCAAGAAGGCTGTCCTGTGACCTGAGACCCCGGATTGATCCCATACACAACCTACATTGTGCCATTACGTCCTCTGAGATTTCTTTTTTCTGTTCTTTTTCTCACGCCAAGGCTTCTGCCATAACCCAAAGTGCAGGGAGGTTAGAGAGGATAAGCTTTCCCCTGGAGTGCTATCGCTCTGACAGTGCAGACAGTGGCTCTTATCTCTGTCTTTGGAGACAGAAGGGCCTATGCTTATCACTTTTACACTCTTTTGTTTGCTTCCAAACAAGAGAGAAGCTAAGAAATGGTATTTCCTGCTACACTGGTCTGGGAAATAATCCCTGGCTGGAGTGAGTAGAAACCCAGAGCAAGGAGGCATGATGGCATATCGCTGTATCTTCTGAAAGAAAAGGGAAGGGCAGGTATGCCCCAGCCAGCCCTTGCTGAGCGGCATCCAGCGAGTCTCTGGCGGCAGGAGGACAGCAGCCTCACCATTCTGCTCCAGGAAACGGCATCGAGACTCAGAAGCAGAGTCCCGCCTTCCCAGGATGGCTGAGTGGAGAGGCTGTCCCTGCCAAAAGGGAGGTCAAGATAATGTCTTCCTCATATTAGGTTGATAGGCAGATAGACAGACAGATAGACACATGTGCTCAGTCATGCCTGACACTTTGTGACCTTATGGACTGTGGTCCACTAGGCTCCCCTGTCCATTGGATTTCTCAGGCAAGAGTACTGGAGTGGGTTGCCATTTCCTTCTCCAGTGGATCTTCCCCACCCAGGGAATGGACCCACGTCTCCTGCACCTCCTGCACTGCAGGCAGATTCTTTACCTTTTGAGCCACCAGGAAGCCTTACTCCTCATATTACTCAATCACTAAAAAACAAATGAAATAATGCCATTTGCAGTGACATGGGTGGGCCTAGAGATTGTCATACTAAGTAAAGTAAGTCGGACAGAGAAACACAAATATATGATATTGCTTATAGGTGGAATCTAAAAAAAAAAAAAGAAAGAAACAAATGCACTTATTTACAAAACAGAAACAGACACAAAAAACAAACTCATGGTTATGAAAGGGGGGGAGGGGTAACTTAGGAGTTTGGGATTAACAGACACATACTACCATAAATAAAATTGATAAATAACAAGGCCTACCATAAATAACACTGATAAAGAACATACATAGTAGGGAACTATGATAATCTATAACAGGAAAGAATCTAAAAAAAAAACATATGTATGTATAACTTGAAAGTAATACAACGCTGTAAGTCAACTATACTTCATTTTTTTTTTAAAAGATGTATTCCTAACTTTCAAGGAAGATAGATGAGTGTACTTCCTCTGAGAAACTCTGATAAATAACACGCTCATAAAAGCAGGGTGGTGTGATACATTTGAGAGTTCAGCTATGCGTGAGCTACCAGGCTCTGTGGGCCGCTTGGGGAGCCCGCCATGCGTGTGTGATGGGGGTGCCACGGGAGAATGTGGTTTCTATTTCAAAAGAGAAGCAAGCTTTGGATTATAATCCACTCCCCATATCGAGGCTCTCTATGAACAGTCCTCATCAAGCAATTGTCTGAAACAGAGAATACATTACCTCGGCATGAGCGTGGGCAAGAGAGGGGAGGCAAAAGCTTCATGTCCTATTCAATTTTCAACTGTGGCACAAAGTTTTTTCCTAACAAAGCACGATTTACACAAAGATCCAAAACGTTTAAGAACTGATGGCCCTGATTCCCTGAGGCAGATGAAATATTTGTTGAGCCGTCACTATGTGTTCAGCTCCTAACTTGCATTTTCTCGTTTTACAATCTTTGGCTGAAACAGCTATGGTCTTTACCCATTATCAACAAAGTGTTCTCAGTCGCTAGCCACTAAGAAAATGTGACCACGTCTGAGCGATATCCTCAAGTTACTGCTACCTCATGAGTGAGTAGAACATACCTGCCTACTTGCCCAGCACAAGCTGCTCCTCCGGTAGAGCAACTACAAAGAGGAAGTTTGAGATTTCATACTATAAACAAAGGTCGTTAGGGGGCCTGCTGGGGCCTGCCAGTCCCTCTCCTCAACTTGGGCAAAGGTGTGAAAACCTCTGTCAGCTCTTCTTCCGGAAGCACTTTGATCTGGTTTTCAAAGTTTAGGGCACTCAATGACTTTGAAAGTTACAATGAAAAGCATGCCCTGACTCTCAGTTAGTTGCCTACATTTAATAAAAACACAAGCTTAAAATTTCTTCCATCCTCATTCAATTCTTCACCATTCTCAAGTATTATGCCATTATATCATTTAGTCAGTATTAGTTATATGCTACGCAATTCTATTGGGTAAGACACTGTATTGCTATACTGAAGGGTCTAATTAGAAACAGACAACTTTCTAGGAGCTGGCATTTAAAGGGCTTGGGATTCAATGATAAATTACCTTTTTTTTTTCCTATTAAATAATTAACCTGCCTGAAAGATAACTTAGAATGGAAAAATAATATTTCATACTAATGTTTATGTTACATTTCAGACATACTTAGTTATGACTAGTCAAGAAGAGGCAGGTAATTAGGGACCACATTAGCTACTAGTAGAACACTCAAGGTTTCTTTCTTGGAAACTCATAAACAAATATTAAGACTTATCAACAGGATGACATTGCTTAGAACACCTCCAGGTATTGAATTAATGCAGAGTGACACCACTGTGAATGATTAATATATACAATTTAAACAGTTAAACATTTTCAAAATATTTCCTACAGTTTTTCACTTCAAAAACTTACTTAGATAATTCCAACCTTCTCCACAAGAAGAACAATTTGGGGAAAGACCTGAAAAAATGACTTATGGGGCAAATTTCAAATTCTAATCAATATGAATGCTTATTTAATTAAGACATATTAAAGAAGATTAAAATTAGTGTAAGGAATTTCTGATGATCTCAAACTTTTAAAATAAGGGCTCTAGGGTTTAGGGAGAAGGCTTCTTGAACTGTTTTATAGAACTGCATGCTGCAAAGACTTAAAGCTTGTGAGATTAGCTTTAAGGTTTTAAAAGAAGAAAATGTTTCTTTTCTTGGTTTCCATTCATTTCTTCATTCACTCTTGGCTGTGGATCTATCACTATTTCTGAAATCACAAATATGGCAGCTTTCTATTATATTTGCTTAAATTCCCCAGGGCGATCTTTCCAAGGGCATTACTGAGTTTTTCCCTCTGAATGAGATAGCCTCTACCGCCCCATAGCGCCTTTCCATAAGCAGCAGGAGCTCTGGCCATAGTAATGGTGGACAGTTATGCCATCCCCTCCTCCAGCTCTTTCTCTCCAGGTACATTTCCTTCTGCCTCCCCCACCTTCTTGGCCCTGATTTGTACTTTGAGAATCTGGTCATAATTCCTCTTTTCCAGGTTCCACATAGTAATTTTAGCATGGTACTCTAGGTTGGACCATAGAGTACCATGTCCATTCTTTGCACACCAGGAGCCTCTTATAGGTACCTCTCATGTCAACATGGGTCAGAAGGCATATAACATATGCTCAGCTTAATAAACAGGCCCCTAGAATCTAAATTATAGAGAATTTGAGGACAAAGATTATGCTTTACTCATTGTTTTGTCTTCACTTAAAAGAACATAGCAGGAAATTGGTATTTACTGAATTAACAAATATGACAATATGAAACAATTTTTCTCAAATTGACTTGTCCTTAGCCACTTCAGGATCACATATATAGAGATATAAAAGGGGATAGAAATGAGTCTTTCCCTTCAATCAGTATGAATTGGATTTATCAGTTATGTTCCAAGATCTGTATGCAACTTATAAGTTATTTTTACACATGTAAAAAATAATTCAACAATGGAGATTTACAGCTTATAAACTATATTCATTAACCCTTTTCCATTAAACATACTATTAACACTATGGAATGCAAAAATACCTTAATTGTCAGCTCTGACCTCAAATGTAAGCCTCACTTAAATGGTGAAAAGTATTACGGAGATTTACAATCATGTGATCAACCTACCATCAATTCCCTCTCCTGAATAACACTAAAATGATGGTAGGGCAATTAAAAAAAGTATAAACCCATAAGAACAAAAGGAAGAGAGAAATCAGAGAATAAAAAAAAAATCATATTTTTACACAAACAAAAGTACATGGGGAATTCTGCTTCTAGCTAAGATGGAACAACAAAGAACTGAATTTACACTGCTTCCTAAAACTACAAAAACAGAAAAAATATTTGAAACAATAGTTACCAAGACATAGATAATCTAGTAACAAAAAAAACAGTGATCCCTGTGAAATGGTAAACAACTGAAGTGAGTCCTAAAAGTGCCCCAGCTTCATGCCTCAGGAAAGGCTTCAGAATGTCACTCAGGGATGGAAATCAGCAGAGTCCAGAGGTCTTCCCAAATTGAGGACAGAACTGGGAATACACAGAGACCATGAATTTACAGGGCCAAGAACCAGAGAGGAAACATCTGCACAGAGACAGATCCAGAGAACTGTAGAGAGGTCTCCTTGATTATTCAGTCAAACACTTACTGATCAGTATGTGCAGATAAAACTGTAAGGTTCGAGAAAATACTATATGTAAGGTGGTACCGTATCACTTGAAGGTAGACTGTAGTAAGTGACAGAATATCAGGTGAAAATAAGACTGTGGTAATTTAGTTATCGTATACCTAAGTGTATAGGTATGCTATAAATCCTAAAAGAATAATTAAAAATAATACATCAAAGAGTAATTAGTTATAACCTAGTAAAAGATATAAGATAGAATGAAAAAAAGATAAGCAATCCAAAATGAGGCAGAAATGGAAAAAAGGAGCAAAGAACAGATGGGACAAATGGAAAACAAGAAGACAGAGGACAACTTTACCCAAGCATGTCTGTAACCACACTAACTATAAACGGCCTAAATACTCACAGTTTAAAGGCATAGCTTATTACACAATCCACGGAAGGTTTACAACTTGGAGAAACCATGCAATGAGTGGGTAAGGCCCAAAGTTGAAAACAGGAGAAATTATGATGTCTGAGTATATGGAAGAATAGACGTCCAGGTGCTGCCCCTGAATGGTACTGCCAGACAACTAACAGTAGACGGAGCTTTGTTCTCTGAGGAAAGACTGGAGATTCTGAGCCAGGGCCCAGCTAAGGTCAGGAATGATGTTTGGATCTGAAAACATCGTAATTAAATTCAAGTTTCCAAGCTGAACAACATCCTTAATTTCCTTTCTTCACTCGTATTTTTGACCCTATAGTAGAACTCACTAATACAGAGAAAGAATATTTCTCTCTGGAGAAACAGAATTGGTTCAGTGAAAAGACTTTTATAACAGGAAGAATTTTCTAATGAAAAATGCAGCTTTTCACTTATATACCCCACAGAGAATCTCACCAACTCCCTCCTCATACAAAGCTTCCAATTTCCACTCTGGAACATGAAAGAATAACAAATGATCAGTATACATTTGAAGTATACTTTCTATAAAAATATACAGACAAAAAATGGGAGGGGAAAAGGAAGGAAATAAGGGAAAAGGAAGAAATGAGAAGAATCTAGAGATAATGTAGAATGATGGGGTATGGGATTCCTGCACTTTCTATGCTACATCATGAAAGAGCTAAAGGAAAATATGAAATCTATAAAAAGGAACAGGATGCTACAAAGGAGTGCAACTAAAGAATAAAAAAAAGAGGAACTTAAAAAAAACTTAAAATTATAATAAAAAATAATCATAATACATTTAGAATATAAACTGGTAGAAATCTTCCAGACAGTAGGACAAAAAGAGAAAGGAAGGGAAAAAAGAGAACAAAAAAGATGTATTTTCAGAGAACACAGAGGGTCTAATAACTAACTTTCCAGAAGGAGAACAGAGAAGTGGAAGGAAACGAAAGGGAATTTTAAAAAATTTCTTTGATTTTTCAGGTAAACTGGAAGGCAGGCAACTCTAAAGAAAAGTTCTACTTAGTATTTGCATAGAGAATAACAAAAAACCTATGCAGAGAGGGATCATCCTAGATTTTTAATACTAGGAATAGAGAGAACTTTGAAAGCTACAGAGGGGAAAAACAGATCACAGCTAAACATTAAAAATGACTGCCTCACAAAAACCAACACATGGGTCAGTGGGGCAGCACAGACAGCCCACAAATAAACCCACGCACCTGTGGACAATTAACCTTTAATAGAGGAGGCAGGAATACACAGGGAGAAACAATAGCCTCTTCAAATCTCTGGAAGAGTGGGACAGTATATAAATCACTGAGGTTAGAACACACCCTCACCCTAGACACAAAAACAAACTCACAATGACTTAAAGACATGACACCATTCAACTCCTAGGACAGAATAGAGGCAAAACATTCTCTGACATAAATCATACCCATGTTTTCTTAGGTCAGTCTCCCAAGGCAATAGAAATTTTAAAAAATAAATAAACAAATGGGACCTAATCAAACTTACAAGCTTCTGTACAACAAAGGAAACCATAAACAAAACAGAAATACAGCCTACAGACTAGGAGAAAGTATTTACAAATGACATGACCAATAAGGGCTTAACTTCCAAAATATACAAACAACTTATATGACTCAACAGTCAAAAAAAAAAAAATCAAACAACCCAATCCAAAAATGTGCAGAAGACCTAAATAGACATTTCTCCAAAGAAGACATACAGATGGCCAGTAGGCACATGAAAAGATGCTCACCATCACTAACCATCAGAGAAATGCAAATCAAAACTAAAATGATATGTCACCTCACACTGGTTAGAATGGCCATCAGGAAAAAGTCTACAAATCATAAATGCTGGACAGGCTGTGCAGAAAAGGGAACCCTCCTATAGTACTGATGGGGATGTTATTTGGTACAGCCATTATGGAAAACAGTATGGAGGTTCTTCAAAAAAGTAAAAATATAGTTGCCATATAATCCAGCAATCCAACTCCTGGACATATACCCACACAAAGCTATAATTCAAAAAGGTACATGCACCCTTATGGTGATAGCAGCTTTATTTACAAAGCTGAGACATGGGAACAACGTAAATGTCTTTTGACAGATGAGTGGATAAACAAGATGTGGTCTATGTATAGCACAGGGAATGATAGTCAACATCCTGTAACAAACCAAGATGGAAAAGAACATGAAAAAAGGATATGGCAGGCATTCCCTGGTGGCTCAGATGGTAAAGAGTTCACCTGCAATGCGGGAGACCCAGGTTCGATCCCTGGGTTGGGAAGATACCCTGGAGAAGGGAATAGCAACCACTCCAGTATTCTGGCCTCCAAAGTGAAAACTATGAAGAAGTATATAAATATGTATAACCGAGTCACTCTGCTGTAGAGCAGAAACACAACACTGTAAATAAACTGCATTTCAATAAAACTTAAAAATATATAAGTGGTTATAAACATGTGTGGTGCGGGGTGTTGGGGGGAGGGAGGCAGTCCAGCCTCTCAGAGGGGAAGGATGGAGGATCTGGAAGAAGGAACTAAACAGGAGGGTTTCGGGCCCTCTCTGCTCTGCCTGCCCACGGAGGAGGCATATTTAATCTCTGTGCGATAAGCTTCCTGGGCCAGGGGCGCTCCCCTTCAGAGTATAAACGTGCACCTATGACTCCATCTAACTCAGCGGTGAGTCGTTGGAACACCAGGCAGCCCACTGGGATAAGGGTCAAGCAGTGGTGTCCAGATCTGCTTCACGTCCACAATGAAGCTGATATTGTGATGCCTGCCAGTTCAAGACCCAGATTTTAAAGGGCCAAACCCTTGACTAAAATCCTCTCTGCGTAAGGATGCTCTAAAGTGACAACGCTTTAGTTATATGTATAAAACTACTCGACTTACAGAAATCCCCTCAGGTCAGAGAATCTGAACTGCCCCAATGGGTGTGACCTGCTCCTCATCCCTGCCTCATACTCCTACTTTCTCCCCTATCACCGAGTCATGAGAACAGACATGGTTTTAGGACCCTGGGGATCCCAGGATAGACCTCCTTCAATACCAATGAGTATCCAGAGCCACGCAGGAGAGGCAAGCCATACAGTGTTACCTGTTAAGCCTAACTTTCATTTGGGCGTAAGGCAGATTCAATTTTTATTAACTGTGTAATTCTTTAAAACATCAAAATCAGTTTTCTACTTTGAATTTATTTTGCTCCTAAATGGCAACCCACTCCAGTCTTCTTGCCTGGAGAATCCCATGGACAGAGGAGCCTGGTGGGCTACAGTTCATGGGGTTGCAGAGAGTCTGACATGACTGAGTGACTCACAATTTAACCTTGCACGTTTGGAATTTTTTCCGCTCTTCTGTTAATTTAGAAAAGTCAAAAAGCTAAACATTTCTCTCTTCTCTCCTTTTCCCTACTTCTCCCCTCCCTCTTACTTTCTCTCCCTTTCCTCTTCCTCTGTGTCCATGTGTGCCTGCGTATGTGTGTGTGAGGGGGAAAGAAAGAGAGAATTTCATTCACAATACAGACCACAGAAGATAGGTCTTTGAGTACAGATCCTCACTGGGTATGAACCTCTAAGAGCACAAGCTTCCTCTGAAATAAAGGTCAAAGTCCCTAAAGAAAAAGAGGGGGATAATAGAACATACATCAATTTTCAAATTTGAAGATTTACACTCCCTGAAAAGATGATAAAATGTTTTATTGTCTGGCTCTCTATTATTCATGTAGGCATTTTCATTTCTGCTTGAATAAGTGAGTTCAGAAATGATTCATCTGTCAATAAGCTAACAATCTTAGATTGTGTACATATATAACTATTTGACAATTACCAATGTTAATATCTTATAGGAATACAATGAAATTACCTCAACATACTCTAAACAGACCTGAAAAGACTTATCAGCATATCAGCTGTTTTTGATAAAAAAGGGTTCATGAAATATGCCCAGCCCTAGGAAAGAACTTCTAGGTTAGAGAGCCATAGAAATTAAGAAATTAAAGGTTCCTAAAAATGAAAGTGGACAAAGACCCCGGGGTATAAGTGTCCATCATGAGAGAATCCCCTGAAGGGAAATACTCAGGCAAGGCTATCCTAGAAGACTTAAGCAGCAGTCAGTTGCTTGCACTTACATGTATTAATATAAGTACTTGAATACAGTTCAGTCTTATGAAAGTGTGTGGTTCTGGCCATTTAAATGCCACAGAACATGATCATACCTAATGTGATTTTCTACAATGTGAAAAACTTTTGGTCAAATTCCAAATAAAACAAATGACAATTTGCTCTCAATTTGCACACTAATAACATTATTTAAAAATTAAGTATATGTTATAAATGAACAAAAAAATTATGTTACATTTTAAGTGGATAGAGGTCTAATCTAAGAAAATTATAAATAGGCTTTTAGTACATAGAATGTCGAACAGTTCAGTCTAATGTCAAATGGGATACAGAACAATTTTTTGTTGGGTAGGAATGACCCACACAAATCCAATACAGAGCATCTGTGTTCCCACTCAGTAACAGAAAAAATAAACCCTTCTCCAAAATGGCCCTGGGGAGCAGAACCACCCGCAGTGAGAACCACTGGTCCAGAGTTTCAGGGCGGTCAGCTGGAACTGCGATAGCATCAGAAAATCTGGAGCCAGCTTCATTTCCACACATCTGGAGGGCATTGAAACCAGAGAACCATGGCATTTGGCACAAATTATACTCGTAAGCCCCAGCTACTTCCCAGGCAATCAAAAAAACACCAAGTTCCAGAGCAATGTTATAATTGTGGCTTGCATTTCCACCAAGGTTCTCTTCCCTTTTTGTTTCTTTACAAACTTCCCGACCAACAGTGGTTACTTTCATTTTTCTGGAGCGACCTCCGTTCCTTCTGCTCCTGCGATGCGCCCAGCGTCCTCCACATACTGTGAGCTCCTCTGGGGGAAGGTGGGCGCCTGCAGACAGCCATGGAACCACACTCGGGCAGGCCCAAGACTTCCTACCCCCAAATCAAGCCTTCCCTTACCGAAATCACTGAGCACAGCTCCTGTCTGACACATCCCAGGCTCTGCTGACGCAGAGAGAGTCTTTCTACAAGGGCCTGGGCTGGGGGGGCGAGGTGTGGGGGTGTGTCGGGGGGTGGAGGGGGGCTGCCACAGGTTTCCACCAGGTTGACAGCCACAGAGACTCGCTTCCCTTCTGGGAAGAGCCGTGGGCGGGCAGTCACTAGGGGGCAGTGCCACACCAGTTTATCCCCACAGCAGCCGGGCTGCTCTGCCAGTGCATGCAAAGGACATCAGTCCTGGCTGCTCCTGCCAGTCCACCTTAGAGGACATCAGTCCTGGGTGTTCCATGCAGTCCATCCTAGAGGACATCAGTCCTGGGTGTTCAATGCAGTCCATCCTAGAGGACATCAGTCCTGGGTGCTCAATGCAGTCCATCCTAGAGGACATCAGTCCTGGCTGCTCCTGCCAGTGCATCCAAAGGACATCGGTCCTGGGTGCTCAATGCAGTCCATCCTAGAGGACATCAGTCCTGGTGTTCAACGGCAGGACTGGGGTGGAGCTGAAACTCCAGTACCATGGCCACCTGATGCAAAGAGTTGACTCACTGGAAAAGACACTGATGCTGGGAGGGATTGGGGGCAGGAGGAGAAGAGGACGACAGAGGATTAGATGGCTGGATGGCATCACCGACTTGATAGACATGGGCTTGAGTAAACTCCGGGAGCTGGTGACGGACAGGGAGGCCTGGCGTGCTGCATGTAGTCCACGGGGTCGCAAGGAGTCGGACACAACTGAGACTGAACTGAACTGCTTGGCTGAGTTTGGGCCCGACCAGGGCAAGTCAGCTTATGAGGGGACTTCCCTGGGATTGCCTTCAGGCAAAAGCCCCTGTCCTGGGCATCATCCTGGAGGCACAGATTGTTCCATTTAAGTAATAGCAGTTACAACTGATATACACAGGCCAGGGCCACTCCCATACCAGAAGCCTCAGGTATGACAGAGCAAGTTAGGGGCATCATCTGAGGTGGGTGTGTGTGTGTGTGCGTGTGGGTGTGGGTGTCGGTGAGTGTGCAGGTGGGTGAGGGTGGATGTGTGTGTGTGTGGGTGGGTGCGTGGGTGTGTCTGTGTGTGGTGTGTGTGTGTATGTTCATGTCTGGGGGTGTGTGTGTCTGGGGGTGTGCGTGGGGGGGTGTCTGTGTGGGTGTGGGTGGGTGTGAGTGTGTGGGTGTGGGTGTGGGTGTATCTGGGTGTGTGTGTGTGTGTCTGGGTGTGTGTGTCTGGGTGTGTGTGTCTGGGTGTGTGTGTCTGGGGGTGTGTGTGTCTGGGGGTGTGTGTCTGGGTGTGTGTATGTGTGTGGGTGTATCTGGGTCTGGGTGTGTGTGTCTCTGTGGGTGTGTGTACCTGGGGGTGTGTGTCTGGGTGTGTGTGTGGGGGGGGTGTATCTGGGTCTGGGTGTGTGTGTCTCTGTGTGTGTGTCTGGGGGGGTGTGTGTGGAGTGTGTTTCTGGGTGTGTCTTGGTGTGTGTGTGTGTGTCTGTGTGTGTGTGTGTGTCTGTGTGTGTGTGTGTCTGGGTGTGTGTGTGTGTGTGTGTGGGTGTATCTGGGTCTGGGTGTGTGTGTCTCTGTGGGTGTGTCTCTGTGGGTGTGTGTCTGGGGGTGTGTGTCTGGGTGTGTGTATGTGTGTGTGTGTGTGTGTGGGTGTATCTGGGTCTGGGTGTGTGTGTCTCTGTGTGTGTGTCTGGGGGTGTGTGTGTGGAGTGTGTTTCTGGGTATGTCTGGGTGTGTGTGTGTGTCTGGGTGCACATGCCATTCTAGATCTAACCTAAGGTAGCTGCATGTCTTCACGTTTCACCCCTCTGAGATTCTCCAGATCAAATACCACACTGTACCTTGTAAATGTGTTAAAAAAAAAAAAACAACATTCCCGTGCATTGTTCTAACCACGTTGGAATTGAACCAGCATTTGAAGATACAGATGTCAGGGTCTTGTTTACTCACCCTGAGACCAAGTCCAGGAGGTGTTGCTCTATATCCAGAGGGACTGCCCCTGCCCCAGTCCTTGACTCAAAACCGCGATTCTTAACACTGAACCCCCTTTCCACTGTCATGAGAACCACACCATCTACCTCCTAGATGGCTGCCAGTGCTGAGATCATGGAGCACGAACCCAAAACTACTTGATGAGTACATAAAAACTGTGCTTCTTTCTACTTGACCAAATCCCTCTCCATTTGTGTAAAAGCAGACACAGAGAAAAGTACTGCTTTTGCAAGCATGCCTTCTTGCACGCAGGCAAGGTGGCAAACGGCTCTCAGAGGCAGCTTTTAGTCTTGCTCCCTTCTGCTGTGACTGTCACGAGCCCAGGGCTAGTACCACCGAGCGGCAAGAGGGCAGAGAGGGGGCTTGGGGCAGGAAGGAGGGAGAGGCAGCAGTAAGGCAGGCACTATCTTGGCAGAGCCAAAGGAGCTGGGCTGAGAGGAGATCAGTCTGTAAAATAAGGAGAGTAAGAAGACAGAGGGATGCTTAGTAAGAAGTCTGAATGAGACAAAAGAAACACCTCGCAACCTCTCTGTGACATTCTGTTCTCCGACTCCTCAGTCTCCCTCCCTCCCTCCCACACTAGTACTTCCATGCTGGGGTGGGGAAGTGATGGGGAAAGTACATTTCAGCATCCTAGCATCTATTACACATTCCTGAGAAATTTCTGATGTCTGTTTAAGGCTTCAATTCAACTGAAAAAGAATATATCCCAGTGACCCCAATCAACCCAGCTCTAAGTTGCCACATCAACAGTAGACAATTATCATGAATAGATTCTAAAGCTTTAGTTTTCAAAATACAGCAAATGAAAATTCCTCCTTAGAACCAATGCTGACAAGCCGTTTAGCCTCTAGCACTTCATGGTTCCAGGCTATGTTTCTAGAAAACATTCCTGAATGTCGTTTTATTCCACAGAGAGAGAGAGAGAGCGAGGACAAGAAGCGGAGGCCGACAACTGCGCCACCAAACCGCGAAGAGAGCAAAGAGTTCTCAGGGACGCTGAGCTCACGGCGACTCCAGCAAGGCTGAAGAGGAGGCTCGCAGACTTTCTGAGAAGGTCATCTGCAAGGTTTACCAGTTAAATTTTCCCACTTCAGTTTTAAAACTTCACCCCCAAAGGCCTGCTAACTGTCCTTTGCTTGCTGGAGCATAGACTGCATAGACAGCTAAAACATAGACTGCAGTGCCAAAGCATCATGAACCAAATTAAGACCCAGGTCTAGGCTCATGAAGGGGGAACTTCTGTGTGGAAAAAGGCCATCCCCAAGCCCAGCTCACTGTCACCAAGGACCCATCAGTCCTCCACTATGTAAAGATCTCAGAGGTCTGCAACAGGAACACTGTGTCTTTGGACATACTGCTATACTGAAGATGGTAACCAGCAGGGACCGACTGCCCAGTACATGGAACCTGCTCAAAGTTATGCAGCAGCCTGGATGGGAGGGGAGTCCTTGGGGCATGTATGTGTGTGTCGGCTATACCCAGTACAAAACAAAAAGTAAAAAAAAGGAACAATATGTACCCTTAAGCCTAGGAAACGTATCTTTATACAAGCAAAATAAAAGAGCAAAGACATGAGGAGGAGAGGAGGGTAACGTGGAGAAAAGAGGCCAAAAGTGAGTAAAGAAATAGTGGAAATTCCTGCAAGTAAAACTCTGGAAAAATGTGAATAAATGATTGGAGAAAAATCATTGCATGAGCCGCAAAAACTCGAAAACTTGACTAACTTAAAGCAATTAAAAATCAGGCTCATTCTCTAGCATCACACACAAATATAGCCCATAGCCCTTGCTAGCTCCTACTACTGTTTCCAACTACTCTGGAAAAGGAAAAAACAAGAAAAACAGAACCAACTCAAAAGTCTTATATCATCCTTTAGTTTTTAGTATTTTCATGGTCATCAAAACCACTCCTGGCTGGGACTTCCCTGGTGGCCCAGTGGCTTAGACTCTGCGCTCCCGATGCTGGGGGTCCGAGTTCTATCCTTGGTCAGGGAACTAGATCCCACGTGCTGCAACTAGAGATCCCAGGTGCTGCAACTGAAAGACCCCGCATGCCACAACTAGACCTGGCACATACAAATAATAAACAGATATTTTTTTAAAAAGACAAAAAAACCCCACTGCTGGCTGAGTGTGTGTTATCTGCAGAAGCAATGTGGGAGAGTGTGCATTCAGTGAAGCGGGCGACACACTCAGCTCGCCAAACAGACTGGAGCCAGATACAGCACCCCTCCCCCAAAGAAACACACTTTTAGCTTGGCAAATAAATGAGAGTCACTTTTCTTTTTATACAGAGAATTCAAGAATACAAAGGAATACTGCAAATGGAAACCTGGGTGGACAATGACCTCTGCACTTGGGTTATGAGAAGGTAACCAAAAGCCATCAAGGATCAGGATTACACCAATCAACCGACTCATGAACTTCAGCTTAGCTGTGCCATGCTTGTCAGTCCCCTCTTCATCTCTTCAGGACAAGCGCCAGCAATGAAATGATCTCTTTCAACTCTATTCCTCTTAAATCGCACTGACCGAATATGAATCTACTAAGCCAGCAACATTTCCTTCTGCTAGCATGGCGCAACGGGGCTTATAGAAGCCGAGTGTGACAGCTGGATCTAAAAGCAGAGTCCTCTGTGTAATGAACTTAGATGACGAAGGGCTAGCTATGCAGGCGTAAATCAACGGCTCAACACTAGGTTTCTCCTCTATCCCGTGAAACCTGGTTAAAAATCACTTTGTGCATAGCTTGGTAACCATAGAGTGCCCCAGGGGATAAAGTATTTGCATGGGCTCTACATCAGCTGCGAGGCATCTTATAGGAAATAGAGAACAAAGCTACCATTCTTTCATCTAGTCAAAGCTATGGTTTTTTCCAATAGTCATGTATGGATGTGAGCGCTGGACTATAAAGAAAGCTGAGAGCCAAAGAATTAATGCTTTTGAACTGTGGTGTTGGAGAAGATTCTTGAGAGTCCCTTGGACGGCAAGGAGATCCAACCAGTCCATCCTAAAGGAGATCAGTCCTGGGTGTTCATTGGAAGGATTGGTGCTGAAGTTAAAACTCCAGTACTTTGACCACCTGATGTGAAGAACTGACTTATTGGAAAAGACCCTGAAACTGGGAAAGATTGAAGGTGGGAGGAGAAGGGGACGAAAGAGGATGAGATGACTGGATGGCATCACCAACTCAATGGACATGAGTTTGAGTTATCTCCAGGAGTTGGTGATGGACAGGGAGGCCTGGTGTGCAGCAGTGCACGGGGTTGCAAAGAATTGGACACGACTGAGCGACTGAATTGAACTGAACCTGAAAACATGCAAATCAGAATAGGATGTATGAGCTACATTACAGGACTGCTTAACAGAATTTTATGCAAAAAAATGTGAAACTGTTTACTATCTGTGTTGTCCAATTCAGTGGCCACTAACTACAGGTGCCTCCCGGATGTTTGAAATGTGGCTAGTGCAAATAAGGAACTAAGCTTTTAATTCTCATTTTAAACAATTTAAAATTAAAAAGCCATGTGGGTTGTCTGGCTGCCATATTGGACAGTGAGGACAAATGGGCCACATTGTGGCAGGAAAACCACAAAATACACCTTATCAGGCTGTATGAACACAGCTGTTTTAATTCCGCCAGGCTTCCCTGGTAGCTCAGTTGGTAAATATTCCACCTGCAATGCAGGAGACCCCGGTTCCATTCCTGGGTCACGAAGATCCGCTGAAGAAGGGATAGGCTACCCACTCCAGTATTCTTGGGCTTCCCTTGTGGCTCAGCTGGTGAAGAAAATTCACCTGCAATGCAGGAGACCTGGGTTTGATCCCTGGGTTGGGAAGATCCCCTGGAGAAGGGAAAGGCTCCCCACTCCAGTATTCTGGTTTGGAGAATTCATGGACTGTATAATTCATGGGGTCAGAAAGAGTCGGACACTTTCACTTTTCAGTTCACTTTCAAAATGTTCACATTGAACTTTTTCTCCATTAAAGTGAATGGGATAAAGAAGTATGATACGTTCCCAGACTTCCAAGACCTTAACCTACATACACATTTACATGATGTTCTGTGCTCCATTGTTATTTGGTTACTTATTTGGCTTCTTGGCTAAAGAAAAGGAGTATTTTATAGAAATAAATTGACTTTTGATTTCCTAGTGTATACTAGTTCACTCAGGCAGGCAATGATCCCCTAGTTCATGGAGACTGTACCAGAAGCTGGGCCAGCTTCTATACGGTGCAGACAAAATACGCTACTCAACAGTCTTGAAATCTACAGTGAGTGAAGAACTACCTTAGTCTCCAGAGGCTGGCAAAGCACCCCTGGTCTTCCTATCAGACCTACTTCAGTCATTTTCCATGATCCTGCCATACCATGGGACACAGCTGCTTCCCCAGGAGGAGTCCACAGAAAAGATCACAGCAGGGCAGCTGTCTTTTGGGTTGACTGCTTTCTAAATCAGACAACCTAAACACTAGAGCACTTCTCTCATTGTCAGTATTCAGATTCTGCTCATGTGGCATCCTATTGAAAAAAAATGACAGAGGCAGTCTCCATTCATATATTTACAAGCTCATTCTGCTTAATGTTTAGTGATATATATACTGATAGCAAACTACAGAGAAAAATCATGGGAATGGGTGCACAGAAGATCTATCATTCTGCATCTTTTGATATATATCAACATTATTTCAAAATAGATGTTTCCACAGTGTGAATATTTTATTTATTTAGCTTACAAGGAAACTGTTTTGAAGCAGTATGAAGAGTCATGCAGCCCGCAATAGCTTTCTTTTGCTCCACTTGATTTAATTAATGTTTGTTTCTGAACTTGTATATTTTACTTAAAAATAACATTCCCATAAAGTCTCTCACTGATGTAAAGTCAGCTGAACACTTTATACAAGTGTTGACCTCTAAAATTAAAGAGGCACTTCAGGAATAACTGCCACATTTTTTTTTCCTTGAGTCAGTTCAGGGAGACAAGGTCTACTGTGGGGCATTTTTGTTTCTATGTATGATTCTCAGTTTATATATATGCATTATTAAAATAAGGGGCACTTATCCTGCAATCACTTGGCAGGGGTCACTTCATATACTGTTCAGGGCATAGTTTTCAAACCTACAATCCTATATATCTATGTATTTATCATCTAGCTATCTATCCATCTATCCACCCATCCATCCAACTATCTATCCGTCCATCCATTTATCCAGCTATCTATCATATTTCTGCTGTATTCAGCATTATGAGCTCCATCATATTCAGCTCAGGAACCACTGAACCTTGTTTTCTGACAATTAGCAGCATAGACATATGATGGCTCAGGAACAGAACATGATGTACAGGTAACAAAGACACACACTCTGCTTGGTGCAGTGTGGGGTGCAACAGAGAAGACCATTTCAAGAGCTATTTTGGGGCTAAGAGGGGCAGCGGGCTTCCTGCAGGTCTGTGTCCTAATCCCCTGGCTCCACGGCGAGACAAGAGGTACGGCATTCACCACGGCAGTGGTCAGAGTGCACAGTGGCCTCTGGGGAGGCTCGGGCCAGTCAGCGCTGAGACATATATTCTAGCTTCCAGTCTGTGCCCTTTCTGTAGCATGCTGCTGTCCCCCCTCCACGACCCTCTCCCATGTTGAGGGTATCTTCAGATACCAAGCTGCCCCAAATTAGACAACTTGGGGTCACATGTATGCCTTGTCCCCATGATCAAAGAGCTGTGATGTTCTGAAGCATCCAACTGCTATTGTTCCTCAGCCTAGCCATTTCTTCTGGGCCTGGCCTCTCTGGTTTAGTTCCTGCTTATCTCACACTTAGATTCTAAGCTCCAGCTGAAGAAGTTTCACAATTCACAAGGTATACATTTTTCTCAACCCTCCAGGCCTCTGCACACACAGTCCTTTCTTCTTAAACTCTGAGAGAGAGAGAAAGACAGGGAAGCCTGGCGTGCTGCAGTCCATGGGGTTGCAAAGAGTTGGACACAATTTAGGGACTGAACAGCAGTAGCAGTCCCCATTTTAGCCTGACTTCTGGTCCTTGGAATCCAATCTAAAAGTCATGTCTTAACACTTGCACCCCTCTTCTTCCCGAGAGGGGCTCAGGCAGCCCCTTCTGGGCAGTCTCATGGCCCCCACTCTGCATTCTACCACCACTGGTTCACAGGGACGCACACTATTTCTGGCTCAAAGCTACATGCCCAGCGATAGTTAGTACTGTCACTGGTGCGTGATGGGTAAAGAATAGATTTTTTAGTGACTGGACAAGTGAAAGATTCCCCATTCTCACTGTCATATTCTAGGGACGAGATGATGAAGGCTTAGTCAATCGCAATAAACACAGTCCCAGCCTCCTTGTCTCTGGGTTCTCTTTCTGCATCTTCTTCCTGTTTCCTGAGTTATGTTTTTCTAAACTATAAATCTAACAATGTTACTTTGCCCCATAACCTTGGACGGAAAAGTGCCATCTCCTTAGCATAATATTCAAGGCCAAAAAAACAAAAAAATCCAAGGCCATTTACCTTGTGGTCCAACCTACTGTTGATGGTGCAGTCCACCAACATTTGCCATTTCTTCCCATCATCAGCTACATGCCAAACTCGCTGCATTTATTCCTTGACTTCTAATTGTCCTTAACCTTATTTCTCCATCTTCAATACCCATTCCATCTGAGAAGTATTTTCCAGTTTTCTGAGGCACAAATCCTTATAGATGTCACATCATTTGTGTTAAAACTGTAATTTTATTATTTGTTTCTTCCACTAGTCATTAAGAACCCAAAAGGGGAATGTCTCTTAAATCCCATTGACTAGTTGAATATTTGGTTCCAGTAGGAGCCCAATAAATGTTTGAAAACTAAATTACAAGAAGTTTAAATCCTACATGCTTAATCACTAAAGAAATTTCAACTGGAAGTGATCTGCTTTAGATAGGAACGCAAAGGCAGGGTAAATCAACTTAATACAGGTGTGTTTTTGTTATGTAGGGATTTCCTAGTGGCTCAGTGGTAAAGAATCTGCCTGCCAATACATGGGATTGCGTTCAATCCCTGCATCGGGAAGATACCTTGGATAAGGAAATGGCAAGCAACTTAAGATTCATGCCTGGGAAATCCCATGGACAAGGAGCCCAGCGGGCTGTAGTCCATGTGGTTGCAGAAGAGTTGGACATGACTTAGAGACTAAAACAATGACAATTTTTGCCATGTAGCCAAATAGTAAGAGAAATACACTATTTAGAATATTAATGCTCACATTCTCACTTCTAGTTTGTATTGTTTTGTGTTGTAATATGTTGCAATTTGCTGGTTGGTTATCAGTCTCAACATTAACAAACTTAGTAGATACAAAGAAAACCTGAATTTTTATTAGTTTTGGTTCAATAATTGTAAATCTATAAAATTAATTAAAATTATTACTAACTACTTTTCCCAAGATAAAAAGACACAAATTCCTCAAATTCCACACATTCCACAAATGTGTAGGACACTATATATTTTAGGCGTTTGCTAATTTGTGACTCTTGTGCTGTTGTTCTTTTTTTAACTCTTCAGTTTGATTGCTCTGGAAGAAAGATATTTCCTACATAATTCCAATGAAGCAGGACCTAATGCTTCTAAAATTCTTTCCATATGTGAACAATGAATATTAAGTCACAAAATGCTAGAAAGAGCCTATAAGACTATGCACTGCAACAAAAAACAATTGCAAAACAAATGTTATTGCTGTATTAAATACTCCAAGTTATTACCACGTGTGTGTGTCACAGATAAATAGAAATACACCTTAGTTCCAAAGGGTCTGATGATTATAAAATCCACAGTATAAAAACTAACAAAGACCTCTGATAAAGTGAAGTTGAAAAGTCTGGAAGTAACACAGTCACCTGAGTTTAAATAGCAATCAACACAACAACTTATTAAATAAAACAAGTCATACCCATACAATAACTTGGACCCAGGAGTTTGAGATTGAAATATACACACTATGGACTTTCCTGGTGGTCCAGTATTTAAGACTCCATGCTTCCAATGCAGGGGTATAGGTTCAATCCCTAGTCATGAGGACTAAGATCCCACATGCTACGTGGCGTGTGCCCTCAAGGAGAATCTATATATATACACACAGACACGCATACACACACACACACACACACACACACATACACACAGTAGTATATAAAATAGATAACCAACAAGGACCTACTGTATAGCACAGGGAATGATATTTAGTATCTTGTAATAACCTATAATGAAAGAAAGTATAAAAAAGAATATATATCTGAAACTAATACAACACTGTAAACCAACTATATTCCAATACAGTTTTTAAAAATTAAGTTAAATTAAAAGACAATCCCCTACCAGTTTCATTTTAGAGAAAATTGGAATATACTAATGACTAAAACTTAAACTTCTGTCTGAAACTTTTTTCTCTACTTGTTCATTGTCTTACTTTCCTATACTTTGAACTGATAAATGGATCCTAGAAGCCTTCAGTTCAACTATCTCATTAATAGCTAAAGAAACAGGCCTAGAAATATGAACTGACTGACTAAGGTGAAAGAAGTAATGATCAGCAGACAGGAGCTAGAACCCAGGTCTTCATACTTCTAATCACACACTCAGCCTTCCCCTCCTTATTGAATTTGAGCTCTGCTATTTGGCATCTAGGGCTCAAGATTTGCTACCCATGGACTTATTTCAAGGGCCTTTACAGATTATTTCTATGATAAAAATTTTAAAAGCTTCTAAAATCAGTACCCTTCATTAAACTGCTTTCCTGAGAGCCCTTGAGGGCAGAAAAATAATTTTAGTAAAATCCACTTATTCATAAGAAATTAAATATTTTATGCAATGGATAATTTGAGATCCTTGTGTTCTTGTTCTTTTTTAACTCTTCAGTCTGATGTAGACTCGAGAAGCAAGACATTCCTTATATAATCCCCACGAAGCAGTTCCTAATGATTTTAAAGTTCTTTCTCCACAAGAACAATGAACATTATGTGACCAAATGCTGAAAATAACCTACAAGACTTCCACTGAAGCAGAAACATTTTAAATCAACTGTTAGTACTGTATTAAAGACCCCTGTGTCCTCAGGCGCTTAAACCATCAGTTATTCTCTTGTAGAAAACACTTAAAAAATCTCTTATGCTGGTGTTTGGAGTCTGGTAAATGAGGCTCTTTACTGGCTTTCTGATTCTACCTCTACATACTACATTGTCCAACAGAACAACTAACTTGTATGTCTTCTCTTCCATCTGTTCCACACCTATCCCTTGGTTCACAGCTGTTGCATATTCTTAAGGTCCTGCTCAAATGACACTACTTTCACACTATCATCGAGTTTTCGGTCCCTCTCTTCGGCATGTGTCCCTTTCCAATTTGGATAGCTGGTGATGGAGCCCATCGTCCTGCTCTCCTCCTAACCTGTGAGCCCTCGAGGTGGGTCCTTGGTCCTTCTTCAGTTGCATTCATCAGCCGCGACAGCATCTGGCAAGGCCTGTTACAGAAGGCACTAGCGAGGGTCTGCTGAGTGAAAGCAGGAAGGAGGTGCATCTACCCCAGCTGAGGAGCACAGAGGCAGCCACCGAGTCCGAGCAAGCAGAAGTCCAGGTTGCCAAAGGCTCTTGTCAAAGTTTAGCCCACATGAGGGAATTTCTGATCATTGAACCCCTAACAACCCAAACTTTCTGCATCAAATCATTCTGGCTGCTTACATAATTTTTTCCCTAATAGTCACTACGTAAATGGGCTTGTCCTCCTGACTCGCTTGACTATAAAGAACAGAAATTCCATTTTGATTCATGACAAAAACTTGTCTCTCTTTAGCTGACTCCAGGTATTTGTTCTGCTGTGATAGTGGCTTTGCCTCCGAATGAGAAAGCACTAGACTGTGGTGTCTAGAGCAGTAACTTTCTCTTTGCTTTGAGTGTCGTATTCCCATGCAGACAGGCTGTCACCAACTGCTGCTGTCCACTTCAGTGAGGTCCTTCTTTTCTCTTTCGCAGCTATTGGAGAAACAGGATTCCCAGCTGCACGAAAATAATGTCTAATGAAAAAAGGCAAGAATCTCTCACTGAGAATGTCAATTATTTTTTCTATGGCTAAAGTACATTTCCACTTTAAGCCTATATATTTTTGGTAGTCACTGACAGTTCCCCCCATCCCACCCCCTGTCAGTTGAATTCTGGAAGGACAGGCTCCTAGATACTAGATCACTGGGAGCAAAGAGAGTCTACCCAAGGTCATGTGCCTCTATAAAAGAGCTCTTATTTTAGATAGAAAGCTACATCAGTAATCTATTATAGGACACCTGCAGGTACTTCCATGGAAGCCTGTCTGTGATAGTCTACTGAGTTAAAAGACACAGAGGATGCTGTATCATAAGAATAATCCATTAAAAAGTCTATATTAATATACAGTTTGGAAGAACACAAACATTTATCATCATGAAGCTTCTTCTAGGAAGACAGCAGTTATTGCTAGGGTGCGGGAAGGCTAACATGAGATGGATGTTTTTAGTTTAAATTTAATTATTTTTAGAGTTTTGATTTCTAACTTCTCTGTATTATTGTCGAAAAACACAGACCATACATTGATTCTAACTCTAGGAAATATTCTAAGATATATTTCACAGATCACATTTGGTCATTTACTGAAAAAGTCTATGAAAATTTGAATGAATGTATAGTCACTAATGGCTGGCTACAGGGCTGAATATAAGTTTATTAATTGTTATTCAAATTACATATACATCATTTGTTGTTACTAACTTTTGGTCTGCATGACCCATTAAATGCTGAGGTGCATTAGTGATGCACCTGTGTGGTACCTGTGGAAATTTCTGCTTAGAATTTGTACATTTTCTTATGTGTTTTTGAAGTTACATAATTAGACTTACACAGACGTGTTCAGAATTCTTAAATCTTTCTGATGAGCTGTATCTTTATGTAATGTAATGATCTTTCTAACTCTTAATAAAGTTTTTGCTTTAAAGCAAGACTATTTTTAGTTGATAGACAAAGCCATGCCAATCTTCTTCTGATTAGTATTAAATATTTGCCTGATGTATATTTTCCCCTTTCATTTTCAACCTGTTCATGTACTTTAGATATATCTTTCATCAACTTTATGTAGGCAGAATTTAAAAGAAAATTAATAATGTCATTTGCTGTGCTTACCAGTATCCGTGGGTTTGTCTGTATCATAGTATTGTGAATTTCTGTTTGCCCTATTTATTATACACCTTTTTCATACCACATATTTTTCTGTCCTCTATTTGCTTGGCTGTTACACGTTCTAGTTTTATTTTACTGGTTGTCCTTAGAACTTTCAAGCAGAACTTTAGACTTTAAGTTCAGTAACCCTCCTCCCCTAAGTGCTACATGGCCCATAGAACTGAAATCTAATCCTTCTTTCTGAAGGATATCCTTTAGAAGTCCTTTTAGAGAGGATCTATCAGTGGTAAATACACTATTTAATTATCTAATAATGTCTTTACATTGACCTTGTTTTAAAATGAACTTGAGATAGTTATAGAAGTCTAGATTGTCAGCTACCTTTTAGCAACATTCTGCTGATATGTATTCTCCCTTCTGATTTTTGAAGTTGAGATGTCTACTTAAATAGGAATAGCAATCAGTGACAAGTTTCTTTCCTTTTTCTGATTCCTTTTAAGATCTTTCACTTGATGTTAATTAATTTACAATTACAATTAATGTCTACAGACATATTTCTTTTTCTTTACCTTCCTGTGATGTATTTGGCTTCCTGAATCTGAGGATTCATATCTCATTGGTTTTTAAAAATTCTAAGCCACATCCCCATTTTCATTATTATCGTCTTCTGGAAGTCTAAACTGAAGTACTTATACCTTCTCACGGTACCCATATGTCTCTTCGTTTCTTAAATATTTTCCATCTAGTTCTAGACATAAAGAATCTGTACCACTGGAGAAACATTTATTTAGCTCTGTCTTCTGGTTTACAAATTCTCTCTTAGATAGCTCTGTCTAATCTGCTACTTAACCACTGAGATTCTAATTTGGAACTTTTAAAGTTCCCCCCAGTCTTTTTGGTAGTGCATTCTGCTTTATTCTTTTCATTTATCTTTCTTCAATCAACTCAGAAATATTTATTTCTTATTCTGCATATCTGAAGTTCCGAGGGGCCCGGTGTTCAATTTTTCTGTTGTTGTTTCTGCATTCTCTCCTGGTGGTTTGTAGCCTCGTGCTCTTTTGGAGCCTTGGATGATTGAGAATGGAATCAGGGAAGGTGTATGTCTTAGGTTAGGAAGGACCTCCCGCCAGCCTGTGTTGAGGTATAGCCCTTTGGAGAGCATCTGCCCCGTGACTCAGGGTGTCACAGGCCACAGGTATGATGAGCCAGTGGTTATATATTCACTTGGGGAGCCTACTTTTTACCTCAGCATACCGCCTAGGCTGAGAGACAGGTACATTTTCTGTTTGTTTAGTTTCCTTCTGTGGTAGGAGATTTTATATTTAGTCTATTCTTTCATTAAAGGTATATCCCCATAGAGTAGTGTTTTTCAAACTGCTGTCAAGTCCCATTAGTAGGTAGTGAGATCAATTTAGTGCTATGGTTTTCAACCTTGGCTGTCCATTAGAATCACCCAGGGAGCTTTTAAAACCCTGACTCCCCGGCCACAACCCAAGACCAATTAAATCAGAATCACAGAGGGTGGGAGCCAGCAATGTATGTTTTTATAGCTCCCGGGTGACCTGAATGAACAGCCAAGATTGAGAACCACCATCATGGCCACCATTTTATAAATAAAAGGGAATGGAATACAGTAGAACAAAGAGTGTACTAGCATCGATCCTTACTAAGAACTCCACACATTGCTACAAGAGCTGCTGCTTGCCGGTGTGTGTTCTAATATAAAGTCTATTCTTTACTGCGGTTTCCCCTTAGGAAAAAAAAAAAAAAAAGAACCTAGAAACAGTAAGCCTCTGAGTTACCAAAATTAGAAGCTGTCTTTAGACTTGCTGAAGCATAAGAGCCAGTTTCCTACCTACCTCCTACTGCAAGTTTTTGAGGGGGCATGTGGAGATTTTCCTAACTTTCTTGGACACCTAGCTGTACATTTACATCTCATCTAGTTCCTTAGGTGTTTGGTAAAAGGTCATTGGGATATCAAACCTACTCTGCCATATTGCTGAATATGGAATTTCAGATTTCTTTATATACTTTTGCTTTTTTTGAGCGGTATTCAAAAACACACTATAATGTCTAGGTTAATTCTACATCTAAAATATGCTGTAACTATACTCTCTGGGTATTAATATACCCAGATGTCTACAAAGACATCACAGAAAGTGACGAAGTGTGCCTTTCCAACTCACACACTCTAGCACCATGCCTGTCATACCTAGATCTGCAGGAAGAGATTCTTTAAGATCAGGGCTTTGAAGTTTTCATTCCCTAGTTCATTACAGCAACAGTAGTTTTCAGACAGGGAAATAAGAGAGAATAGCAAGAACTCAAAAGGAAGAACCAGGGCAGAATTTCTTATTGATGAAGTGCTAAAAGTAAGATGACATGTGGGCAAAATGAAGGGCATGGCTGAAGTGTAGAAACATTACCACTTCCCCATAAACTGAGAGAAGGCGGCATCATGGACACTGTGCGTGCTGTTGCTGCTGTTGGCATGGCTAAACTCCACCACTGGGAACATTTAAGCGCATTCCCAGGGCTCTTTGGGACAGTATTTTTTTTAAGTGAGGCATGAGATTAGGGATTCTAGTTGTTAAGCCCCTTTACTAGTCTGTCCCCAACACATCAAAAGATGAAACAGAAATATTTTTCTAATACTGCCATGTCCCATCTCTGGAATTCAACACTTTCTCCTATCTTAATCCTTTCAAATGCCACTGACCTGGCCAAAATTCCATCCACCCACACGGAGTGATAGGAATTGGTTTACAGTGCAGTCTGTCCAAACCAGGCTAAGCATTTCATTATCTAAAACTTTCAGCTCCTTCTGTGTTACTACTGTGGTGCTCCAACATTTTAAACTGTAAATATAGTTAAGAATGTTCTCCTGGAATCATTATGTACAGAACTGTCACACCCAGACCACAACACAGAAATTTGGCAGATTGCAGGCAATCTGTTTTCTCTCTCCATGGAAGTAAACAGCTGCACAGTTGCTTTAGAAATGCTAAGAAGGAGATAAAGGTGAAACAAAATATATTAACAGATTGAGGTAAGGTGGGGATTTGCGATGTGTTTTGTTTTGGTTTAACCGGTCAAAACATTTAAATATGCTACTATGCCCATAAAACTGTATAATCCTTTGAGACAGATAAAAAAGCAAGAGAAATGCAACTAGAGAAAAACAAATTTTTAACAAAAAGAAAGAAAAGGAAGCAAGAAATAGGCTTTGGAGGAAAAAAGTTGCCCATCCGGACAGATGAACTCTTACTCCTTTACACATCACTCAGGCAACTGCCGCCTGACCTTCTCTCCCCCAGAATCATAATTTGTCACTTTCCCACGAGGGTGGCGATCCCCTTACACAGGATTATCCTACAGGAATGTTAGTTCTTTAATTTCAAATTGGAAAAACCCTTGAGGTCATCATAAAGGATTTAAATTATGTAACACTTCCAGTAAATTTAACTCTTTTTATTTCTACTTGGATAGAAATTGAGAAGACTCTTGAGCGTCCTTTGGACTGCAAGGAGATCCAACCAGTCTATCTTAAAGGAAATCAGTCCTGAATATTCATTGAAAGGACTGATGCTGAAGCTGAAACTCCAATACTTTGGCCACCTGGTGCAAAGAACTGACTTATTAGAAAAGACCCTGATGCTGGGAAAGATTGAAGGTGGGAGGAGAAGGGGACGACAGAGGATGAGATGACTGGATGGCATCACTGACTCAATGGACATGAGTTTGAGTAAGCTCCGGGAGTTGGTGATGAACAGGGAGGCCTGGCGTCCTGCAGTCCATGGGGTTGCAAAGAGTCGGACACGACTGAGAGACTGAACTGAACTGATTTCTACTTTTAACTCTTTCTATTTCTACTTTTAGCTCTTTCCATCATTAATTTGAAAATTAATTGCTATGGAGGAAAAAGGAGATTTAACTGTTGACTTAACTGTAACTTCATGAGTTTTCATTGTAGAAAGCAAATTAGTTTTTCCCCCTACTGTATGAGAAAGCCAGTATAGTAATTATACTTCCTTTAGAATTTCTAAAATTTCAACAAGTAATTCCTACCGTCATCCATATCCTCCCTTCTCTCTCTCTCCACTGACTCCCTCTTTCTCTCCCTCTTTCTAGCAGAGACTGTTTTCAATTCCTAGACTGCTCTTCATTTTTCTGGGAAGAAGTCCATTTAATCTGTGTACCAAACTTATTATGCTTTAAATTATCTCTTGTACAATTATTTCAGATTCTATATATAACCAATTCTACAGTTTCTGTGCCAATTTTTCTTTTGGATAGCTTTCTTTGGATGAAAGACTTGTCCTTAAACTTTTCTGACAACACATGCACACAGACACACACACTCAACTTTATAGACATTAAAAAAACCAACCGATCAACAAACAAAAGTCTAAATCTGTACTAGTCAATATGGTAGCCACTAGCCAAAAGTGCCTATTTAAATGTAACTAAAATTAAGTAAAATTTTTAAATCTGTACTTTAATAAGTGGCTACATACTGAATAGTACAAAATAACAATGTCTTCATTGCATAAAGTTCTATTCAACAGCATAAAATATCTGCAGCATGTGCAAATAACTCAGGAAAACTGAAATACAAGATTCACTATTTTTTTCATGTTTTCACATTGCTTCCTGTAATCAAATGAAAAATCTATGCAGATGTCTGTTACTAAACATCAATGAAGATACAGTCCAAAAGATGGGGAAATAAAATATTATGAGGATAAAAATGGAACCGCCCCCAGTCCGAGTGAGTTTCAGAAATAAACACTGAGGTCAAAAGTCCTTTGACTTCAACAGGACTTTCAATGCTGAATTCACAGGGGTAAACTTTCTAAAGGCCTTATCCACCTAATCACATTCTTTCAACCAAAATTAAGACTGATATTAAGGCATTCTCTGCCCTCCTAGTAGCTAAATGGTTCCACAGGGGAAGGAAGAGAACATGTGACCTGTTTATTACTAAATGCATACACCCAGGTTGCTGTTGGTCAATCACTCAGTCATGTCCAGCTCTTTGCGACCCCGTGGACTGCAGCACGCCAGGTTTCCCTGTCTTTCACCATCTCCAGGAGCTTGCTCAAACTCCTGTTCATTGAGTCAGTGATGCCATCCAACAACTCGTCCTCTGTCACCCCTTCTCCTCCTGCCTTCAGTCTTCCCAAGCAGCAGGGAAGACACAACAAAATCTTGTACACACCGGAACCTAGAAAAAAAGGCACAGTGACCCCACAAGAGACTGAGTCAGACTTCCCTGTGAGTGTCCACGAGTCTTCGGCGGGGGTGTGGGCTGACAGTGACCTGCCACAGCATCAGGGGCAGAGACTACAGTATCCTAGGAGCTGGGGCACACCAGCAGATGTCCTTTTGAAGGAGGTTTGGCCTGAGGCCAAACTACAGGGAGGGAACACAGCCCCACCCCTCAGCAGAAAATTGGATTAAAGATATACTGAGCATGGTCTTCCCCACCAAAGCTAGACCCAGTCTTCCAGTCAGTCACTCCCATCAGGAAGCTTCCACAAGCCTCTTATCCTCATCCATCAGAGGCAGACAGGATGAAAACTACAATCACAGAAAACTAACCAAAATGATCACAGCCTTATCTAACTCAATGAAACTATGAGCCATGGTGGAGATTTCTGACAAAATGTGGTCCACTGGAGAAGGGAATGGAAAACCACTTCAGCATTCTTGCCTTGAGAACCCCATGAACAGTAAGAGGTCCAACATAGTGTGTTATAAAGTATCTCAAGGTTGATAGAAATAAATTCCTAAATATACTAGGCCAGCCAAGATGGAGAGTTCATGGTGGAGAGTTCTGATAAAACATGGTCCACTGGAGAAGGGAACGGCAAACCACTTCAGTATTCTTCCCTTCAGAACCCCATGAACAGTATGAAAAGACAAAAAGATATGACACTGAAAGATGAACTCCCCAGGTAGGTAAGTGCCCAGTATGCTACTGGAGAAGATTGGAGAAATAGCTCCAAAAAGAATGAAGAGGCTGAGCCAAAGCAAAAACAATGCCCAGCTGTGGTGATGGAAGTAAAGTCTGATGCTGTAAAGAACAATATCGCATAGGAACCTGCATGTTAGGTCCGTGAATCAAAGCAAATTGGAAGTGGTCAAACAGGAGATGGCAAGAGTGAACACTGACATTTTAGGAATCAGAGAACTAAAATGGACAGGAATGGGCAAATTTAATTTGTATGACCATTATCTCTATTAATGTGGGCAAGAATCCCTTAGAAGAAATG
Source organism: Muntiacus reevesi (assembly GCF_963930625.1). Classification (NCBI taxonomy): domain Eukaryota; kingdom Metazoa; phylum Chordata; class Mammalia; order Artiodactyla; family Cervidae; genus Muntiacus; species Muntiacus reevesi. The sequence continues at coordinate 3,762,491 of NC_089255.1, read as the reverse complement.
TAGTAGACCTAATAGTCAACAAGAGAGTCCAAAATGCAGTGCTTGGGTGCAATCTCAAAAATGACAGAATGAGCTCTGTTCGTTTCCAAGGCAAACAATTCAACATCACAGTAATCCAAGTCTATGCCCCAGCTACTAATGCCAAAGAAGCTGAAGTTTCTATGAAGATCTGCAAGATCTTCTAGAACTAGCACCCCCAAAAGATATCCTTTTCATCATAGTGGACTGGAATGCAAAAGTAGGAAATCAAGAGATACCTGGAGTAACAGTCAAATTTAGCCTTGAAGTACAAAATGAAGCAGGGCAAAGGTTAATACAGTTTTGCCAAGAGAACACACTGGTTATAGAAAACACCCTCTTCCAACAACACAAGAGATGACTCTACACATGGACATCACCAGATGGTCAATAACAAAATCAGACTGATTATATTCTTTGCAGCCAAAGATGGAGAAGCTCTATACAGTCAGCAAAAACAAGACTGGGAGCTAACTGTGGCTCAGATCATGAACTCCTTATTGCCATATTCAGACTTAAATTGAAGAAAGTAGGGAAAACCACCAGACCATTCAGGTATGACCTAAATCAAATCCCTTATGATTATGCAGTGGAAGTGACAAATAGATTCAAGGGATTAGCTCTGATAGACAGAGTGCCTGTAGAACTATGGATGGAGGTTCGTAACATTGTATAGGAGGCAGGGATCAAAACCATCCCCAAGGAAAAAGAAATGTAAAAAGGCAAAAAGGTTGTCTGAGTAGGCCTTACAAATAGCTGAGAAAAGAAGAGAAGCAAAAGGCCCAGGGAAAATGAAAGCATATATCCATCTGAATGCAGTGTTCTGAAGAATAGCAGGGAGAGATAAAAGAGCCCTCCAAAGTGATCAAAGCAAAGAAATAGAGAAAAACAATAGAATGGGTAAGGCTACAGATCTCTTCCAGAAAATTAGAGATACCAAGGGAACATTTCAGGCAAAGATGTGCACAATAAAGGATGGAAATTATATGAAACTAACAGAAGCAGAAGATGTTAAGAAGAGGTGGCAAGAATGCACAGAAGAACTATACAAAAAAGATCTTCATGAGCCAGATAATGATGATGGTGTGATCATTCACCTAGAGGCAGACATCCTGGAATGTGAAGTCAAATGGGCCTTAGGAAGAATCACTATAAACAAAGCTAGTGGAGGTGATGGAATTTCAGTTAAGCAATTTCAAATCCTAAAAAATTATGCTGTTAAAGTGCTGTACTCAATAGGCCAGCAAATTTGGAAAACTCAGCAGTGGCCACAGGACTGGAAAAGGTCAGTTTTTGTTTCAATCCCAAAGAAGGGCAATGCCAAAGACTGTTCATATTGCCACACAATTGCACTCATTTCACATGCTAGCAAAGTAATGCTCAAAATTCTTCAAGTCAAGATTCAACAATACGTGAAACAAGAACTTCCAGATGCTCAAGCTGGATTTAGGAAAGGCAAAGGCACCAGAGATCAAATTGCCAGCATCCACTGGATGATAAAAAAAGCAAGAGAGTTCCAGAAAAACATCTACTTCTGCTTCATTGACTATGCCAAAGCCTTTGTGTGGATCACAACAAACTCTGACCATCCTTAAAGAGATGGGAATACCAGACCACCTAACCTGCCTCCTGAGAAATCTGTATGCAAGTCAAGAAGCAACAGTTAGAACTGGACATGGAACAATGAACCGGTTCAAAATTGGGAAAGGAATATGTCAAGGATGTATATTGTCACCCTGCTTAATTAACATATATGTAGAATACATCATGTGAAATGCCAGGCTGGATGAAGCACAAGCTGGAATCAAGATTGCTAGGAGAAATATCAATAACCTCAGATATGTGGATGACACCACCGTTACGGCAGAAAACAAAGAGGAACTAAAGGGCCTCTTGATGAAAGTGAAAGAGGAAAGTGAAAAAAGTTGGTTTAAAAGTTTACATTCAAAAAACCATGATCATGACATTTGAGCCCATCACTTCATGGCAAATAGATAGGGAAACAATGGAAACAGTGACAGACTTTATTTTCTTGGGCTCCAAAATCACTGCAGATGGTGACTGCAGCCATGAAATTAAAAGATGCTATGACAAACTTAGTCAGCATATTAAAAAGCAGAGACATTACTTTGCCAACAAAGGTCCATCTAGTCAAAGCTATGGTTTTTTCAGTAGTCATGTATGGATGTAAGAGGTGGACCATAAAGAAAGCAGAGCCGAAGAATTGATGCTTTTGAACTGTGGTGTAGAAGACTCTTGAGGGTCCCTTGGACCACAAGGAGATCAAACCAGTCAATCCTAAAGGAAATTAGTCCTGAATATTTACTGGAAGGACTGTTGCTGAAGCAGAAGCTCCAACACTTTGGCCACCTGATGCAAAGAACTGACTCATTGGAAATGACCCTGATGCTGGGAAAAATGAAGGCAGGAGGAAAAGGGGACGACAGAGGATGAGATGGTTGGATGATATGACTGACTAGATGAACATGAATTTGAGCAAGCTCTGGGAGTTGGTGATGGACAGGGAAGCCAGGCATACTGCAGTCCATAGGGTTGCAAAGAGTTGCACACGACTGTGTGACTGAACTGACTGACTGTAATCTATTACATTGATGAAACACCCAAAAAATATGACAAAAACCAATATAAAGAGGTGTGCTACACCTGCAGGTTTATAAAACTTTTATTGAGCCAGCCTTAAAACTGAAGAAAGAGCCTGGCTGCAGCAACAGAGATATCAATGGCTTACTGAACAGGATAATCTTACCCAAAGGTTCCTGGAACACCACCCTAATGGCACAGGAGACGGTGGGGAGACGCAGCAGCCGTCTCTGAGGTTTGGGAGAGAAGGAGACCACCGTTCTTGGGGGATTTGATGTCAGGTGGGCTCATCAGGTCTGAGGGACGAATGAAACCCTATAGCTAAAAGAACTGGTTAGTCACGTGAATAAAGCAGGGACTGGTTGAGTTGGGGATGTACAGAGAGCAAGAGAACAGTCATCTTGAATGGTCTGACCATACGAAGTATTATAACCACTTTCATATTTATAAACTACAGCCAGTAGATAGAGCCTTTTCTTAAAGCTTTAAGGCAGAGGATCATGAGCTGCAGTATCATCAGATTAAAGCAAAAAGTCTAACCTGCTACCCAGCTCCAGGTGTTCAGTGATAAGGACCCACCCTTAGGGGATTAGCAGAACAGAAGATAATCTTTACTAAGACGCTCAATAACTAAAATAAAAAAAGTTCATTTCAAATGCTCATTAATTTATCTAGTTAATGAAATGTGCCTTCTTGAAGATAACTCAAAGTAAAGACAGTTTCTTTGTATAAAAATGACTAGCTTTTGCTTTTAGATTTATGTGAAGATTTAAAATTAAAAGTCTCCAAGATGATTACCATCTAATATTTCATATTTACTTCTGAAGATATGGATGGGAAGGCTTTAAGAAGAATCTAAAAAGCCTAGCTGACTCATTTGAAAAGACCCTGATGCTGGGAAAGATTGAGGGCAGGAGGGGAAGGGGATGACAGAGGATGAGATGGTTGGATAGTATCACTGACAAAACAGACATGGGTTTGGGTGGACTCCAGGAGTCGGTGATGGACAGGGAGGCCTGGCGTGCTGCGGTTCATGGGATTGCAAAGAGTCTGACACGACTGAGCAACTGAACTGAACTGAAAAGGCTTAAGTTAATAAATAAAATTACAAACATGTAAAATAAAATGAGTCCTTAGAGTAAAAAAGTAGAAAAGTCTGTGACACTTGGGTTTTTGACTGAACTAAAAGATCTTTTCTTATTTCAAAAGAAAATTTTGTCAAGAATTAGACATACATCCAGAGGATGAAATGCTATTCAGTAATGGAAAACAATGATTCTAGACTTTTGAGTTCTAGGGTGACACTTAAGGGCTTGAAAGCTTTCACTTTAATCTTCACAAAAATTAAGAGGTGAAAGACTGAAAATCAACAACTCTTCTTAGATCTAGGAGAGACTTGAGGTCATAGGCCAAACAACACCCTGAATATTAGAGCCCAAGCAGATACAGAAAACCAAAACTTAGCTGGCATAGAAACTGGTCAACAACCCCTCTGAAGTCAATATCTGGTAGGAATACTTCAAGGTTAATTGCTAATTTCTGGAAACTGAGCATGAACTAGCTTGAGAGAGAAACACAACTCCTGGAGGCTTGAGCATGGGGAAAGAGAGGCAAAAGGCTTTGGTGAGTTTTATCTCTAGGATCTTAGGGGAAAGATGATAGAAAAATCCCACCCTCCTTCCAGAAAGAAAGGATAAATAACCATTTATAATAAGTACACAGCAATTTGTTTTCCTTAACAAAAGCCTGCTCTCATATAACTAGTTTTTTACCAGCATCTAATCAAATGGGGAAAGGGTAATTAATACCCAATTCTCCCCAAAGTCTGACTTGAAGGAAGGGAATTATCTAAGTCCAACCCCTCCAAGCCTTCTTGTATCACCTAAAGGGGGAGGAACACACCTAAGAAGCATTTGTGATGATTACAGCCCAGGGGCTTGTGTTCACTGCAAGACTGAGACTTAACCACAGCACACAGACTGCTTCCCCTCCCCCACACATCACTGCCACATCAACAGAGTTTCTGTATAGTAACGGGGATTGCAGTGGACCTATTACCTAAGTTCCTTTTACCCAATATCTCATGTCTGACTTTCCAAAAAAAATGCTAAAGGTAAAAGAAAGTGAGGAGATGAAGCAACCATCAAGCATCAACCAGACTGAGCTAGAGCAGAGATGTTGGCATTCTTACACCAGGATCTAAGATAACTGTGATTAAAATACTACAGAGTACACGTGTCTCTTTGATTTCTGGTTTCCTCAGTGTGTATGCCCAGAAGTGGGATTGCTGGGTCATATGGCAGTTCTATTTCCAGTTTTTTAAGGAATCTCCACACTGTTCTCCATAGTGGCTGTACTAGTTTGCATTCCCACCAACAGTGTAAGAGGGTTCCCTCTTCTCCACACCCTCTCCAGCATTTATTGCTTGTAGACTTTTGGATAGCAGCCATCCTGACTGGTATGAAATGGTACATCACTGTGGTTTTGATTTGCACTTCTCTGATAATGAGTGATGTTGAGCATCTCTTCATGTGTTTGTTAGCCATCTGTATGTCTTCTTTGGAGAAATGTCTGTTTAAATCTTTGGCCCACTCTTTTATTGGGTCATTTATTTTTCTGGAATTGAGCTGCAGGAGTTGCTTGTATATTTTTGAGATTAATTATTTGTCCATTGCTTCGTTTGCTATTATTTTTTCCCATTCTGAACACTGTTTTTTCACTTTGCTTATAGTTTCCTTCATTGTGCAAAAGCTTTTAAGTTTAATTAGGTCCCATTTGATTATTTTTGCTTTTATTTCCATTACTCTGGGAGGTGGGTCATAGAGGATCCTGCTGTGATTTATGTCGGAGAGTGTTTTGCCTATGTTTTCCTCTAGGAGTTTTATAGTTTCTGGTCTTACATTTAGATCTTTAATCCATTTTGAGTTTATTTTTGTGTGTGGTGTTAGACAGTGTTCTAATTTTATTCTTTTACAAGTGGTTGACCAGTTTTCCCAGCACCACTTGTTAAAGAAATTGTCTTTTCTCCACTGTATATTCTTGCCTCCTTTTTCAAAGATAAGGTGTTCATAGGTATGTGGATTTATCTCTGGGCTCTCTATTCTGTTCCATTGATCTATATTTCTGTCTTTGTGCCAGTACCATACTGTCTTGATGACTATAGCTTTGTAGTAGAGCCTGAAGTCAGGCAGGTTGATTCCTCCAGTTCCATTCTTCTTTCTCAAGACTACTTTGGCTATTCGAGGTTTTTTTTATTTCCATACAAATTGTGAAATTATTTGTTCTAGTTCTGTGAAGAATACCATTGGTAGCTTGATAGGGATTGCATTGAATCTATAGATTGCTTTGGGTAGTATACTCATTTTCACTATCAGCCCTGTTTATAGTAGCCAGGACATGGAAGCAACCTAGATGTCCAATGGCAGAAGAATGGATAAGAAAGCTGTGGTACATATACACAATGGAATATTACTCAGCCATTAAAAAGAATACATTTGAATCCGTTCTAATGAAGTGGATGAAACTGGAGCCTATTATACAGCGTGAAGTAAGCCAGAAAGAAAAATACCAATACAGTATACTAATGCATATATATGGAATTTAGAAAGAGGGTAATGATAACCCTATATGCGAGACAGCAAAAGAGACACAGATGTATAGAACAGATTTTTGGACCCTGTGGGAGAAGGCGAGAGTGGGATGATTTGAGAGAATAGCATTGAAACATGTATATTATCATATGTGAAATAGATCGCCAGTCCAGGTTTGATGCATGAGACAGGGCGCTCAGGGCTGGTGCACTGGGATGACCCTGAGGGATTGGATGGGGAGGAAGGTGGGAGGGGGGTTCAGGATGGGGACACATGTACACCCATGGCTGATTCATGTCAATGTATGGCAAAATCACCACAATATTGCAAAGTAATTAGCCTCCAATTGAAATAAATAAATTTTAAAAAATAAAATACTAAGAAATCTGATGAAAAAAAAAAAAAAACCAGACAATATGCAAGAAAGATTAATAGTATAAGGAGAGAGATGAAATCTGTAAGAAAGAACCAAACAGAAACAGTAGAGGTTGAAAACAAACCAAACACTGTAAGACTGGATAAGGTTGAAGCTTAAAGTAATGTCAATAGAAACTTCCAAAACAGAAACAGACAAGAATAAACACTGAAAAAAAAAATAGAATATATAAGAACTACAGGAGAACTACAAATGTAACATACATGTATTGGGAATACCAGAGAAGAGGGAAAGGAAAAGAAGAAACACCTGAAGCAACTGTGACTGAGAATTTCCCCAAATTAATGTTAGATACTAATCAATGGATCAGGAAGCTCAGAGAACATTCAGCAAGATAAGTACCAAAAAATCAACACCTGGGGATATCATATTCCAACCACAGAAAATCAAAGAAAAGTCTTGAAAAAAGACATAGGGAAAACAACTTACCTATAGAGGGGCAAGGATAAGAAGTACATCCGATTTCTCAAAAATCATGCAATCAAGAAGAGACAAGACCAAAATACTTAAAGTCTTGAAAGGAAAAAAAAAAAAAAAAAAAGCTAGCATCCTGTAGCCAGAGAAATCATCCTTCAGAAGGAGAAATAAAGACTTTCTCAGGCCAACAAAAACCAAAGGAATCTGTTGTCAGTAGATCTTGCAAAAATATTAGAATTTATCCGGAGAGAAGGAAAATGATACAGGTCAGAAACTTGTATGTCCACAAAGAACACAAAAAGCATTAGAGAAGGAATGCATGAAGATAAAATTTTAAAATTGGGTTCTTTTTCTCAAAGGGAACCCTCTTACACTGTTGGTGGGAATGCAAACTAGTACAGCCACTATGGAAAACAGTGTGGAGATTTCTTAAAAAACTGGAAATAGAACTACCATATGACCCAGCGATACCACTTCTGGGCATACCCACTGAGGAATCCAGATTTGAAAGAGACACGTGCACCCCAATGTTCATCGCAGCACTGTTTATAATAGCCAGGACATGAAAGCAACCTAGATGCCCATCAGCAGATGAATGGATAAGGAAGCTGTGGTACATATACACCATGGAATATTACTCAGCCGTTAAAAAGAATACATTTGAATCAGTTCTAATGAGATGGATGAAACTGGAGTCCATTATACAGAGTGAAGTAAGCCAGAAAGATAAAGAACATTACAGCATACTAACACATATATACGGAATTTAGAAAGATGGTAACGATGGCCCTATATGCAGGGCAGAAGAAGAGACGCAGAAGTACAGAACAGACTTTTGAACTCTGTGGGAGAAGGTGAGGGTGGGATGTTTCGAAAGAACAGCATGTATATTATCTGTGGTGAAGCAGACCACCAGCCCAGGTGGGATGCATGAGTCAAGTGCTCGGGCCTGGTGGGCTGGGAAGACCCAGAGGAATCGGGTGAAGAGGGAGGTGGGATGGGGGACCGGGATGGGGAATACGTGTAACTCTATGGCTGATTCATATCAATGTATGACAAAACCCACTGAAAAATAAAAAAGAAAAAAAAATTAAAAAAAATAAAATTGGGTTCTTTTTCTTATTCTTAATTGATATAACAGATAATAGTTTGATTAAAATAATAATGGCAACAATGTCTTTGGTGATTGTAGATTAAGGATAAGTGAAATAACAACAGCAATGATATAAGACAGGAGGAAAGAATTTCAAATACTTTGTTATAAGAAACTTGTAACACCCCGTGAAGCCATACAGAGGCAAGTCTGAGAGGTATTGTGGGTTCAGTTCCAGATCACTGCAATAAAGTAAATGTTACAAAAGAGTAAGACACATGAGTTTTTTTGTTTCCCAGGGCATAGAAAAGTTATGCTCTCTCTACACTATAACCTGTTTAGTGTGCAATAGCTTTGTGTTTATAAAACAACCTATATACCTTAATTTAAAAATACTTCATTGCTAAAACATGCTAACCATCATCTGAGACTTTAGTGCTTCATAGCAGTAACATAAAAGATCACTGATCACAGACCACCATAACAAATATAATAATAATAAAGTTTGAAGTATTGTGAGAATTATAAAAATGTGAGACATAGACATAAAGTGAGCAAATGCTGCTGGAAAAATGGCAACAGACTTGCTTGACACAGGGTTGTCACAAATCTTCAATTTGTAAAAAATGCAGTACAAGTGACATGCACTAAAGCAGGACACGATAAAACAAGGTATGCCTGTGGTGTTACGTGAAGGTGGACCTGGATTAGTTGTGAATGTCCACTGCAAAGTCTAGGACAAGGACTGGAAGGAAAAAAAGAAGTATAATTGATATGCTAAGAAAGAAAAGAAAGCAAAACTACATATAAAAACAAAAAAGGTGAAAGGAGCAAAAGACAAAAAAGAGAAAGAATAAGAGCAATGACCAGAAAACAAGAAATATGGTAGATATTAATCTGACTATATTAGTAATCATTCTAAATGTCAATGGTCTAATACACCAATTAAAACACAGAGTAGTGTTTCCATTTGCATTTAGTTCACATATTACTAACTAAATGAATGAATAAATCATAATGAATGAAATGAATGAATTAGAATCATTCAAGTGAATCAAAAACCAATACTAAACTACATGCTGTTCACAAAAATCCCACTTTAAAAATAAAGATACATGTGAATTGAAAGTAAGAAGATGGTGAAAGATATATCATGGCAATACTAATCAAAAGAAACCTGGAGTATCTGTATTAATTTCAAACAGAGTAGATTTCAGAGCAAGGAAAATTAGCAGGAATAAAAACAGGGTTATTATATAATGATAAAGGGGTCGATTTTTGAATCAAAAATCTGGTAAAAATGGAAAGATAAATAGATAAACCCATCATTATAGGTGGAGACTGACGTTTTGCTACTAGTAATTGTAAGCTCCAACAGGCAGTAATTACTAAGGATATAGTTGAACTGAACAGTATAATCAACTGGCTGAATTTAATTGACATTTAGAGAATACTTTGCTCATTAACAGCAGAATACATAGTCTTCTCAAGATCACATATTCACTAAGATAGACCACATTCAGGACCGTTAAACAGACCTTAAAAATATAAAAAAGTAGAAATCATACTATGTATGCTTTCAGAGCATAGAGAATTTAACCAGAAACCAGTATCAGAAAGATAGCTGGAAAGTTTCAATACTTGGAGATTAAACAACATTCAAAACTTCACAAAGGTCCTAGGACAAGTCTCAAGAGAAATTAAAAAATATTTGAACTAAATGCAAATGAAAACACTAATCAAAATCTGTAGGATGAAGTGAAAGTAGTGTTTAGAAGGAAATTTACAGCACTGAATGCTTATATTAGCAAAGAATAATGATATTAAAAAACTATCTAAACCGTCACTCTTGTTTAGTCACTACATCATGTCTGACTCTTTTGTGACCCCCATGGACTGCAGTGTGCCAGGCTATTCTCTCCATGGGATGTCCCAGGCAAGAATACTGGAGTGGGTTTCCATTTCCCTCTCCAGGAGATCTTCCCAACCCAGGGATCAAACCCGCATCTCTGACTTGGCAGGCAAATTCTTTACCATTGAGCCACCTGGGAAGCCTATAAATACTTATAAAAGCTTTACTAATAATTGCTAAAACTCAGAAGCAACCAACATGCCTTTAATAAGTGAGTAGATAAATTTTGGCATGTCTAGACAATGGAGCATTATTCAACGCTAAAAAATAAAAGAACTATAAGATCATTAAAAGACATGGAGGAGCCTCAAATGCATATTGCTAAATGAAAAAAGCCAATCTTAAAAGGAGCTTGTCACCTACTGGGAACCCAGTCCGAGCCGCAGGACCCTCCTCAGACACCCGGGAGATGAAAATGCCCTGCAGGACAGAGACAGTCCAAGAACGTCAGTGGATGCCTGGAGGGGCCTCCACCCTGCCCTTCCGGAGAGGGGCCCCCAGCAGCTGTGCAAGGCCCAGAAGCCCCCCAGTCAGGGTTGCAAAGATGCCCCACGGTGCAGGAAAGGCAGAAGTGGGCCTTATAAGTGAAACTGATATTTCACTTATATCAATCATATATCGTATGATTCCAACTATATAACATTCAAGAAAAGAATAGACAAAACTGTGAATACAATAAAAAAAAAATATTAATGGTTACTATGGGTTTGGCGTAGTAAACCAGACCACCTGACCTGCCTCTTAAGAAACCTGTAGGCAGGTCAGGAAGCAACAGTTAGAATTGGACATGGAGCAACAGACTGGTTCCAAATAGGAAAAGGAGTATGCTAAGGCTGTATATTGTCACCCTGTTTATTTAACTTATATGTAGAGTACATCATGAGAAACGCTGGGCTGGAAGAAGCACAAGCTGGAATCAAGATTGCCGGAAGAAAGATCAATAACCTCAGATATGCAGATGACACCACCCTTATGGCAGAGAGTGAAGAGGAACTAAAAAGCCTCTTGATGAAAGTGAAAGAGGAGAGTGAAAAAGTTGGCTTAAAGCTTAACATTCAGAAAACTAAGATCATGGCATCTGGTCCCATCACCTCATGGGAAATAGATGGGGAGACAGTGAAAACAGTGTCAGACTTTATTTTTTTGAGCTCCAAAATCACTGCAGATGGTGACTGCAGCTATGAAATTAAAAGACGCTTACTCCTTGGAAGGAAAGTTATGACCAACCTAGACAGCATATTAAAAAGCAGAGACATTACTTTGCCAACAAAGGTCCGTCTGGTCAAGGCTATGGTTTTTCCAGTGGTCATGTATGGATGTGAGAGCTGGACTGTGAAGAAAGCTGAGCGCCAATAAATTGATGCCTTTGAACTGTGGTGTTGGAGAAGACTCTTGAGAGTCTCTTGGACTGCAAGGAGATCCAGCCAGTCCATCCTAAATGAGATCAGTCTTGGGTGTTCATTGGAAGGACTGATGCTGAAGCTGAAACTCCAGGACTTTGGCCACCTCAAGCGAAGAGTTAACTCATTGGAAAAGACCCTGATGCTGGGAGGGATTGGGGGCAGGAGGAGAAGGGGACAACAGAGGATGAGATGGCTGGATGGCATCACCGACTCGATGGCCATGAGTTTGAGTAAACTCCAGGAGCTGGTGATGGACAGGGAGGCCTGGCGTGCTGCGATTCATGGGGTTGCAAAGAGTCGGACACAACTGAGTGACTGAACTGAACTGAACTGAACTGATGGGTTTGGCATAGGAAGGGAGGGATAAATAGGTGGAGCATGGGGAATTTTTAGGGCACTCAAACTACTCTGTATGATACTATAAATACTGTAAAGGTAGATACTTGTCATTCCACGTTTTTTCACACAGAGAATGTGTAACACCAAGATGAACTCTTATGTAAATTGTGAACTTGGCTTGATAAGGATGGGTCAATGAAGGTTCATCACCTGTAACAAAGATACCATACTGACGCTGGATGTTGATGGAGGGGAAGGCTATGTGTGAGGAGGTGAGTGGGTATATGGGAATTCTTTCTGCTCAACCATGCTGTGCATGTAAAACCACTCCAAAAATGAAGCCTATTAAGTATTAAAACATGCTTCTATATCACAACTGTAGTAGTATAATGTTAAAAACATACAATATTATGTATAGCATGACCTCAACTGAGTGAAAGGCACTGTATTAAGCAGTAAGAAAGAGTCCCAAGGACCCTCACAGTCTGGTGAGAAAGACAGTCATCAAAGCAAAAGGCCAGAATCATCAAGATAAACATCTGGTTGCAAACTTTAACAACTATTGTCAAGAAATGTCCCAGGAGCCCACCACCTAATTTAGATAAGAAATGGGAGTAGCGTGGTACTAAAGGCCAGGCAATGTCGCTTTGAGGAAGTGACATTAAGACTGGACCTAAAGGAGGAGTAGGGATTAACCCTGTGAAGAGATGGATGAAGGAAGACGTTTGAGGATACTGTCCCCAGCATGGCGTGGGTCCCATCACTGGAGAGAGGTAACTGCGGTAAACACATGCAATGAGCACCACCCTGCACTAGAATGGATAAGCTAGGCTGGCAAATCAGCAACAGAAATGGTTCCCAAAACAATGTTGGGAAGGAACACGAAGCTGAATGAGATTTATTATGCAATACCATTAATGAAACTTAAAAACACATACACTCGCAGAAAGCACAATATATCATTCAGAGATGGACATATCTCTAAACACATACTTAACAAAATGACTACTTTTGTGGGAAAGGGAAAAGGGACAGAAGGCATAGCATCTGAAGTCAAAAAAATAACAAAACTAATAAAGATGGAATGAACTGCAGAGTATGAGAAACTCAATTTTGAGGCTGAAGGACAAAAAAAGAAAAGATGACACTGAAAAGGGAGTATGCTGGTAGAGGAAACATCATATTCCAAAGCACTAGGACAAGAAAAGTTTTGGCTTTTTGAGGAGCCCAAATGAAAGACTTATGTGGTATCTGGAGCAACAAGAGGGGGAGGAAGATGTGGCTAAAATACAGCTATGAGCAAAGCACAGGCCAGGCTAGTGTGTCCCCAAGACTTCACCAGGGACTTTGGATTCCATCCTAGTTACAGCCTCTTGAGAAGTGAAAAGCCAATGAACAGAAAATTGAAAACCACTAGGAAAGAGTTGCTAACATTGATTACATCTGGATGAAATTCTCTTTGGTGGTCTTATAAAAAATTCACCTGTGTTTTAAAAATACTTTTAAAACAAATACTTCTATAGACAGAAAAGTAGGTTATATTGAAAACACGCTTTTCTAAAGTGTTCAAACTAGCATTTTTGTAGGTTCAAGGAACAGAATTACAATTATGCTTTAGGAGATATCAACTATTCCATAGTATAATAACATATGGCAAATGTGTCTGCAAGAACTAATATTTCCCTTTAAAGGGTGTAGTGGATTCATTTAATGCTTGTTCCTCTAAAGCATTTATTACTTTTTGTATTTGTTATTAAAATATTCTTTCATTATTCTAATGAGAAAATTCCCATAAAACAGAGAGAATGAAATGAAAAACCACAGTCTAACAAAATTACTTTGTAAAACCGAGCATTAATACAGATGAAAGAGCTATCATCTTGAATAAATATGAAAGATATAAAGAAACAGAGGAAGAGGCAATAATCATTGAGCAGCCCTTAAATGCACTGAAATAAATATGGTTTACTCCTAACTTGTGACACAATTAGGCCTGAGGCATTACATTCCACTCTTCCTTATATTATCATGCATATATGGCCCTTTCATAAAAGCCAAATGGCCATTACGATGCATTCCAATTTCACAAGAAACAAAGGCATATACAATTTAGGTCTGAAATAGCAATTTTAAATTAATGCTACTAATTTATTTATACATGTCTGTGATGGATTCACTCTTCTATGAAGCAATGCTAAATAGGGCAAAAGGCATCATCAAACCTGGTGCTCTGTGACAACCTAGAGGAGTGGGATAGTATGGAAGGTGGGAGGGAGACTCAAGAGGGAGGGGACATATGCATGAAAGTGAAAAGTGAAAGTGAAAGCCGCTCAGTCGTGTCCAACTCTGGGACCCCATGCATTATACAGTCCATGGAATTCTCCAGGCCAGAATACAGGAGTGTGTAGCCTGTCCCTTCTCCAGGGGATCTTTCCGACCCAGGAATCGAACCAGGGTCTCCTGCATTGCAGGCAGATTCTTTACGGACTGAGATATCAGGGCTGATTCATGTTAATGTATGGCAGAAAGCAACACAACATTGTAAAGCAAGTATCCAATTTAAAATTTTAAAAATAAATTAAATAATCCTAATGATAAAAAAAAGACTGAATAGAATGAAACATTTAAGTGTTCAAAGGCCTATATGTCTTTCAGCTTATTCCCCATCTTATTAATGGGGTTTCCCTCCGCATCCAGACCAAACTTCAAAACTTTTTCCAGAAAAAGCCTTTATCTGGGGAAGACCCCTTTACTGAAAACTATGGAGAAATACTCCAGGAGAAATCAGCACACAAGAGGAATATTCTATATATAGTGCTGTATCACCAACTGGAGGAAAGCAGTTTCAGAGAATAGAATCTATAAACTCTGAAACCAACATTAATATTATTCAGGTTTTAATAAACAAGACTGGGATGGGTTTGATGGGAATTTAGAAGCCAGAGAAATACCCACAGAGTCACTTGAGCTGTTGTCCTGCTCTGGAATCCCCCATCCCCACCTACTGGAAAACCCTCACATAGGGTAAACCCCTCCTCCTCCACCAGCCCTATTCAATGTCTCCTCTTCTTTGTCCCCTGCATTCTAGCACTCCTACTGCACCCACATGTCAGATTTTTTTTTTTACTATTTATTGGAAAATCTTTCCAAAAAATGGCAAGATTTCCAAAGTACCTAGTGAGCAGACAGGAGGGACCTTGTTGAATCACAAATCAGAGGCGTTCCAGGCCCAAGGGTGCTCTGGGGAAAGGTATAGGGTGAAAGGGAACAGAAAGAAAACAGGTGTGCACAGTGATGGGCCAGAGATGACTTCAGTATATTTAAGGTCATAGGCAATAGGTATGGCCCACTTGGTTTATTAAAAGAAATCAATAATATATTCCTTGTAGTCTATGAAATGTGAAACTGTCCTTTCCTATCTTACAGTACTTCAACCCATGGAAAGATTTAGAACTTAGTTTTATGTACTTCCACTAGAAAAATCTGCCTACAAACTGATGGAAAAGATTGGAAAGGTAAAACTATAACCTTTAGAAAGCAGCTTCTGGACATGATTTGAAACATTCCTGGTGATTCTCCTCCCTTCATGATATGAGACCATTCAATACACAAGTCTAGAAAAGTTCTTATTTGGGTGTTATTTTTCATCCTGTAACAGCAATATAAAATACTACAACATTAAAAAAATTTAGTTCAAATAATCACTGATATTCCAGATATTTATATTTGGTAGAAATTTTAAAAAATAAGCTAGATGTGACAGAAAGTCAGAGGAGAAGTCCAAAAAGACACCAATAAATTCTTTCAAATGTTTAAAGAAGAATTAATACCAGTTCTTCATAAACACTTCTGAAAAAGAAAAGAGGGGATATTTCCTAACTCATTCCATTAGCTAGTACTTACCTGACATTAAAATCAGGTATCATGAGAGAAAAAACTATAGACTGATATCTATTATGAATATGGATGCAAGAATTCTGCCCCTCCACCCCAATTCTGGCAAACCAAACCTAGCAATATATAAAAAGAATTAGACAACATGACCAAGTGGGATTTATCCTAGGAACACAAGGTTGGTTTAACATTAAAAAATCAATTAATGTAATATACCATATTGACAGAATAAAACACAAAATAACATGATTATCTCAATAGACATAGATAAAGTATATGACAAAAATCTAATACCCTTTCATGATTAAAAACACTCACAAAACTAAGAATGTAAGGGAACTTCCCTCAATCTGAAAAAGGCCTTCTAATCTATGAGAAACCCTCAGCTAACATCACGCTTAGTGGTAAAAGACTGGATACTCTCCGTTCAAGGTTGGGAACAAGTCAAGAATGTCCACTGTCACTGCTTCTATTCAACATTGTACTAGACATTCTAGCACAGCAGTCAGCCAAAAACTGAAATAAAAGGCATTCATATTGGGAAGAAGTGAAACGATCTCTATTTGCAGATGACATGATCTCATATATAGACAATCTTAAGGAACCCTCTAAAAAATATTAGCCCTAATAAGCAAACTCAGCAAAGTAACAGGATCCAAGATCAATATACACAAATCAATTGTACCCTTGTAATGAATAATCTGAAAATGAAGTTAAAAACATAATTTCATTTAAATTAGCATCAAAGAGAACAAAATATTCAGGAATAAACTTAAGAACTGCAAAACATACTCTGAAAAGTACAAAACATGGCTGAAAGAAATTAAATATGTAAATATAATGTTCATGGATCAGAAGACTCTATCTTCTTAAGATAGAAACAACTCCCCAAAGTGATCTTCAACGCAATATCTATCAGAAATTCCAGTTGGCTTCTTTGTAGATACTGACAAAACTGACCCTATAATCCATGGGATTTCAAAGGATTCCTTGGAGAAGGAAATGGCAACTCACTCCAGTACTCTTACCTGGAAAATTCCATGGATAGAGGAGCCTGGTGGACTCCAGCCCATGGGGTCGCAAAGAGTCAGACACGACTGAGCGACTTCACTTTCTTTTCTTTTCAAGGATGAAACAATATTGAAAAAGAGGAACAAAGCTGTGGACTAAAACTTTTCAATTTGAAAACTTACCACCAAGCAAGGATAATCAAGACAAAATGGTACTGAAGTAAGGATAGACAGATCAATGGAAAAGAAGTAGAGGGCTCAGAAATGAACCCATATAGTCAACTGATTTTTCAACTAGGGCGCCAAAAGCATACAGTGGAGGAAATAATAATCTTTCAAGAAATGGTGCTGGGATAACTGCAGAGCCACATGTATAAGGATGACATAGCTTATACTATACCATAAAAATTACTTGAAAATAGATGAAGAATCTAAAGGTAAGAACTAAAACTATACAACTTAGAAGAAAGTGCTAGTCTTGCAGCCATGTCTGACTCTGTGACCCTGTGGACTGTAGCCCGCCAGGCTCCTCTGTCCCTGGAATTTTCCAGGCAAAAATACTGGAGTGGGTTGCCATTTCTTCCTCCAGGAGATCTTCCAGACACAGGGATCAAACCTGTCTCCAGTGTCTCCTCCATTGACAGGCAGATTCTTTACCATTGTGCCACCTGAGAAGGCTCACTTAGAAGAAAACTTAAGGGTAAATCTGTATGAACTTAAATTTGTCAATGGATTCTTAGATATAAATCAAAAACATAAGAAACAACATATAAACTGGACTTGATTAAAACCTGTGTTTCCAAGTACACCATCAATGAAGTGAAAAGAAAACCAACAAATGAATGAAAATATTTGCAAATTGAGTATTTAATAAGAGACTTATATTTAGAATATATTAAGAAATTTTCCAGTAATAATAAAAAACAACACAATTAAAATATGGGATAAAGATACGAATAGACATTTTTTCCAAAGTATACAAATTGCCAGTGAGCACATGAAAAAATGTACATTATCACTGGCCATTAGGGAAAGGCAAATAAAATCCACAATGAGACGCCACTTCACACCTAGTAAAATTGTCTAGAATCAAAAAGCCAGACAAGTGTTGATGAGAATATAAACGAAATTGGACCACGTATACACTCCTATAAATGTAAAGTGATGAGGACACTTTGGCATCTACTCAAATGATTAAATAGAGTTACCCAGGATCTAGTAATTCTACTCCTATAAATAAACTCAAAAGAAATAAAAATATGTGCATACAAAAACTTGTACATGAATCTTCACAGCAGCATTACTCCTAATAGCCAAAAATGTATGTGTGCATGCACGCGCTTAGTTGTTTCCAACTCTTTGGGATCCCATGGACTGTATCCTGCCAGGCTCCTCTGTCCATGGGATCCTCCAGGCAAGAGTACTGGAGTGGGTTGCCATGCCCTCCTCCAGGGGACCTTCCCGACCCAGGGATCGAACCCAGGTCTCCTGCACTGCAGGCGGATTCTTTACCAACTGAGCCATCAGGGAAGTCCATGAATACTGGGGTGGGCAGCCTATTCCTTCTCCAGGGGACCTTGGCTGAGCTACCAGGGAAGCCAAAAGATGGGGTCAACCCAAAGGTCTATCAACTGAAAAATGGATTAGAAAAATGTGGTCTCTTCACACAATGGAATATTACTGAGCCATTAAAGGAATGAAGTATTGATACATGTGAGTTACTACTCAATGAAGTTATTAGTTAAACAAAAGATCAGTGAACTGAAATGCACACAGTCCGACAAATGTTCATTGTCAGCATGACCCAAGGGGATAAGGCGGACCAGTGGGAAAGAATGAAGAATTCAGTCACAATCAAGGAGGTGGCTACAATCAAAGCTCAAAACCTGAATAAAAAATTGCAAAAGAAGCAAGCAAGGAAAACACATGAAGTTGAGACTTAGAGGTGAGAATTAATTGCATCTAAAGAAGGGGCCTCCAAATCTCCTGCTTTCAGAACAACCAGAAGAAAAGGCCTGGCACGTCCCTCTGCAGTGTGGGTAGATTTGGTGATCAGATGAACACAGGCTTTTCGCCCTGTGTGTGACCTCAGTGAACAGCTGGCTGGCCGCTTCAGGCTGCCCTGGAGCAGAGAACTCTCCCCAAGCAGGCTGCATGTATGAATACAAACTAGGCTCAAAAGTTTACAGAAATAATGCCATATAACAATCCTTTTGTACTAGCTATTTTACAAGTTAAGTTAAGGATTAATCTATTATTTTTTAATCAGAGTTGCGATTTCACGCTAAGAGATGTTAAATCATTTCATTAAATTTGTAAAACAGTGTTAGGATGTTTAAGTGAGTTTGATTTGCTGTAAGTTTAGTTGATTAGATAAATAAGAGTAGTTGAAGGGTTTGAGAAGTTTGGCTTGTTGGCATTGTAAATGTTTTTTGTCAGGCATTTCAAAGACTTAAAAAGAAACATGAATACATTAAATTATAATAGAACTTAAAACAGTGAAGGCAATTTAATTAACCAAGTTTGTAAATGAGAACAACTGTTTAAGAATATAGTCTTATCAACTGGAATTAATCAACCACTAATAAAAGAATCAGTAAAGCTGCCTATTTTTAATTTAACTATATTTATCAGTAGTACATTGAGATTAGTAAGTTGAGCTTAAATTCTTCAGGGAGACTAGGTTTTAAATATACAATGCTAAGTAGATTTATCAAAAATTTACAACCTAAGTAACATATACTGTTATGTAGAAAGGGCCCCAGACTTTGGTGAAAATACTAATTTTTACATAAATTTCTTTAAATAACTAAATGATGCTTTTAAATACAGACAGTAAAACTAGCAGAATTCCTTCATTCTGGAGTGCCTACTAGGGTTCCAAGTGCTGGAGACACAGTATAAACTGGAAGGAATTAAGTCTTGGTCTGCATGGACCTTACATTCCAGTAGGAGAGATAGGTAATAACAAATACATATTTATGTATTATATAATATTTCTAAAAATATGTTTATATCAAACATAAGAGTGGAAGGCAGAATGGTTTAGAGCATGAATTCTGAAGTCAGATGCCAAGCTCAAATGCTGGCCCCTTAACAGCTCTCTGATCTCCATGACTGAGCCTCCTGGGGTCTCAGTTCCTTCATTTGTAACTGGGGGAATAATAACATTGTTACCCTACGGGACATGAAGAAGTGGAATGAATTAACATCTGTACAGCACTGAGAACACTGCCTGGCCTGCAGAAACTACTATGACTTCCATGATAGAAGAATGTCGGGAACAAGAGGAAAGCCCAGCAGATCAAGGGGCAGACAGTGGGTCTGGGGAGGGAGTGGGGACAGCTGCCAACTGTGCTGTCAGAACCCACTTCCCTGCAGAGGGGCCAACTTATCCTGGGGCGGAGCACTGTGAGGAAGAGTGTGTGCAAAAGTGAGGAGGGTGTTCAGGGCAGAGGGCAGTGAGCAGCCGGGAGGCAGGGCGGGTGTGGGGAGTGTGAGGAAGAGGAGGAGGAGGAAGCCCGCTTGGAGAAACCGCCAGGGAGAAAAGCCTTTGGATGTACTCAAAACATAATGGAAAGTTCCAGGAGGGTTTTGACGAGGAAAGTTACATGGTCTGATCTGCATTTTAAAGGATCTCCAGGCACTGGGTGAGGACCTGCCAGAGGGGCAGTGTGGCCAGAGAGAGCCCAGATAGGAGGCGATGATGCAAGTCAGTCTTTTTTAAAAAATTTTTAATTGAAGTATAGTTGATTAATAATTTTATGTTATTATTATGTTAATATTATGTCAGTTTTAGGCATACAATAAAGTGATTTGGTGTGACTCATTCTTTACAACCTATTTTCCCTTTAATAATGAGAAATAGGGGTGACTTGGACTACAGCAATAGTTAGTAGATACTGGAAATGAATTGATGCTGGATAATATTTTGAAGGGACAGCCAAGAGGATTTGCAGGTGAGATGCTTTGGACAGTTGCAAGCCTTATTACTCAAATTGTGGTCCTTGGACCAAAAGCATCAATGTCACTTGGAAGCCTGCAAGAAACACAGAATCTCAGGTCCCAGGTCAGACCTACTGAATATAACTTGTGTTTTAACAAGATCCCCAGGCAACTTCTCCAAATAGTAAAGCTTGAGAATGCTAGTCTAGGCAGTGCCATGGGAGTGTTCGGATGAGGTGAAACAGATGATAAAGACAGCAAGCTCAGGGATCCAGGAGTCCAGTGAGGGCTGGGCTGTCTATGCAGGTATTGACAGTGTAGGGAATGACGACTAAAAGCCAGCAAATCTTCAGTATGCTCAGGGCAGTGGCCCAGAGGAAAGCAAAGAGTTGCAACCAGAAGGTGCATCTAAAGCAGGTACTATGACACTGTCTACAATAGCCAAGACATGGAGACAACCTAAATGTCCGTCGGCAGAGGAATGAATAAAGACAATGTGGTCCGTTTGTACAACGGACTATGAGTCAGTAAAAGGAATGAAATACTGCCATTTGCAGCAACGTGGAGGGACTTAGAGACTGTCACACTGAGTGAAGTGAGTCAGAGAAAGAGAAAGATCATGTGACTTTCCTTTTCCTTGCAGTCTAAAAAGAAATGATACAAATGAACTTACAATTACTCAAGGACTTAGAGAAAGAATTCATGGTTGCCTGTACACACTGCTATATTTAAAATGGATAACTAACAAGGACCTACTGCATAGTACATGGAACTCTGCTCAATGTTATGTGGCAGCCTGGATGGGAGGGGAGTTTGGGGGAGAGTGGATACATGTATATGTACCGCTGAGTCCCTCCACTGTTCACTTGGAAATAACACAACATTGTTAATGGGCTATATGCCAAAACAAAAGAAAAGTTGCAAAAAGAAAACAAGCAGGTGCTTCTAAGAAGCAGGGTCTCCTAAGAAGTCTTCTAAGAAGCAAGGAGAGAGAAACACTGGTCTTAGAGCAGAAACCACGACAAGGACCCCAGCAGCTCCTCCGGTGAGAAGATAATTGAGGCTGTGAGTGAAAATCAGCTGAGAGAGCTATAAGTAAAGCAGAGTCCTCAGAGGCAGCCCGTCTAGGTTACCAAACGTAACACCCACACAACATCTGACCCACAGCTGTCAAAGCGCCAAAAGCATCAAAGTGGGGCAGGTT
This sequence comes from Muntiacus reevesi, assembly GCF_963930625.1. Lineage (NCBI taxonomy): Eukaryota > Metazoa > Chordata > Mammalia > Artiodactyla > Cervidae > Muntiacus > Muntiacus reevesi. Next base: position 3,740,629 of record NC_089255.1, on the reverse strand, counting down.
TTGTTTCTTTGGGTTCTCCATACAATGCAAACACACCTTGCAAATACCTGCACCTCTAAGCATGAGATGCTTCAAAAACACGGCAAAGGTTATTTAAATAATTTGCTTCTGGATAGGAGATAGTAACATATGCATACAACTTCAAAAGCACTGATAAAAGGCTTTTTAAGTTCCTAAATGAAGAGATCTAAACTCTGCACAAAATATGTCTTTAAAAGATTTTATTTTATTAATAATAGACCCTTATATGACATTCAAAAATATTAACTTTTTGAATCCTCATAGCAGTAAGTGGTTAGTAAGTGGGGACCATTCTACCCCCATTTTACATATGCATAAATTGAGGCCCAGAGGTTTAGGTATGTTCTACAAGCTCTCACAGTTGACAGACAGCAGAGCTGGGGTTCAGATCCAGGCCATGGAGCTCCAGGCTCTGTGCTATGATCTCTGTGCTACTTCTCTTCAACTCGACATAGGAAAATTTCTTCGGAAAAAAAAAAAAAAATCGAGACTTGCTGGATATAAGAAACCCTCAGCATATGATGTTTATTTTCAAGGCAGACTTATCCCAAGTTCATTCCAGACAGATAAGAAATCAATCCTATATTTAAAGAGCCTTCGGAAGGCCATGCCATTATTTCCCCTGATAACTGATTCCAATGCCGGATACCTCCGACCGCCACAGTCCTCTTCTTCCACTTAACCTGAAACACTGCTGCTACAATGCAAGCACATTTCCCCTTGGCAGTTCTCCGAAGACCAGCCTGCAAGGCTCTGAAATTTTAAATCTGTTCCATTTCAGGGTCCCCTCCTTCTCATCCTTTTTTCCTTGCACATCCTCAAAGTTCCCCCTGCTGAATCATTACATTCATTATTCAGTCCAAAATGCCCTAACTATGACTGCCCTGCCAATCTGCTCTTAACTTGGAGCGTGAGAAGCCAGGGACGTTAAAGGTGTTGTGACCAAGTGTCCTTCTGTGACTTGAGTGGAGATTACCTCGGTGGGGAGGCTGTGAGGACAAGCATGTGTCTCCAAGGAGATGTGCCGCTCTTGGGTCTGACTCTCAGTAAACACAACCCAGAGGTGTGGCTTCACACACAGGGGCCCGAAACTGCAGTGCGTTCGTTACCAATCACCTCCACCTCCTCTTGTGTCATTAGCTGGTGACAACAAGAGGAGCGGCGGTCACATGAATTCAATGATAAGAATGCACTACTATATATAAAGTAAACCGCAAGGACCTACTGAATAGTACAGAGACCTATATCCAATATCTTGTAAAACCTACAGTGGAAAAGAATATGAAAAAGAAAAAAGTGAATCACTTTGTGGTACACAACATCGTGATTCAACTATACTTCAATTTCAAAGAAAGAATTGAGTATCTCCTATGTTTGGGGGCTTTAAGTGTCTCAAAGGCTGAGAATTAACAAATGAGCAGAAGAAAGCAAATAAGTGCAATGATCTGCCTAGTGGCTTTAACTTATGCCAATGACATAGGCTGAAAGTGTACAGAAGGGCCTTAAATTTACAGTCTAGTATCCTTTAAAAACCCTGAAATGCCTATCAAAAATCCATCTTGGCTATCATAGAAATAAATATGTAACACGAATCTAGCAGTTGCACCGCTGTAAGATGCTTATCTGCACGTGGTAACAACCTGCTGACAAACACTGGGAGCTTCCTTTCCCTGGTTCCTGGCCCCCCACCCTGCTGCCTCCATCAACGTTTGGCTAAACTTCGTGAGCCTAAAAGAATAAGCCCAAGTCCTTAAATAAAGCCCACACTGCTGACCCCCACCCAGCCAGCTCTCATCCCCAAGGCACCATGGTCTTTGGGATCAGTCAGAGGGGTTCAACCAAAGTCAGGGCACCTCAGTTTTCTGAGTTACAGACTGCAGCTACATCCTTAGGATAAACTGCATCTCTCAACCTTTTTTTCCTATCACTCCCCCACCCTCTGCCAATATACCAAGAAGCCTCTTTTAACCTAAACACCCACATGATATTGTGATACCACAGGCTACTATAGATCTGATTTTGTACTTCATATATATTTAAATTTTATACTAAAGAGCAAAATTTATCCATCCCCCCAAGAACCAATGCTCACTCCTCTTGAAGGTGCCATCACCCTTATTGAGGGTGTATGAGATAAAGACGTCTGCTTTCCAGTGCTGTTCAGTAAAGCGTTCATGAGCATGACTGAGCACCAGGCGTAGTTGAGATCTTTCTTCTACGGCGCTGATGTCTTAGTGGTTAATCTATGTATGTGCACGTTTCCCTGAGAACAAGGGAAGTGTTTATTCTTTATCATAATGCATCCCTGTATCATGCATTGCTAGATGGGACTAAATAATGTAAATGGTGCAACAGAATTTGATCACTGTCCTGGGGACCCATCTCTAGAGCCCTACCAACAGCCTCCAAACTGCCACAGAGCACCAAGCACAGAATTGGAGCTGGGAGGGACTGAACTGGTTAGTTTGCCCAAGAGCAAATCAGATCTCTTTTCAATGTGGATGTGTATTTTTTTTTTAACCTCAGTTCTCCATTGAAGGAGGCCCTCAATGGAGCTAGAAGCATATTTAGGTATTGATAAGTAGTATGTCTGGCTAAAACCCTTATAAAAATGAATACATCCTTTTGAATTTGAAACTTTCAGAAAGCAAAAGCAAAATATACTATTCAACTGTGCCTTAATATAAGTCAAGATAAATAAAAAAAGAAAACTTCTTTATGTCATTTCATGCAAAAATGTTATACAATTTAGAAGTGGCTATGAAACAAGCTTTATTGATTTTTCTATTTCTTCTACTATCTGAAGTTTTCAGTGAAGCTATGGAATCAAATCACAGAATCTCTTTTAAAGAGACGACAGTTTACATATAGCCATGTAGAATCATTTCATGGGCATAACTGAAGGGATATGACCCTTTCTTATTTGTCCTGTAAATCAAAGTTCAAGGTTAGTTTTTCTTGACTGAGGATAATAAGAAAATCCTTCTTTCCCAGTTATTTTTAGGGGGAAAAAAAAACCATTTTTAGGTAATTTTTACAGAATGAGCAGACTGAAGACTCACCCTCTGAGCACAGCAAGCCCTTCCCTCCCCACGTGAAGCAAAGCAGAACTCTGCCCCGAGGAGCCAGCAGACAGAACTGCGCCCCCAGGCCCAGGAACCGAGGACAGGCCCCATGACAGGGCTGAAGCACAAGCTACTGTCACAGGGAAAACACCCCCAGCCCTGGAATTTGTCTCTGGGAGCTGCGATGGTTGCGAGCAGCAGGGGCAGAAGGAGAATGAGAACCGCGCGGCCGGGACAGGTGGCCCCCGGGCCCCGGAGACCAGCTTCTCCCTCTCACGCTCCGGAGGGGAGGGTCCACCCCACGCTGGGCCACGCTTGCGTCCCCCGTTCAGCTGCCCCTTCAAATACCACCCATTTTCTTCTCTGGGGTCTCAGCTGCAAGTCGCGGTGACCTCAAGCAGACATCGTGTGCTAAGCAGCCAGAAACAAGGCCAAATCTGAAAGGGCTGCAGAGGACAGGGCGTCCGCCTAGGCTCTTTCTCCTTGCTCCCTGCCCCACCATCTCATCTCCGGGGCAGGTAGTCGTCCCTACGGCCAGGTACCCGGCCCTGGTTTTGTTTATCTGTCTCTCAATATGTGTCATAACCCTAAATTCTGTGAGGACTGGGAGAGGAGCTAGGGGTGTGACATCTGCCTCCCCTTCTTACTCAGAAACAAAAGAGCTTCTCATCCTCCAGATTGTTCTCCGACACAGCCTCCCGATTTGTCAGCTATTATGGAGCAGTCACAACGTGCCCAGCACAGGGTTAGGCCATTGATTCACTCAGAGACGAGTCAGTAGATTGTAAGGAACCTGTCACTGTCCTCAGTCTGGCCCGGGAAGAGAGGCTGGCTGGCCACAGGCCGGCATATGCGGCTGACCGGCAGACAACTGAAGCAATGCGTGAAAGAGAATGCCTGAGCGAGCTGGCAGTCCAACGCCAAGAGCCGTAGTAGTATAACCCCAGGTAGAAAGTGAGGAGTGATGCTTGAGAAGGTTAGAGACGAAAATGTTCCAGAGACTTTGAAGAGAAAACACAATGCATCTTAAAATCTGTATCTAAATGGTATTTCAATATAAATATTTAATTAAAAAACTCAAACCATCATCAAACAGAAATAACCCTCCACCTGCATCAAGTAAACTCTGTTGCTATGAACCAAGACGTCAGCACGAGTCATACTTCTTGCTCTAGTAGGATTCAGTAGAGGGTGGGGAAAGATGTCACCAGGAAACTCAGGTTTAGCTAGCCAGTAAAGGTGCTAAAGCTGTTTCATCACATTTTGATATATTTACAGAAAGAATAAATAGGTCCAATGAAAGGTTTTTCTTTTTCAAGAGTTGGCCAGGGCATCCTTTGATGTCTCAAGGATAGCATGAATGACCCTTTGTTTGTTTGACAGAATTCAAGAATTAAGTTGATAGCTGGCAAGGTAACTTGTAAAGTCCCTCTCTAAAATAAACTCAAAATGGATTAAAGATCTAAATGTAAGACCAGAAATTATAAAACTCCCAGACGAAAACATAGGCAAAACACTCTCCGACATAAACCACAGCAAGATCCTCTATGACCCACCTCCCAGAATATTGGAAATAAAAACAAAAATAAACAAATGGGACCTAATTAAACTTAAAAGCTCTTGCACAACAAAGGAAATGATAAGCAAGGTGAAAAGACAGCCCTCAGATTGGGAGAAAATAATAGCAAATGAAGCAACAGACAAAGGATTAATCTCAAAAATATACAAGCAACTCCTGAAGCTCAATTCCAGAAAAATAAATGACCCAATCAAAAAATGGGCCGAAGATTTAAACAGACATTTCTCCAAAGAAGACATACACATGGCTAACAAACACATGAAGAGATGCTCACATCACTCATTATCAGAGAAATGCAAATCAAAACCTCAATGAGGTACCATTACACGCCAGTCAGGATGGCTGCTATCCAAAAGTCTACAAGCAATAAATGCTGGAGAGGGTGTGGAGAAAAGGGAACCCTCTTACACTGTTGGTGGGAATGCAAACTAGTTCACCACCATGGAGAACAGTGTGGAGATTCCTTAAAAAACTGGAAATAGAACTGCCATATGACCCAGCAATACCACTTCTGGGCATACACACCGAGGAAACCAGATCTGAAAGAGACACGTGCACCCCAATGTTCATCGCAGCACTGATCATAATAGCCAGGAAATGGAAGCAACCTAGATGCCCACCAGCAGACGAATGGATAAGAAAACTATGGTACATATACACAATGGAATATTACTCAGCCATTAAAAACAATACATTTGAACCAGTTCTAATGAGATGGATGAAACTGGAGCTTATTATACAGAAGCCAGAAGGATAAACACCAATACAGTATACTAACGCATATATATGGAATTTAGAAAGATGGTAACCATAACCCTATATGCAAGACAGAAAAAGAGACACAGATGTATAGAACAGACTTTTGGACTCTATGGGAGAAGGCGAGGGTGGGACAATCTGAGAGAACAGCATCAAAACATGTATATTATCAAGTGTTTGCCAGTCCAGGTTGGATGCATGAGACAAGTGCTCGGGGCTGGTGCACTGGGATGACCCAGAGGGATGGGATGGGGAGGAAGGTGGGAGGGGGGTTCAGGATGGGGAACACATGTAAATCCATGGCTGATTCATGTCAATGTATAGCAAAAACCACTACAATATTGTAAAGTAATTAGCCTCCAACTAATAAAAATAAATGGGAAAAAAAAAATGAAAAGAGCCTCCAGGGCTTCCGTATTTGCCTCTCATGCATTTGAATCTGAGTACCAGATTTTAAAAGAACATAGAGGAACTGAATAATGGCATCAATAAGCTTGACACAATCAGCTCATTGAATTTTTAAAATAAAGAACATAAATTCTATACATATAAAAAGAAAAATAAAGTCCCTCTCACCCCTAACCTTTCAAAAGTCTGTGACTCTGACAGATGTGTGCATTTTGGGATTGTTGGTAGAGGTCACTCAGAACTAGGAAGGTGGGACCCTTCAGACACCCATAAGAAACAGGCCATATTTAGTTCCGAGCTGAATGTCCTAAAGGATTATCATGTGAATCTGAGGTTGTAATATTTTGAAATACATTCAGTGTTTGTAATACGACAGTTAAGCTTCTTATTCATACCTGGGCCTTGTGCAGAACAGATTAAGTTATCTTTCATTTACTGAATTTAGATTATTGTCCTTTCTCCACCAAATCTGCTTTCCATATATGGTTTTAACTTCCATTTCACAGAAACCAGAGGTTATCTGATGAAAATTCCCTTAATTTTACTTTCTTTGGGCCTTAACTTCTTTCCCCTGTTCCCTTCCTCCCATCTCTTTAGATGAAGATCAAGCTGGTCTTAACCACCCTATTCTCTTCTTTCAACGTCTTCTTGGTACCTCCAAAAGAAATCCCTTCATTGCCCCATCTTCAACTCTCTTCTTCCACATTCAGTGTATCTTTAAATCCCCACGACACTCACCACTTCACACAAGTTAGAATCTCAGATTACTCTCCAAGCCTTCTCCCTGATCCCCACACATCAGTGAGTACCCCTCTCTCAGTACTTGGCACAGGAAAGGATACAGCCTCTCAGTCTGGGCCCCTCCCTTCTGGCCTAGATCAGATCCTGTGAGAGGCTCTTGGGTGGTTTTCCTGTGCCTAGAGCCCGTTCAATAGGCTGCCAAGGTCGTCCTTCTGAAGCATTACTCAGAGAACCTAAAACCTGCCATGCCCTCTCCAGTTCGTTAGCAGAGTTTCTGAAAGTGCAAGACGCAGGCAGCGACACAGGCCAAAGTTTCAGGAGGTATTTGAGAATGGATTACACTAGCACAGAGACTCAGGCTTAAAAAACATCATTCATTTTCACTTGAATCTTCTTGTGAACTTTTTGATGTGTTTAAGAAAAAGCATCAGTTAGGGTCAGCAGGTCAAGATCAGGCCTTAGACATTTGTCAGTCTCTTTGTATCAAGCCTATAGGCTCAGCTCAGAGCAGTAGTGAAGGAAGGTTGTCAAATGAGAATTTAATAACTCTGTTGGGTTTTCTGGATTATTTAGAGCAAGTAATATGGGTTTAATATTGACCATAGTGATAGTACATTTCCTTTTAAAGCAAAGGTATTCAAGAAAAACAAAAGCCAATTTAGTAAAGGTTCTCATAAAAAATAACACAGGTGTTGATAACACAAGCATCACAAAGGAAGTATAAGAGAACAGAGCTATAAATGAAAATCCAGACTCCTCATGCTCCCGTGCATCAGCCCCAATCTAACTAAATCTCCAACCACAGCCCTTCTTTATAAAGTCTCTGCCCTCTGACCACACCTGCTCTTGCCCTGGTCCACACCCGTATTTATGGTATTCTTTCTGTCTGTACTAGTCCTCTTCATTTTTTTTACCTTTTGAAATTCTATTTATTTTGAAGTCCTGAATCAAGTGTTTTCTTCTCTGAGGAGTCTTCCCCTAAGCATTTAAATTCTGATTTAATGATCCATGTGCTTGTCCTTTGGCTATGGTGCTTATTTTATTCTCTCATGTTAGAGTTTGTTCACACATTTACCCTACTATATTGTAAATTCCTAGAGGGCAAAGACAATGCCTTTTTTAAAAATATATATTTCTGCTCCCAGTACAGATATTGAGAATGACAATATATATAAATAAATATGTATGTATGTATGTATATACATATATATATGCAAATGAAATAATGAGTACGAATTTTTGATCTTATCTCATTGTTTGCTCCAGAAGCCATAGGTAGCATTTTTTTTCTTAATAAATAACTTTAGAAATAAATCTTAACATAAATGAGAGCAACTCAAGCTGACTGAGTAGAAAACAACTTATGAAGCACTTCCTAAGTCCCTGAGGAGAATAGATTTCTATTAGTCTCCTCATTTAAACATGTATGATTTTATCTTTTTTGGCCTGTGTGTTTTTGGGGATTTTTGGTGGGTTATTATTATTTTTTTTGGTGGGGGATGAGTAGGTGGGGAGCTGTGTCCCAATCTAATTAAGTCTTAGGACGTGAAGAACAGAACTCAAATATTAGAATTAACCACTTATCCCTTTATCCAACAACTGCTGACCGATGGCTGGCATGCCTCCAGGCGCCAGGGACATGGAGAACCTGAGCCACCACGCTGCCCTGGCGGAGCCAAGCCGCGATCACTTGCACCACACGCGGTGCTAACAGGCCAGGAGCCTTGCTGCTTCGCCTCAGGTGACTTGCAGCTGACGGTTAATAAACTCACTGGCCCCCAGCTTCTGTGCTGGATACTGGGGAGGTGTGCACTCATCTCTTTTAACTGTGTTTGCCATAGGGCATTATCCTAAGACAGGATCTGGCCAATCAACAATAATGAGCCCCATGATTATAAAAGAATGGGCTCGGAGAATCATGGACTCTCACAATTATCCAAGTGCTAATCATTTGCCTGGCAAGATGCCAACTGGCCTTAGACGAACTTGCTTTCTGGACAATTCCAGTCAACCCTGTGGCAGTCATCTACAGGTCTCTGTGGACAGCCCATCCCATGAGGCTCACGTCTGCTCAGAGAGAAGAGCTAAAGCCTGTGCCCAGAGGGGAGGGTGGGATCAGACTCACTGACTTGGCCTCGTCACTGCAGGCACCATGATGGTGAGAAGGACGGGAGCTGATGGGTAGGGTATTGAAAAGACTGCACCCAAACGATAAATGTATGTAATATGAATAATAGTATAATACCATCACTGTTATTTTGGGAGTGTCCAGCCATTTCTGGTCCTCAAGAGACCGGCGCACACACAGCCTATTTCTCTGCTTTATGGAAGACTAGGGCACATCTGAACCATCTCCTTAATATGCAGATGCCGCCTGCAGCAGCACGAGCTCGCCTTCTGACTGAATCATCTGTCCCTTTGTGCCTCATAGTGATCTTAGAAAAGACTCATCAGAAGAACGGGGGCAGTTTCAGTGAACTACCAGTGACTACATACTGATCATGAAAAACTGGGAAACGGAAAGGTCGTTCAAATGCTGTGCTTCCTTTCAAAACATACCAAGAAAATTAATTTCAATTTGAATAGAAGTGGGCAAATTACACATACTTCTTTTAAAATGTATTCTACCTTAACAAGACTTAACCCACATGTTGGCTTTTTTTTTTCTTTTTGACAATTTCAACTAAATAGGCTGGTTCACTAGTAAGTAACCATAACTCAGGATTTCTTCCTTTCCAACAAAGAAATCTATAAAAAGGCAATGTAATATATGCTTAAATCAAGAACATCCAAGGCTATGTGCAAAATAGATTGGAAAATGCTTAAGACAAGTTACGGCTATATTGGAAAGGTACAAAAATCTGCAGCATTCAAAAAATAAATTTGTTTGGAGAAAGAAGCATGTTTCAATTTTTAGTTACATCCCACCTATGTGTCTTCAGTATGAAAAAATGTGCCCATCAAAAACACTGGGCAAGGAAAGGGAACATTATTTTTACCTAGGTTGACAACTGCTATGAAAAGATAGTTCTCTGGGGCCAGATCAGGCCCAGCCAAAATGAGACATACCTAGAGCCAGTCTGAAGGATCACATGGAATGAGGACGTGTGAAGGGTGAAGCTGTGATGTGACACTAATGTGAAATTCTTATCAGGCTAAAATGCCACTAAAGTTCTGGATCTCCTATAAAGCACATTTTGTGAATGTTAATTTAATATAAAAATGTTATCAGTACTGTCTCAGAAAGCTGGTGTGTGCCTGGTCACTTCAGTGGTGTCTGAATCTTTGTGGACTGTAGCCCACCAGGCTCCTCTGTCCATGGGATTCTCCAGGCAAGAAGACTGGAGTGGGTTGCCATGCCCTCCTCCAGGGGATCTTCCCATCCCAGGGATCGAACCCACGTCTCCTGTGGCTCCTACACTTCAGGCAGATATTTTACCGCTAAGTTACTGGGGAAGCTGGTATCTTTGCTAAATAATAGCTTCTTCCTTTACATTCTTCTGAGGAATGCACATGATGTTTAGGGGAAAAGCAGTCATGTTTAAGAGAGAACAAGCAAACCTCATGAGAGGTCTTAATTCATAAGAAAATCAAATGGGAAGGCCCATGTTGAGTAACATCAGCTGACTTGATAGAAACAGCGCTGCATATGGGAGCAGAGAGAGGGTAAAGGCAATCACAGTATGTTATGATGCTACTTCACTGCATAGCAGCAATAAAGGCTGGGTGACCCTTAACGTAGCCAACAGTGAGCAGCATGGAGCCCTGCTGCACTCACAACCCAGCTTACACAGCGAGGAACAGGACTGCAAGGAGACGAGATGATTTTCTCAGGCCAAGCAAAGTCATTCTGCAAGTGACTACATTTCAACAGCTTCAGCTCTCAATCCATCTCATGATCTGTTCCTCCACAACCTCCAGATTAGATTTTTAATGACTCAATGTTTCTACTGATGTTCCCAAGGTCAGTAAAGTCAAAACCCAGGAGAGCAGACTCCATGACAAATCAAAGGATTTATTTCACATCTTGTTGAATTATCTTAAGGTGGACACCAGAGGTGGGTTTATTTTTTCTTTAAAGCATATATAAAAAAGACCTATGAGGGCATCTAGCTAGTACTAGTCAGTATAGCTTAGACCACTGACTAACATTTGGGTGACATTTGTACCTAGTACTTGAGCCAATACCAATGTTTGATCCTTTGTCACCAAAAATAGTTTATAGATAGTCCTAAATACAGTATAAAGATTATCTGGGAGAAACTCTCCTGATTTAAGTGGTGTCAAATATAAATTCACTGCCTGAACCTCAAGGTAAAACTAGAAAAATCCTTTATAATTGATAATATCACACTGTGCTTGAAACAAACTCGACAAAAATGATGTGTCTTTAAGACTGGGAGTCAGCAGTGCTCTGTGACATCCTAGAGGGGAGGGAGGGCAGTGCAATGGAAGGGGGAGTGAAAAGGGAGGGGACATAGACATACCTCTGGCCGGTTCACGTTGCTGGATGTCAGAAACCAACACAACATTGTAAAGCAATTATCCTCCAGTTAAAAATAATTTTAAAAAAGAACTGGCAAAGAGAAAAAAAAAGATTGAGGGTCAGCAGCGCTCTGTGACAACCTAGGGGGGTGGGAGAGAGGTTCAAGAGGGAGGGGATATACATGCACTTCTGGCTGATTCACGTTGTTATTTGGCAGAAACCAACACAACACCGTAAAGCAATTTTTCTCCAATTAAAAATAAACTAATTAAAAAAGCCAAAGCTATGGTTTTTGTAGTAGTCATGTATGGATATGAGAGTTAGGCTATAAAGAAGGCTGAGGGTCACAGAACTGGTGTTTTTGAACTGCGGTGCTGGAGAAGACTCTTGAGAATCACTTGGACAGCAAGGTGGTCAAAACAGTCAATCCTAAAGGAAATGAACCCTGAAAATTCATTGGAAGGACTGATGCTGAAGCTGAAGCTCCAATAGTTTGGCCACCTGATGGGAAGAGTCAACCCACTGGAAAAGACCCTGATGCTGGGAAAGATTGAGGGCAGTTGGAAAAGGTGGCGACAGAGGATGAGATGGTTGGATGGCATCATCGATTCAATAACACGAATTTGAGCAAACTCCAGGAGATAGTGTAAGACAGGGAAGCCTGGCAGGCTTCAGTTCATGGAGTCAAACAAGTCGAACACGACTGAGCGACTAAACAACAAATTTAAAAAAAGGGGGGATTGGTAGGCAGTACACTTGTTTTGTAAAATGCTAGATAGTAACTGTTATAAGCTTTGTAAACCACATATGGTCTCTGTCATACAATACTCCCAAGTCAGTGATTTAAAAAGGTAAAAACTGTTCTCATTGTGGTTTGTTTGAAAACATGCAGTGGGTCATATCTGAATCATGGACCATAGTTTACAAAACCTTGCTTGAAATATCTCAGCACCCTGAGAATATGTCCATTTCCTCAACTCATCCTAATATATGACCTTGTATAAAATGATCAATAAGAAGCACCTATTAAGACAAAGACCAATCCAGATCAGTTCAGTCGCTCAGTCATGTCTGACTCTTTGCGACCCCATGGACTGCAGGATGCCAGGCCTCCCTGTCCATCACCAATTCCCGGAGCTTACTCAAACTCAATTCCATTGTGCCAGTGATGCCTTCCAACCATCTCATTCTGTTGTCCCCTTCTCCTCCTGCCTTCAATCTTTCCCAGCATCAGAGTCTTTTCCAGTGAGTCAGTTCTTCGCATCAGGTAGCTAAAGTATTGGAGTTTCCTCTTCAGCATCAGTCCTTCTAATGAATATTCAGGACTGATCTCCTTTAGGATGGACTGGTTGGATCTCCTTGCAGTCCAAGAGACTCTCAAGAGTCTTCTCCAACACCACAGTTCAAAAACATCACTTCTTCGGTGCTCAGCTTTCTTTATAGTCCAACTCTCACATCCATACATGACTACTGGAAAAACCATAGCTTTGACTAGATGGCCATTTGTAGGCAAAGAAATGTCTCTGCTTTTTAATATGCTGTCTAGGTTGGTCATAACTTTTCTTCCAAGGAGCAAGCGTCTTTTAATTTCATGACTGCACTGATAGCTCAGTTGGTAAAGAATCTGCTGCAATGCAGGAGACCCCGGTTTGATTCCTGGGTTGGGCAGATCTGCTGGAGAAGGGAAAAAGCTACCCACTCCAGTATTCTGGCCTGGAAAACTACTCCATGGGGGTCTCAAAGAGTCAGACAGGACTGAGCGATTTTCACAATCCAGATCAGACCTCCAATAAAAATTCAAACTAGATAAAGGGCAATGACAAAAGGGTCATGTTATCTTTCAAAGGGCTTACATAGACTTCTGTATTGTTCTTACTTAAAATAGGATCGTTCAGTTCAGTTCAGCTGCTCAGTCGTGTCCAACTCTTTGCAATCCCATGAATCGCAGCACGCCAGGCCTCCCTGTCCATCACAAACTCTCGGAGTTTACTCAAACTCATGCCCATCGAGTCGGTAATGCCATCCAGCCATCTCATCCTCTGTCGTCCCCTTCTCCTCCTGCCCCCAATCCCTCCCAGCATCAGGATCTTTTCCAATGAGTCAACTCTTCACATGAGATGGCCAAAGTATTGGAGTTTCAGCTTCAGCATCAGTCCTTCCAATGAACACCCAGGACTTATCTCCTTCAGGATGGACTGGTTGGATCTCCTTGCAGTCCAAGGGACTCTCAAGAGTCTTCTCTAACACCACAGTTCAAAAGCATTAATTTTTCAGCGCTCAGCTTTCTTTACAGTCCAACTCTCACATCCACACATGACCACTGGAAAAACCAAAGCCTTGACTAGATGGACCTTTGTTGGCAAAGCAATGTCTCTGCTTTTTAATATGCTATCTAGTTTGGTCATAACTTTCCTTCCAAGGAGTAAGCGTCTTTTAATTTCATGGCTGCAGTCACCATTTGTAGTGATTTTGGAGCCCAAAAAATAAAGTCTGACACTGTTTCCACTGTTTCCCCATCTATTTCCCACGGAGTGATGGGACCAGATGCCATGATCTCAGTTTTCTGAATCTTGATCTAAATAGGATCATTATGAGGAACCAAATCCTGGTGTTTCAAAACTCATGAGACTTCTTTCTGGAAGGCTGTGGTCAGGATTCTGGGAAGCTCCACAGACCAGGGGCAGCAGCCCTTGCTATATGCACTCCTCATGAGAGTGGGACTAGGTTGTTACTGTTCAGGAGGCTTTCGGGAGTACCCGTGACATGGAGCACACGGCAGGCCTGCAGGGGGTGGCAGGGGAGAAGAGCAGTGGTCTTCGTGAAAGGGAAGATGGGATGCTGTAGAAAGGGCACTCATTTCTGTGCCAGTGTTTCTCTGCACCGTGGAGTTCTCTCACTAATGTCACCTTGGGTGGGGTTCCCTCGGCCTTCCCTTGGCAAACCCCAGCCAGTGTTCGAAGCCACACAGATGCTGAGAGCCCCTGCAGCAACACCCAAGATCAAAGATGGAGAAGCTCTGTCAGAAGTCTGCGTGCTCCCGCAGAGTCAATGAAAACCCTTCTAGGCTGAACGCTGAGAGGCGTAGCCAGCAGCGCTGTACCATGCCTGCCACGTTTCCGTGGGGCCGTCTGCCTGTCTGTCGAGCACACAAGGAAGGTTTCAGATTTCCAAGACCAGTGTCCCTGCTCTATGCAAAAGGTCACCAAGTGCTATTTTTGCCCCTGCTTGAAAGAAATTTTAAATTAACAGAGTTCCTCATTAACCCCTTTTAACTTACTAAACAGTAAAGCTCTTGCCAATGAACCCATTTTTAGATGATGATAAAATAGAGACATACAAATTCTTTTCTACATTGATCAGACATTATTCCCATTAGTAGTATTTTTCAAAGTGTCTCTTCTTGGGTTCAACTTTAATACATGAAGTCACTCACGCAGTGTTACAAAATAGCCTTCTATTGCCCTGACTAATGGGCAAACATTTGTGTGGAATCATTTATAAGTCTTCATGGAGTGGTGGTAGTGTATCAATCTTGGCCTGACAGAATCAGATGACTTATAAGGTCTCCTCTGACCCAGATACTATAGGGCGCTGGACTATGGGCTCAAAGTGATACTAGATCTGGTCTTTATCCTCGAGAGGTTGAGCTCAGTTGGGGCTTTTATAACGACCCCCATTTACCTTTAAACTGGAGAGAAAACTCATCCCCTCACCTAACCAGGACGAGGTAAAAGTTTTGCTCATATTATACCAAAGACAAATAACTACAATCCCTTACTAATTCTTCCTCAAGACCACATAAAACCTGCCTAACAAGGCATCTTTACCATCCAACCACCCACTACCACACTTCTACCCAAATACCTGCTCCATCATGAGAAATGCCAATGACCTCAGGAGGGTTAAAAGAACAGGGATCCCGATGATAGAGGCATGGATGGTGGACGAGAAGAGGAACAAAAACTATTAGTATTTCAGAAATGAAGACTCCTTAAGCAGGAATACAAAACTTGACAGAGTGGCCTCTTACTTCATAGTGACACCTCTGAGCTTCTTAGAACTTATTTAAAAAAATACCTGACTGACTACTAGAAAGCACAGTGGACAGACTACCATAATAACAGTAGTGAAATAACTCTAAGAAATTCATCCCTTTTCAGACATAGAACAAGTCAAGAATTCTAAGGGCTGGCCACCGCTAAACCAGATGAAAACTACTGATCAAAGCTGATCTTTCTGAACTTAATGCTTCATTTTGGAAGGCTTTCTGGGACAAAAGCATAAAGCTACCTCAAAATAACAAGTGAAGATTCAGGATAATTCTCCACAGATACAGAGCCTCTCCCCAGTTTTATTCAAAAACAGAGTGCATATGATCACTAATACCCCCAGTCACATGAAATATTGGGTACTATTTCTTTAAATCGAGAAAGTTACTAAATTTAAGTTTCCATTGTGAACTCTGGCAAAGATATTTTCTGCTAATCCAACTCAATTTGAATACTTTGTGCCTTTCACTGTGGTTTTTTTATTTACAGGCTATCATTCTTACATGAGCTAGTTATATGAGTGTCATGAGAGGTTCTAAGGCTGCAACAATAGATATCACAAAGTCTGCTAAAACTTATTTTTAAAGTGCATCTTCTGTTAGGGCTTCCCAGGTGGTGCCAGTGGTAAAGAATTCACTCGCTGATGCAGGAGACAGGAGATACGGGCTCAACAGGGTACATTTTATGTAACACACACAAACTTTCAGAGCCTGAGATCTCTAAGGAGAAGCCTCAGTGTAAAGGCACTAGGTACTAGTCACTCAAAAATATTTTGCCCCTGAGCCACTGTGAAGTTCTGAGTGTGGAATGTCAATTGCCATGTCCCTGTGATGTACACTATGAAGAATATTCAAACAAGAGTCATCTGGTCAGGTAGCCCATAGCTAGAGCATCACTGTTTCAAAGTCATGACTATGGACTGTCCTAAAATATAGCAAGGTCACACAAAGAAGAGGGGGAGACTGGTTTTTACCAGTAAAAGATTTAGGTACCAATCTTTACCTAAAGATTCTTTACCTACATCCTTAAAACAGGCTTAGGCATGTTACAAATGCTTGCCTTTGGTCAGGAGGAGAGCTGTGGATTAATTGAATCAAATTGTTACCTCAACTTGGGAAGGGGAGTATCAAGTGAGGAACATCTTCACCTTAAGTGTAAAAATGACAGATAGCGTCTGGACTTCAATTTTCATAGCTACTACAATTGTCAAAGCAATGCAAGAACTAGAAACTTATTTAAGTTGAGCTGAAAAAACAATCTCCTTTGCTTCTATCTCTGTTTCCTGTTACTAGAAAATAGTGGTTACTAGAAAAGCAAGACTTCAGGGTAGGAAAAGGGCAGGAAGGAGAATCACATGAAACAGGAAACTTAACAAGAGATTCAAGTCTCTTCAAAGAGTTCACAGTCCACTGGGTATGTGTAGGTGGCTTTCATCTTGTAAGGCTTTGGGAGGCAAGGCTGATTTAGAGAAAGGCAAATGTACAAGGCTTCAGTGTGTTCAAAAAAACAGTAAAGAAAATGAAAAGAGAAGCCACAGAAAATATTTACAAATCATATATCTGATAAAGAACCAGAAGCTAGAATATATAAAGAACTCTTTCAATTTAATAAGATAAATGACCCAGTTTTAAAAATGGTAAGACTAAACAGATATTTTGCCAAAAAAGATACACAAATGGCTGGTGATCACATGAAAAGATGTTCATCATTATTAACCATTAGAGAACTGTAAATTAAAACAAGACCACTTGAAACTCACTAGAATTATTATATGATTAGGTAACAAAAATAAGCTGAAACTCCAATACTTTGACCACTTGATGCAAAGAACCAACTCATTGGAAAAGACCCTGATGCTGGGAAAGATTGAAGGCAGGAGGAGAAGGGTACGACAGAGGACGAGATGGTTGGATGGCATCACTGACATGATGGACATGAATTTGAGTAGGCTTTGGGAGTTGGTGATGGACAGGGAGGCCTGGCATGCTGCAGTTCATGGGGTTGCAAATAGTTAGACATGACTGAGTGACTGAACAGAACTGAACGAAAACTCTTTCTATATATACATATACATATACATATGACTGACACTATGACATATCCCTATATGTGTATACGACTGACAATGTTGTCAAGAATATGATGAAACTGGAACTTTTGTATATTGCTGATTACTGATGAGAATGTAAAATGGTGCAGACGCTAAGTGTTTATTTAAGAATAACAGAAATGTATGTTTATACAGAGACTTTTCTACAAAAGTTGACAAACATCCTATTCACAGGAGCCCCAGACAGGAGCTAAAAGTGCATCAGCTGGTGAATGTATGAACAAAATGTGGCTTATCCTTACCGCAGAACACTATTCACCAATAAAGAAACTATGATATATACTACAACATGGCTGAACATTAAAATCTTTAAGTAAAAGAAGCCAGATGCAAAAACAAATTATACACTATCTTACTGTATATCTATGAAACTCATCTATGGAGATAGACAGTGTATTAGTGGTCGCCTGGGACTGGAGGGAGCAGGGACTTAATGTAAATAGGAATAAGGGATTTGGTGGCGGGGGAGGGGGTGATAAAACAGTTTTAAAACTCAATAGTGGTGATGGTTGCACAATGTTAAGTTGCTTCTGTTCTGTCTGATTCTTTGCAGCTCTATGGACCATAGCCCACCAGCTCCTCTGTCCAAGAATACTGGAGTGGAATGCCATTTCCTGCTCCAGATGGTTTTACAGGTCTACAGAATTACAACTATGGAATTATACAACTGAAATATGTTTATCACAATTATACCTCAATAAAGTTATTAAAAAAGAAACCCACAAGAATGACAAAAACCCTCTTTTCCTTTGACCCCTTAGCAAAAATAATATGGTGGAAGTCTGCATGAAGTTTTTATTTATTCACCAAACATCTATTGAATAATGACCATGTACTCAAAATGGCTTTGACTTCGCCACCATGCTATATTTAAATATCTGATGACTGGGCTTTTTCCCATATCTCTGAGGATTTGGCAATGACCACACTATTAATCCAAAGGATTCTGAAGTAATGGCTCAGTGGTAAAGAATCCATCTGCAGTGTAGGAGCTGCAGGAGATTTGGCTTAGATCCCTGGGTCAGGAAGATCCCGTGGAGGAGGGCATGGCAATCCATTCCAGTATTCTTGCTTGGAAAATACAAGTATTCTTGCATGGATAGATGAGGCTGGTGGGCTACAGTCCACAGGGTCACCAAAAATCGGACACAACCGAGTGACTGAGCTCAGGATTATAAATTAGAGACAAGACGGGGCTGGACTAGCAGACTGGGGGGGTTCAAGGATTGACACTCCCCCTCGTGGGCCCTCAGGAAGCATCACTAGATCAGACTCTGCTTGACCAGGCAAGCAGTGGGGACACAGTCTGTCCATACTCTCTCAAGAGAGTCAAGCCAGGCATCTACACCGCAACACTCGCTCTGGGATACAATTCTAAAACCTACATTCCCTAACAGAATTATTATAACAAAAAGCAAGCCCATTGACATGTTCTAAGGTTATAAAAGTTTAACTTTAAAACAGAAGGCAGATTTGTCTAAACTCTATAAATGTTCAAAATTTGTACATTTTATCTCATATAAAAGCAATTTTTTTTGCTTTGAATTTCTTTTGTTATTTTAGCATTATTTTGACATATAGTAACATTAAAAACAAAGGATATAACAGATAAAGAGGGGCTTCCTTGGTGGCTCAGATGGTCAAGAATCTGCCTGCAACATAGCAGACCTGGGTTCAATCACTGGGCTGGGAAGATCCTCTGGAGAAAGGATGGCAACCCCCTCCAGAATTCTGCCCTGGAAAACTCCTTTGGACAGAGGAGCCCCGAGGGATACAGTCCACGGGGTCACAAAGAGTTGGACATGACTGAGTAGCCAACACACACACATGGATAAAGATGTGGTGTACGTGTAAAATGGAATGTTGCTGTTGTTTTTCAGTTGCTCAGTCACGTCTGACTCTGCGACCCCACGGAGTGCAGCACACCAGGCTTCCCTGTCCATCACCAACTCCCAGAGTCCACCCAAACTCATGTCCATTGCATCAGTGATGCCGTCCAGCCATCTCATCCTCTGATGCCTTCTTCTTCTTCTGCCCTCAATCTTTCCCAGCATCAGGGACCTTTCCAATGGGTCAGCTGTTCACATCAGATGACCAGAGCTTCAACTTTAGCATAAGTCCTTCTGATGAGTACTTAGGGTTGATTTACCTCGAGGTTTACTTGTTTGATCTCCTTGCAGTCCAAGGGACTCTCGAGAGTCTTCTCCAGCACCACAGTTCAAAGGCATCGATTCTTTGGGACTTTGTCTTCTTTACAGTCCAGCTCTCACAACCGCATGTGTCCACTGGAAAGCTAGAGCCTATACAAACCTTTGCTGACAGAATAATGTCTCTGCTTTTCAACACAGTCTAGGTTTGTCATAGCTTTCCTGCCAAGAGGCAACATCTTCTGATTTCGTGGCTGCGGTTACCATCCGCAGTGATTTTAGAGCCCAAGAAAAGGAAATCTGTCACTACTTCCACCTTTCCTCCTTCTATTTGCCAAGAAGTAATGGGGCCAGATGCCATGATCTTAGTTTTTTTGATATTTTTTTAATGTGTCTGGTCACAAAGAGCTGGGCACAAGTGAATGACTGGATAAACAAGATGTGGTACATGTATAGGATAGAATATTAGTCATAAAAAAGAATGAAGTAATGCCATTTGCACCAATGTGGATAGACATAGAGATTATCATACTAAGTGAAATTAGAGAAAAACAAATATATGATATCACTTAAAAGTGGAATCTAGAAAACTATACAAATGAACTTATTTACAAAACAGAAACAGACTCAGGCTTTGAAAACAAACTTACACTTACCAAAGAAAAAGATGGGGGGAGGGATAAATTCAGAGTTTGGGATCAATATATATACATTATTATATATAAGACAGATGACAAGGACTCATATAGCACAAAGAACTCTACTCAATAGTCTATAATAACCTATATGGGAAAAGAATCTGATAAAGAATATACATATACATATACATATATATATATATATATATAACTTAATCACTGTGCTATACACCTGAAACAAACACAATATTGTAAATCAACTATGCTCTAATATAAAATAAAATGAGGTTTTAAAAAGCTACAATTAAAAAATAAAGGATATGAAGTTTGAAAGGAAATAGAACATAGGCAATCCTACAGGCAAGTAGGGAACGCTTGTGTTTTTGCCAAACAAGCCCCACTGGATGTCTAAGAAACACACTGATTTTCTTAAAGACAAAACAGCTTGACTGTCAGGACATCCACATTTAGACTTTACAATCTTTCTTTTTATCTGGCATGGTGGTTCTGAAGCTGGAGAGAAGGACGTTGCCCAGAACTGCGTACACACACTCTGCGTAATGTACTATATACAGATGACCAAAGGGTTTTCCAAAATGAGAAGACACTCAGAACGCATACTGCACAGAATCTGGACACTGGCAAGGATGTCAGGATACGAGGACTGTGATGAGCTAACTGATTGCGAGGCTGGATTGCTGAGCTGCTCGGCTTCCCATTTGTATCTGCTTGAACATAACCACTGCTGGTATTTTCAAACTGTACTCAATCGGACCAGGATCTCAAAGGATCTTGCATACAAATATTAATCCTCATTGTTATCTCAGGAAACAGACCAAAAAACAAATCCTATCTACATAGGAATAAAGAGAAAATTGAGTTGGAGAGAGCCCTGGCTTTCTTTCTGTGAGACTTTAACAACCAATCTATTTGGCAAACATACTGAGCATTGATGCTTTGTGAGGCACAGATGCACGATGAATGCTTTCAAACTGCCGACTTTTATAACTTGAAAGGGCCCATTTTAGAGTTGTGACTCACTTATGAGCCTGAAAATGCTATATCCGTATGTATGAATCAGACCCTGGAAGTATACGTTTACAAAGTATTACATTACCATCAACCACAGATTACAAACCCATTGATGAAATGCTTAGTTTACTTAGCAACAGCTGAAACTGAAGTGGTGAAAAATAATCTAATTATCCAGGATGCTGCAATAAACCAAGGTGCTGGCAGGATGCTTCCTCAGCACTGTGATGCCTAGTTTATGACTAGTTCTATAACTATCAAAGAAAACTGATCACAAGTAACATGTTTCAAATTTAAGTAAATCAACCAGAATTGAAGCATCTCTGGGGATCAGGGCTTGAAAAAGGATAGGCCTCTGGGTGATTTCCTAAAGATGTAAAAACTAAATCATACGTGGCAGATCAGGAAACCAAGCTTGTGTTCTATGTAGCTTCTCACTTTGCACTCCCCTACATGTGATCTTATTTAAATAGTAAACATAGATAAATAGAACAAATGAGACTTTCAGATCCCATGTACCTCTCTTCCTTGAGAAACTGGTTTATATCGTACTGAAAAACTAAAGCAAACGAAAACTTTTTTGAAACGAGAAATTTGAAAATTAGAACACAGATCACTTAACCATTTAAATACCTTACTACTTATTGAAACTTCAAGTTCAGTTTTATGTAAAATTGTTCTCTTTATAGAAAAGGTGTAAATGTACATGATTTTAGAGTGACAGGTTCACCACTAGTTATAAAAAGGTAACCTCCACAATGGTTAATTAATTTCCTAGATGTAAACAGGTTCAACCCCTGGGTTGGGAAGATCTCCTGGAGGAGGAGGAAATGGCAACCTGCTCAGTATTCTTGCCTGGAAAATTCCATAGACAGAGTAGCCTGGTGGGCCGGAGTCCAAGGGGTCGCAAAGGGTGGGACACGACTGAGAGACACAGAACACAAGCAGCTACCATTCTAAATTTGGTTATTTTGGTTTTCAGGAATAAGGGTGTGCATTTTATCTTAGTATGAATAAAGTTTAGATGATATTCAGGGTCCATATTCAATAGAAATTGGAGGCCCAAATCAGATGTCCTTTATGAACTGGTGCTAAAAGGATAAAAATCTGTTTAGTTACGAACTAAGATATTCTAATTCTACCAGGATTTTCCTTAGCAAGTCCCCCTTCATAATACTGATGCCCGAAGACATAAACAATCCTTGTGTTAAAAACAGCTATTTTATATGAAATGTATGTTGTACAAAGTATCACTATGGGGCATGATTTGATGGTGATATTCCACAATATCCCACAGTGTAGTAAAGTAAGTTTCAACTACATTTCAGAAATTACCTTCAAGCAATTAATAAAAATGAGCTATAAGTGACAGAGTTTGAAAAAAAAAGTCCAAATTGATTAAGGGAAGAAATGAAACATTCTTTTAAGACACTGAATGGTAGATTCTAAACATAATTGAAACTCCATTCCTCAGGTTGTCTTGGATAACTTAAAAAGTAAGTAACAAATTTATTTTCATCTGTTTTTAGTGATGGAAAGAATTCATTCTTAATCCACCTAAAATGCAGTTTAGATGATAAGAAGCTATTCAAAATAAATTTTATTGTTTGCTTCTCCAATTTTCCCACTTTGAAAAAAAAAGGAAACTATGCTTAAGTCATTTTTAGAAAATTTTCTCAACTAGTGCCTATTAGTTAATGTGTAAACGCTCATAGAGATAAAACAATGAGCTGAATAAAAACAGTGCTTCTGGCTACAATGTCTTAACTAAAGGGATCTTTTCCAGTGACAGAAACAGTGCCTAGCATCTCTAGTTTATTACAGGCTTCCAGGATGGTTGCTTTTCGGCTTGGTAACGTTGCCACCAAAGTTCCCAGCCTGCCTGTCTTTCCCCCTTCTTCAGTCTCATCCCAAAGCTGGCCCCTCACCCATATTATAAAACTTGCAGCCAAAAGCAAAAGAATATATTGAACAAAGAAGCATTTTAAAAAATTCTCAAACTGTGTAGAAAGTTACAATCCTCTATCTCCTTTTGAAGTTTCAGTATTGACAGAGCATGGTGTTGATCAAATACATGTTCTTTCCTCCTTTTGGATATTCTCAATGCACATTCACATATTAAAGGCTCTAAGAAGTAAAAAGGGAAAAAAAGCACCTTTCTTTATGTAACACAGGGCTGGCCCACAGTATCCAGCCCCACCACTTCCAAAACAGTTCCTCACCTTTCTTTCAAACAGTGTCCAGGGAAACACACTTTGGGATGAACACTACGCTATGGCATCTTCATAGAGCCAGTAAAATCTGAAAAAGTGTAAGTCAGGATGGGATAATCCCAATTTTCAGGACCATGAACTCTGGAAGACTGACTTCTTTTAATACAAATGCTCCTGACGTTTCTCTGAAACAGCCTGAGGCCACACTTCCCAGGCGCTTCATAAAGGACTGTTCTTTGCGGGTCTGATGTCTACAACAAAGGTCAGACCAGAAGCAGAGATAGGGGTGCTGTGATCTGGTCTCAGGCAGCCTGCTCCTGACAAATGTAGGCCACAGAAATGATGCCAGATATTTGCCACTCTGCTTCCTCTTATCAAAGAAAGAAAGAAAGAAAGAAGAAAAGAGAGAGAATGGCAGGAGGGAGGAAAGGAGGGAGGGAAGGAGAGCAGGAGGGGAGAAAGAAAGGAAAAAAAGAAAAAGTTCTTAAATATAGGCAAATCAGAGGTACATGGAAAGTAATATCAGGAATAGACGCCTCCTATAGGATGCCTCCTCATTAGTGGAGAACATTTTCCAGATTTTCCAGAACATTTTTCAGAAATGTCTATGTGTGCTGTACTTGGTAGAAGGGGACAGATAGGTTTGCAAAACAAACTGCTTCAGAAAGCCATCTGCCTGTCTCTCTCTCTCAAAAGCTCTCTCCTTTAAAAAAATATTTTTAGAGTTATTCTAATTAAGAAGAGAAGCTCTGTCGGGTGTGAATACCCTTTTATATGGAAAGAATGTTTGGAGGGCTCAAAGATGGGCCTGGTAGAGCTCATACAAATCCAAATTCCAAACCAAACAACAGGGGAGTTGTGTATTATATTTCAGTATTGCAAATTTCACAAAAGAATGGAAGGCAGGCCAAAAAGTAAGCAGTTAAGGAACAGAAATATGCAGGCTACATCACATTCAAAATTAACTTGCAAAAACAAAGCAAATTTTTAAAATATCTTTGTATCTTACAAGTTATAGCCTAGAGATCTGTGCAAGAAAATGGGCATTTTAATGAAAAACAGAATGGGGAAAATCTCCTACTATCACAACACTGGTTAATGATTTTCTTCTCTACACTTGTGCAATTATAAAATGTTATCTTTGGAAGAGAGAAGTTTATAAATCCATGTAGTTTGCAATGAGGGATCCAAGGCAGAAAGAAGCAAATTGGTTGGCCCAAGGTTGTTCAGCCTCTAAATTGCACAACTGACACTAAATCCCAGGGTCCCAATCACGAGTCTGGGCTTGCTCCCTTCCCCAAGCCATGGATTTGGTCCAGGTAGGTAACTCTTGGCTACAGACTCATTCCTGATGTGAAACACAAGTTTCGCTTTCTTGTGCCTCTTTATATGAAAACAGGGAAGGTCTGTCATCTGATAACCTCAGCATGTTAAAAAAAACACACACATACTTTGGGATGTGAAAAGACTTGACACAGCTTGCCTCAGGCTTTCTGTATTTGGGGACGATGGATCAAAAAGTTAAGATGAACCATTTTGAAAAGAAAATGAATGACATGTGCACGATACTGAGGCTATGTTATGTAATTGGCCTTGGGAAGCAGAGGCACTAGATGTACATATTGCTGGATTATGCTTTTACCCCCACTGTTGCATCCTTATGCACCATTCTGGGGCTTCCTTCCCTGGTGGCTCAGACAGTAAAGAATCTGCCTGCGGTGCGGGAGACCTGGGTTGATGCCCAGGTTGAGAAGGTCCCCTGGAGAAGGGAATGGCTACCCACTCCAGTATTCTTGCCTGGAGAATCCCATGGACAGAGGAGCCTGGAGGGCTACAGTCCATGGGGTTGCAGAGAGTCAGACAGGATTGAGTGATTAACACTTTCACTTTTCACTTTCAAAACAGATTTCCCATGAGTCAGCCGGATTATGCAGAGAAAAATAAAACTATGTAAAGATACTGAAACCGACATTCTACGCTCCACCCTAATCACCATGTAGTGAAGTCCACAGTTGACAAGTTCTAAATAGGTACAGAAAGCTTCTAATCAGGTCTTTAGTGCCTCAATCTTAAGTATAAGTGGACTGCTAAAGTTGCCTAAATACTGAAGGAAAACTTATAAAAGAGACTGAAGACAAAACAAAAACAGACAAACAAAAACCCAGAAAAGTACATCTCTGGGGGAACAGAAAATACACAAAGAGAAAAAATGTTAAAGATTATCATTAACATCTCTAAAGAAATAAAACAGTACATTTATGAATAAAAAAGCACGATGCTAGTTTAAAAAATGGGCATTTGAGGATCAAATATGAGACAATGGAAATTAATATACAGTAAAAGAAGAAATAAAATTCCAAAAGAAAGACCTTGAAAAAAAATTGAGATTGTCTTTTATATATGAAGCAAAAACAGAGGTGGAAAACAACACAGAGGGAAATGAGAAAATTATGGAACTCACAGAGAAGGACCAATATCTACACAACAAAAAAACAGGAACAAAAAAAATCATTAAATAATTCAAGAAAATTTCCAAGAACTGAAGGAGATTAACTCCAAGATTGGATAGGCCTACTGCATTAAACTAGAATAATTACACCATGATATACCCTTGTGCTGGAGAAGGAAATGGCAACCCACCCCAGTATTCTTGCCTGGAGAACCCCATGGACAGAGAAGCCTGGTAGGCTACCGCATATAGGGTCACAAAGAGTCAGTCGTACACAACTGAGTGACTGAGCATGCATACCGTGCTGCAATTTTAGATCACTGATCCTAAAAGTTTCCATCAAAAAACAGATAAAAAATGAGAACAGCATCAGACTGCTGCACCCTGGATGTCAGAAGTAAATGAAGTCCACAATGTTCTCAGAGAAAATGCTTTTCAAGCTAGAGTTTTCCATCCAGCAAGAGAGAAGAATGAAGTTGCCATATCTGCAAGGTCTCAAAAAAATATCTCTCACCCACCACCTTCCTTCAGAAGCTACTGGAAGATGAATTTTGTTAAAATGAGGGAATAAGTGAAGAAAGAGGGAAAAATGAGGTTCAAGAAAAAAGATATGCAACATACAAATAAAGCAAAGGAAACCTCCGCTTTGAGAAGCAGCTTAGAAAGTCCCCAGACGTTCAAGTTCGAAGCAAAATTGATAGATTTCCCCCAATATATATATAAATCCAGTAAAATTATATTTACATAATGTAGAAGAATTTAGAGATGACTTAGTCTAATTACATAAAAATCAGCAAAAACTAAGAAAACTAATTAAATAAAAAACCTAAGAAAACTAAGCAAATAAAAAGAGGTGATTAGTAATTCCAAAGAAAATAAAAGGATGTGCAGAAAAGGCAAAATGATTATAATGTACCATATAGTTCAATTACAAGTACAGTTCACACAGTAATAATAATGTAACTGTGGAATATAGATGATTGGTGTTTATGTAACTTACTGGGAAGAAAAATTACTTTTTGTGTGGGTAGAGTCAGGAAAGCAACATGTATATGAAAGTGAAAGAAAACTAAAATCCCAACTTCCTGAAAAATCTAGATGAAAAATCTAGAGGTAGCAGTATAAGCAATATCATTTGGAACTTTGGAAAGTTGTTACCAAAGAAATGGCTAAATGAATTTAAAGTGGTTGCTTCTGGAAAGAAGAAATGGGGGAGGTGTGTTCTGGGCTTGTTATTTTTGCAACAATTTTCATACAGATATTTTTCTTTGTTCAATTATTTGTATGCATGTGTGTGTACATTTTAGTTTCTTTCAAAAGCTAAATTTAAAAATACTTAGTTACTACGAACACCAACATCCCAATATTTAATAGTTCTATAAACCTCTAAGTCCTTGCTATATGTCTATTGCTAATTTCAACTGGAATTTTCTTCACCAAGGTCACAATAGGTTCCCTCCCCAGTTCCTCCGATTTATGTAACCAGTCTATTTTTGCTTGTTTGTTAAATGGCAAGGTTAATACTGCAGATGCTCTAACTGATGAACCCAGACCCGCTGAGCAGTTCTGAGACGGCATCTAGCTCCGCACTACCAGAGCTTTTCAGACAATATATCAAATACACATGGGGCCTTCTCACTAACTGCTGAGAGTTCAATAAAACCAAATATTCACCTATAAGCACCTTATCTGTAATCACGTGAACACTATTAAAAGTAGGCCCTACAATCAGCAAAGCACTTTAAGGCATCCCCACTTGTCTCAACCATCATCAACACTATAACCAAAGAGGTGCCCAAATGACTCAGTATTGCCATTAGACAAACATTTCTGATAGAAGTCTCTGCACAATGTGAAGGTCTCCAAGTTTTGATTATAAAGGCAGCAAAAGACAGCCCTCTACTGAAAACTGGTCAGATTAGAAAGAAAAATACATAATCATCAAGACATTGCTGTATGCAAAGTACCTTAGGAAAAGTTCTTTCTCATTCATTTAAAAGAAGCTCATAATAGAACCCCACATTTTCAAGCATAAGTCTCTACATGTTTCTGGTCTAAAATGTGTTCTTTCTCTCACTTTTAAGGACACTATAAGGCAAATTATGTTCTCAGGAAAAGAAACAAACTTACCTTTCACAAGCTCGGACAGTCCATGCGGCAATTATCCATAATGAGATACTAAAAACCAAGAGTACAGTTCCTGGGCATATAGTCATTAAAGTCTTCATAACAAAACGCGTATTGAAGTTTATCTTATTAAGTGCTCCAATGCTTCTAGAGGAGGCATCAGTGAAAAGTTTGCTATGTAAAAGCATGACTCTGGCAATCAGATAGAGTCTTAAGAACATTGGTATAGACAAAATGATATCCACGTCAGCGGTGGTGGTGGATGGGGCATAGGAGAAGGCAAGCCGGGCCGTCCATGTGAACGTGTAATTCCCAGGTATGGGGTGAATAGCACACACCAGTATCTCCAAGCAGATGAAGAAGATACGCTCATAAGTCATGGCTATTCTCCAGTCATCTGCACCGTTGTCCACCATGAACAACTGGAAGATAAAGGAGAAAGTCAGCTCAGCATGGTGAACGGTCCACAAGGCTCAGCGCAGGTTTTCAAAACACATCACAGGCGACGTCAAGCAATCACGGCACGTGCTAGGCCTTAACTTCTAAATGCGAGTAGCCAGGTACACTATTTTAAGAAAATGGCATTGGCACAGAAGAACTTTATTTTGTAAAAATTAAGATTACAAACTCGCCATACAGGAGCTGAGGCTATTTTGGAGTCTATGCTCTTGTACAATCATGTCAGTGATAGCATTTAAAAACAAGGGATTGGGGCCTAACAGTAACGTACCTCCCCCTTAGCTGAAGTCAGAAAGGCTTGCCTTGTAACAAGCTGTTCTTCTCCTTGAGGATCTAGATGTAAACCTTGCACAATTCTAGCCATATTCTCAGCAAAATCTACTTACAGTGCCTGGGCAATCGGTTATACCCTTTAATGCAACAATACAGGAGAGTTCTTACAGATAATCTTATTTTTGGCTTCTGAAAGAAAATCACAAGGGACCACAGACAAATGTGGCAAAAACGTTTCTCCCAGCTGCCTTGCCACTGCTCTATATTTTACCTCTTTCCTTCTGCTCTCCCGAAGCCTTCCCTCGGATTATTAATTTGTTTTCAATCTTTCTTTCCATAATAAAGGTTCCTTTTCCCTACTTCTGTCATTCCTCACTCCACAATGAACGAAAACAAAGAAAAGAAAGAAAAAGAAGATAGACAATAAAAGGAACAGAAAAGAATGTTTCCTGTCTTCCCCGGCTGTTCAGTAAACAAGTCCCCCAGGCTCTAGATCACAAACAACCAGAGGCATCTGGAAATGTGTGGTGACATTTCTGACTGCCACAGTGTCTTGTGAAGGCTACTGGCATTTAGAGCCGGGAAGCCAGCGGTGCCAAGCTCGCTGTAATTCTGAGAGTCCCACGCACAAAACAGACCTGTCTGCCCAGAATGCCAACAGTGCTCTCCCACTGAGAAAGATGACATATTCTTTGCCTTTTGGGAGGTAGCCAATTTCTGTACAAAGCATGAGATGAAAGCAACCCAAGTGAGAACACAGAGTTCTCAGGTACCAGTTGCAGAGGAAGTTGGTCGAGCAGATTTTCACGATGATTGGATTCTATGATCTCTGCTCCTCTGGAGTCAAAATAGTCATTTCCCTACCACTTGCATGCTAAGTTGCTTCAGCCGTGTCTGACTCTGTGCAATCCTATGGAGTGTAGCCTGCCAGGCTCCTCTGTCCATGGAATTCTCCAGGCAAGAATACTGGGGTGGGTTGCCATGCCCTCCTCCTCCCCGCAGCACTTAGATGGTAACAAGTTCCCATTCTAAATTAATGGTCCTGCAGGTCATGGCTACTGCCCATATTGTTATTCAAACACTGCCCTAGGCAATACTTGCAAAGGCAGGAATTTGAGAACAAAATGATCACTTCTTTCTGGTACTTCAAAAAAGTTGGAGAATAAGCAGGATCTCTTATCAAGTTTTCAACAAATTAAGTTATGGCAACATATGGTTTTCTGTATGCCTTTATCATTAACTTTCTACCTAGGGAACTCTAAGGGTTTGATAAATAAATGCTGCTGCTGCTGCTGCTGCTAAGTCCCTTCAGTCGTGTCTGACTCTGTGTAATCCCATAGACGGCAGCCCACCAGGCTCCCCCGTCCCTGGGATTCTCCAGGCAAGAACACTGGAGTGGGTTGCCATTTCTTTCTCCAATGCATGAAAGTGAAAAGTGAAAGTGAAGTCTCCCAGTCATGTCCGAGTCTGTGCGACCCCATGGACTGCAGCCCACCAGGCTCCTCCATCCATGGGATTTTCCAGGCAAGAGTACTGGAGTGGGTTGCCATTGCCTTCTCCAAATAAATGCTAAGAGACAGTAAAAATTAGACTTTCCAGTTTCCAAGAAAGAAACATCATAAATAAAGCCATTAAGTTGACCACAGAAATATTCTTGTGCAGTTCACCACTTTCAATACCACACTGGCATAAAAGAGTTCAATAATAAAGATATACAAAAGATTGTATAGATATAATGGTAGAAGCCTTCTAAACTGTTTATCAATGACTATTTACAGGATACTCTATAACTCTTCAGGAATGTGAACCCAAAATCTCTTAAGGTCCTTATGTCCAAAAGGGTGTCTTCCTCCAACTAGCTACTTTGAGAGGCTCTATACATTCTAGAGACACTATCCCTACTCTTGGTAAAGTGCTATCAAGTGCCAGTGTAAGTCACATAAGAAAAACAATATTGGTATTTAAGTCTACATTTCCATTTCTACTGAAAATGATATTACCCAGTTTGTCTCCTTTCTTCACCAAACAAGGCTCTGAACGACTTGGAAACATATCAAATCCACCCCCAAAAGGAGTCATCAGCACCAAGACACCGGATAGACAGAAGCTGTGCGACAGATTCTCAGCACGATTCCAAGACAGGCTTTCCTCGCGCCCTTCTGGGCAATAGCAGCATCAGAGCAGAAGCAGTGCCTTCCGAGGTGAGCGGTAAAGCAATGTGTAATTCTGACAGGTTACTTCCAGGCTCCTATTTCTCCTGGTCCTCCCCCATCACTCCCAGAGCACTTGCTCCTCTGACCTCAGGCTTTCCATCGCCTTCTCTGCTCACTTCCCTAACGAGGCTGGTTCACTCCATTCCTTCCCAGCACTCCAACCACTGTGTCATCAGTACCCTCAGCAGCCTTCTCCCTCGTGACCTACCCCGGTCACTTTCCATCGTGGACGTACAGGCGGGCTGGGCCCACCACAGGCCCATGCCTTCAGCACAGCTGAACCCTCAGTGTCTCTGCCATCATCCTCCAATTCCACAGCTTCTGCTCCAGACAGGCGTCTTTCCCTCCAGGGCCAACTTTGTTCCTGTCAGTACACTCGCCCTCAGTACCAGAAATACCTCCATTTTATACTTCAGTCACAAGCTCACCTACATCTCATCCTTTTTTCCCTATTTCCACTGTCTTCTGTTCCACCTACTTACAGCAATGTTCCACGGAAATCCAGTTCCCCTCCACCGACAGCCCCATTCCTGTGCTTTCTCCGTCTAAGCAGATGATACAAGCAAGTTCAAATCCCCGTCGTTCATGAAAATCAGAGCAACACAAACAAGGGCTTCCCTGGTGGCTCAGACGGTAAAGTGTCTGCCTGCAATGCGGGAGACCCAGGTTCGATCCCTGAGTCAGGAAGATCCCCTGGAGAAGGAAATGGCAACCCACTCCAGTACTCTTGCCTGGAAAATTCCATGGACAGAGGAGCCTGGTAGGCTACAGTCCATGGGGTCACAAAGAGTCGGACACAACTGAGCGACTTCACTTCACTTCAACACAGAGTCCCCGCCAGCTCTGTGTCTGCCCCAAGTAGTCTTCATTTTTCATTTTTCTTTCAGCCCCAGCACCTCCATGAGGTTTTCATCCTCATCACCCATCACTCCACCAATACAGCTCTGCCTAAGGGTCAGTCAAAATACCTTAATTATGAACTCTAGTCTTTCCAACTTAATCTTTATCTCACTTTTATCTGATATGAATCATTTTTTCCTTCCTAAAAAAGATCTCTGGCTTGTGTGACATTGCTTTTTAAAAATATCTGCTGCCATTCTAAAGAATCTATCTCATTTTCCCGAAAAAAAGCACTTTCCCCTTACAACCATTCATGAGTCCCTTCTCTACTGTCCTCTGTGGTGTCCATCTCTGACTCTTCTGTACTTTCTGGGAGGACCTCTTCCATGCCTTTTACCTCTACAACCAGATTCCTCCTACTGGAAGCCACCATCCATCCTCCAGTGACCTTCTGAAAATGGAAATTATACAATCCTATTGATATCAAGATTAAAACCATTCCAAGCCACCCTCCCCCCGGCAGTTCAGCAATCTGTTTTTGCCTATCTCTTCAAACTCATTCCCTGTTTCTCCTCTTACATCCCCCTCTGGTTGCAGATTTCAGAACACACTACCCTAATCATGGTTCTCTGTCCTTGTCCATTCTGTCTTAAGGAAAGTCTTTCCACCAAGCAAATTCTTCTTACTTTAAGACCAAATTCCACAGTCTCACCTTCCTTAGGACACCGTCCAGGCTGAGACAAATCTGCAAGTCTCCCTCTTTTGTTCCACTGTGATCTCTGCGTGTGCCCCTTATAGATGCCACCACAGAGGACAAGAAGGACTTCTTTGTCAGACCATCACTCTACTCGCCTGCGAGGCTCCATATGTATCTGGCAAAGAATTATAAACACTTGGAAAATGAACTGCCTTGCTGTTTCTCAGTTAATATTGATTACCCTAATCACTAGACAGGTCCTAATGCTAATTGAGCATGCTCAGAGGAGATGAGAATACTAACACTGAACACAAGTGAAATAAATCTATGATATTCTCCAAATTTGTAGAGAACACATCCTATTAGATGCTAAGTCATTGCAGCAGCATAATCCTGCAATTTGACAGCATGTTCAATAATGTCCCCAGAGAAATTTTCTATCATGTAGTTGCTTTTTACTATCTGGGGTTTAATCAACACCTGAAATTATTTTAATTCCTGGTTTTATCACAGTACATACTTCAGTGCTAAAGAAAGAAATATTTCCTTCTACTCTTCACCTACCCCCATCCGTAATAGCTGCTTGTCCCTTTGTTTTATCGCTTATTCACCATATATTCAGTGTACTGAATACTCACTATGTGCCAGGCATTCTGCCACGGATTAGCCCCAAGGTAGGATTTGTAGCAGACAGAGAGTCTGCCCCATGGAACTAACTTTCACCAAGAAAAGAAGAGAAAATCGAAGAAGCAGACCTAAAGCAATTGACTAAAATAATTACGTCTGTGTATACTGCCATGAAGCAAACAAACAAGAGGTGAAATAGAGGACGATAAACTGGGGGGGACAGACGTGGTAATCAGGGAAGGCATCCTGAGAAGCAGCACCTAAGGCAGCATCTGGGGAAAGAGAAGAGCCAGCCATATAAACGGCCAGAAGAAGAGCGTTCCAGCAGAAGAGACGGCACACATAAAAGCCATCGGCTACAAAAGCTGAGCATGCTTAAGGAAACGTAAGAGCAGCAGAGTGGCAGAGCAAGCGGCCGAGAGAAAGGAGAGGAGTTTGGAGAGACAAGGGTGGAGAGACATGTGTGACCTTGACGACCGCAGTGTCAAGACTGGATTTCAGCCGAGTGCACTGAATCTGCTGAAGAATGCTAGGCGAGAACCGACACGATGCGATGCACAGGCTAAACCAGAGTTTACGAGCGAGGATACAAGTTAGGAAGTTCTACTGCATCTGACTGGTAGGTAGTATCCCCCTGACCTGGACCAGGATCAGCGAGGGTTGCCATGGAAATGAATACAGTGGGTGCACTAGAGAAATATTTTGGAAATCTAGCTAGATCTTGCTGATGGGCTGAATGTGGGAGTGATTCAAAAAAAGAGAATCAGAAATGACCAAGCTTCTACTCTGACAAACACAGTGGATGTCTGTGCCATTTCCTGAGTACAATGGGCTGGACGTGGGGAGCAGGGAGGTTCCATTTTGGCCACTGTCATTTGAGTATAGATGCCAAGTAGGCAGCAGGATATGCAAGTCACTCAGAGGAGAACTTTGGACTATTGAAATAGATTTGGAAGGCATCAGTAAAGAGTTTTATGACATCAAAAGAAAATTTAGAGGGAACGAAGAGGGCAGGACACAGGGCCAAGTCCCGAGGAGCCCCGAGGTGGAGGGCAGCCGGGACGCCAAGCCTGGCTGTGAAGCAGGAAGAAAAGAAAATGTTTTTAGAGTCAAGGGCAAGGGCTGTCAATTATAAACAGTCCAATAATAGCTACCAGGTTCAGAGCTATGATAAGGCACCCAATATTCTATACAGAATAAGAAAACACTCTAAAGTTTCATCAACTGACTCCAGGTCAAGAATGAAAATCCAACTGTAAAAATATTCCCATCACATTAATATGACCCATATAATACATAAACGATCTCTTTTAAGCTAACTTGTGGGGGAGTTAGAGTAATCAAAATGACAGATATTAAACCATATCTGTATTCATTTTTCATTTTGATGTTGATCAAAGAAGAAAGATTCCAGGGCAAAAGCATGACGGTTTCATCTACTTTAATCCTAGAGCTGTGGTTAATGGTCTTTGCCAGAGTAAAGTAACGTGGGCATAACAGGACATGCTCTCCAAATATATCCCATCACAAGCTTCCATTGCAACCACTTTCCATTTGCTCAGATATCCAACGCACAATCTACTTCAAGCTCATCGTCCAAGATGAGGTGGCAGTGAGAGTCAGCGGCGAAAAGCGGGTGGCACAGGCCCGCCCCAGGATCAGCTCAGGCGCTGGCACAAGGCCCTCAGCTGAGCCAGCGGAGGAGAGGGAGGGGCTGAGCGGCAGACGCCTCAGCCGCCTTCCAATTGCAGAATAACTGCTTACACTGCCGTGTTATGTCTGTGCAGCGAAGTCAGCCAGCCACATGAGTACCCCCTGGGGCCTCCCCACCCCTGCAGCCCATCCCTCTAGGTCATCGCAGAGCACTGGGCTGAGCTCCGCGGGCTGCACGAGTCCCACAAGTTCTCTACTCACACGTGGCGCTGGATATATGTCAGCCTACTCTCAGTCCTTCAGGAAAACATGTGTTAGGTATTCACACGTGTGTTTGAAATCTAGAAAGGTGGTACGGATGAGCCCGTTTGCAGGGCAGGAGCAGAGACGCAGATGCAGAGAGCAGACTTGTGGACACAGAGGTGGAAGGGCAGCCGCCTTCGACTCATGCATTTTCTCTCCAGTGAGGTGAAAGCTCTCTGGTCTGATCTCAGGACAGGGTCTCATATATCATGAGTTTCCTTTCCAGTAGAGAATTCACAGCAGTGCTCAGCACAGACGTGGTGCTTGAAAATCATTCTAAATAAAATGTTTAGGCGTGTATTTATTAAGAAAGTAAGTATAGGTAGAATAACCAAAACGACAACAATAATAACAAAAAAAAACCTCTGAAAAGGAAAAGTAAGACGGAGAAGCAGTTCTGGTAGATTATTGAACAAGACTGAAACCATGTGGTACTGGGACATAGCTCGCTGAGAGGCCGGTGGGACAGCACAGACTAGACCAAACGAGACCCAACACACCAGGAAATTCACAGTATTATAAGGCAGACCATCAAACCAGCGAGGAAAACACAGTTTATTACAAAATGATTTGGGGACAACTAAATAGCCAACTGGAGAAACATAAAGTTAAATGGATGCTTCACACCAAATATATCAAGAAAAATTCCAGGTGGATGAAAGATTTAGATATAAAAATGAAACTAAACTACTAACATAGAAGAAAGCAAGTAAGAATTATTCTGTAAGCTCACTAAATGGAAGGTCTTTTAAATTATTTATTTACTTTTTATTGATGTATTGATTTACAATAGTGTGTTAGTTTTAGGTGTACAGAAAAGTGACCCAGTTATACATGTATATGTATTTTCTTTTTCATATTGTTCTTTATTATGGTAAGGAAAGCCTTTTAACTCTGACAAAAACACCAGAGTCTTAAAAGAAAATATTGATACTTTTTTTAATTAGCTATACTAATGTTTCTGCTTTCTGCACCTGGCCAAAACTATAATAAAGAGAATAAAAAAGACAAACACCAAAACATAGGGAAACTCTTCATAACTGTTACCACAAATAAAACTAATTTCCCTAATTGTATAAAATTTCCCATAATTCTTTATGAAAGAGATGAGCAGACTAACAAAAAAATAAACAAATGATAAAAATAGCAGGTCATGGAAAAGGAAATAGAAATAGTTCTTAAACCTATAAAAAAAAAGCTCAACTTCAATCATACGGTGAAAATATGATACCGTGTTTTTGACCTGTCATACTGAACAATATCTAAAAGTTTTATAATACACAATACTAATGAAGGTGTGGAGAAATAGGAGCACTCATACACTGGGTGGAAGTGTAAATCAGTACAACCCCAGGGAGGGCAATTTATCAGGTTATAAATGTACATGTTCTTTGACCATGCAATTTCATTTTCTTAGATGAAATCTGTCCTATTGACATATTTACATATGTGAGAATAAGCATGTATGGATATTTTTATAGCATAGATTGTATATTAGCAAAAGATTAGAAATAATCTCAATATCCACTAATAGGGAAAAGGGTTAAACAAATTGGAGATATCCACAAAATGGAACAGTAGGCTATTTAGAAAAGATGATAAAATTGTTATATATTATTCAAGGTCTATTAAGTCACTCAGTTGAACAACAATAAGAGTATTCTATATGCTCCTATTTGTGTAGCTTTGTTAACAGGAGAACATATATCCATATTTGTATGTGCATAAAATATCTGAAAGAATATTCTAGAACTTACTGATAAATGCTGCTTAGTGGAGGTAAAGTGAGTGGCTGGGGATGAGAAATGGAAGGGAGACTTTCAATGATATATTTTAATACTCTTATTGTGGAGTCATGTGAATGAATTAATAACAAAAATAAAGGAAATGACTGAAGAAGAGAAGAAGGGAAAATGAGAATGACTGAGTTCATTAGACATTCAATTGCAACCCTAACAAATAGTTTATACGTGCAAACCTGCTAAGCTAGAAAGCAGTAACTGACATTCAAAATGATAATCTACAGACATGAAAGGCATTGAATACAATTTGTATCGGAACTGTTCTGCTTACCAAGGCAAAACCTTGAACCATTACATTACATAACTGTTTTCAACAGCATGAACAAAAAATAAACAAGACTTCTTGGTTAACCTTTTAACCAAATATTCAACAAGACCAAGTTCTGCTGTTCATTCAGTTACTGAATGCTTCTGCTTGTAAGGTTCTATGGATACAAAGGTTCAAAAGCCTCTTAGTGTTCGACAAGGAAGTGAAATATAAATGAATAATCACTGTGTTGGCGGAAATTGCCAAAAGAGAGGCATGAAGAAGACACTGAGAAAAATAAAGAGGAGTCTCCATCATAAACTAGTACATGACACCTCCCCCTTCTTCCACTTCCATTGCCTGGACTCTTCATGTAACTCAGGACTAAGAACTTCCAAGCTGAGTTCTTGGATATCTAGGGGATAGTGGCCCAAAGGAAAATGCACAAAAGGTGTTCATGCAAAAAACAGAGTCCTTACTCAGAAACCAACTTTCGGATGAAATAAAGTGAAAAGTTACTAAAAAGTGAAGACAATAATGAGGATCTCCTCATTAAGGCATCAGGCTTCCCTGGTAGGTCAGCTGGTAAAGAATCCGCCTGCAATGCAGGAGACCCTGGTTCAGCTGCTGGGTTGCGAAGATCCCCTGGAGAAGGGACAGGCTACCCACTCCAGTATTCATGGGCTTCCCTGGTGGCTCAGACAATATAGAATCTGCCTGCAATGTGAGAGACCTGGGTTCCATTCCTGGGTTGGGAAGATCCCCTGGAGGAGGGCATGGCAACCCACTCCAGTAGTTTTGCCTGGAGAATCCCAGGGACAGAGGAGCCTGGTGGGCTGCAGTCATGGGGTCACAAAGAGTCAGACACAATTGAGCAACTAAGCATAGCGCAGCACAAGACGAAGTCAGTGAAGAGCTCAGACCACAACTTCCTGCCGCAGACTAGGTCAAAGAACAAACAGGCAAAGAGAGAAGATGTCAGTGGTTTCACTGAGATTCCTGCCGAGACCCTCAGCCCAGGACTGGAGGAGGAAAATCCAGAAAAGTTATGTTTAGAGTTCATCTTCTGGGTTCACTGCTGAGCAAAACTGGGAAGATTTCCTTATCACCCACCCTGGAGCCTTTCTTTGCTTTTGGAGCCTCTTGCCCACCCCGGCAGTCCCGTGCACTCACGCTGCCCTGAGAGCTTTCTGCATCCAAGAAGGAGGATTTCCAAACTGCTGCACTAAAATATTAATCAATGAATTGCTAACTCCTCCCTGGGGGAAGAGTGTAAAGAACCGGACTGCAATGTAGAAAAGTCAGGCTCAGCCTCCAGATGGTCTAACTTGTTACAGGCCCTTAGGAAGTCAGGTGAACTTCATGGACATATTTCTTCTGTCATCTGTAAAATGGAGATAATGTTATTTGCTGTCTCTGAAAGTACTTGTACTGATGAAATAAACAGCCGGCATACGTCAGGGCCAATACTGTGCCACTCCCCTCCCTCTTCTCCCTTTTCCATCTCCATTACAGAAACGTCCACTTTCACAGACTCTCTTGCAGGTACGTGTAGCCGTGCGATATAATCGTGACCAGACATCATAAGCAGGGGCACTTACTAGAATGTCATTGCTTTCTTGGATAAAAATGACATCTTACTGGCAAAGGACTCTTCATTCCCTTCCTCTGACCCTAAAAAGAGGTGATGTCTGGGTCTGCCGAAGTCATCTTGAGATCATAAGAAAAAGGTGAAAAGAATCACAGTCGTGCCACCCCTGACATCTGGAGCCACGAGTCAGCAGCCACGGACTCCATGTGCTTAAGCTATTATTAGTTGGGTTTTTTGTTAAGCAGCTAAAAGTATGTCTACATTTAATTTAATATACCTGCAACTGCTTTGTAGGCTTCTTAGGTTGCTCAGTGATAAGGAATCTGCCTGTCAATGCAGGAGACGCAGGTTTGGTTTATGGGTTGGATCACCTGAAGTAGGAAATGACAACCACGCCAGTATTTATTCTTGCCTGGAAAATCCCATGGACAAAGGAGCCTGGTGGGCTACAGTCCAAAGACTCTTCGGGGTTGCAAAGAGTCAAACACAACTGAGCAACTGAGCACATACATGCTATGTACAGGTCCATAAAAATAGGGCTTCCTTCGTAGCTCATTTGGTAAAGAATCTGCCTGCAATGCAGGAGACCTAGGTTTGATCCCTGGGTTGGGAAGATCCCCTGGAGAAAGAAATGGCAGCCCACTCCAGTATTCTTGCTTGGAGAATCCCATAGATAGAAGAGCCTGCAAGGCTATAGTCCATGGGGTTGCAACAGTCGGACACAACTTAGCGACTAAACCAACACCATAAAAATAAGGAATAATCATTAACTTAAACACTCTCAAGAGTCCCTTGGACTGCAAAGAGATCAAATCAGTCAATCCTAAAGGAAATCAACCTTGAATACTCATTGGAAGGACTGATGCTGATGCTGAAGCTCCAATACTTTGGTCACCTGATGTGAAGAGCGAACTCATTGGAAAAGACCCTGATTCTGAGTAAGATTGAGGGCAGGAAGAGAAGGGGATGATAGAGGATGAGATGGTTAGACAGTATCACTGACTTGATGGACATGAATTTGAGCAAACTCCAAGAGATAGTGAAGGACAG
This sequence comes from Muntiacus reevesi, assembly GCF_963930625.1. Classification (NCBI taxonomy): domain Eukaryota; kingdom Metazoa; phylum Chordata; class Mammalia; order Artiodactyla; family Cervidae; genus Muntiacus; species Muntiacus reevesi. The sequence continues at coordinate 3,701,050 of NC_089255.1, read as the reverse complement.
GGGAGCTGGGCATGCTGCAGTCCATGGGGTCGCAAAGATTTGGACACAACTGAGTGACTGAACAACAAAACACTTAATAGAGAGAGCAGTCAATATTTCAAAAGGGATGTATATCAAATGTTAGAATTTAAAGTATATATGGTGACTATGGAGTGGCAGAGTTACTTCTTGGAAGGCTTTTGTTCATGGCTTTTAAATATCAGATGCTCAGAATATCAAACTGTATCAGTTCAGTTCAGTCGCTCAGTCATGTACAACTCTTTGTAACCCCATGGACTGCAGCACGCCAGGCCTCCCTGTCCATCACCAACTCCCAGAGTTTACTCAAACTCATGTTCATTGAGTTGGTGATGCCATCCAACCATCTCACCCTCTGTTGTCCCCTTCTCTTCCTGCCTTCAATATTTCCCAGAAATCTGTATGCAGGTCAGGAAGCAACAGTTAGAACTGGACATGGAACAACAGACTGCTTCCAAATAGGGAAAGGAGTATGTCAAGGATGTATATTATCACCCTGCTTATTTAACTTCTATGTAGAGTACATCATGAGAAACGCTGGACTGGATGAAGCACAAGCTGGAATCAAGATTGCTGGGAGAAATATCAATAACTTCAGATATGCAGGTGACATCACCCTTATGGCAGAAAGTGAAGAAGAACTAAAGGGCCTCTTGACGAAAGTGAAAGAGGAAAGTGAAAAAGTTGGCTTGAAATTCAATATTCAGAAAACTAAGATCATGGCATCTGGTCTCATCATTTCACGGCAAATAGATGGGGAAACAGTGGAAACAGTGACAGACTTTATTTTCTTGGGCTTCAAAATCACTGCAGATGGTGATTGCAGCCATGAAATTAAAAGACACTTGCTCCTTGGAAGAAAAGTTATGACCAACCTAGACTATACTTTGCCAACAAAGGTCCATCGCGTCAAAGCTATGGTTTTTCCAGTAGTCATGTATGGACGTGAGAGTTGGACTAAAAAGAAAGCTGAGCACCAAAGAATTGATGCTTTTGAACTGTGGTGTTAGGGAGACTCTTGAGAGTCCCTTGGACTGCAAGGAGATCCAACCAGTCAATCCTAAAGGAAATCAGTCCTGAATATTCATTGGAAGGACTGATCTTGAAGCTGAAACTCCAATACTTTGGCTATCTGAAGTGGAGAATTGACTCATTTGAAAATACCCTGATGTCACTGTATGGCTCACAGGAAACACACACAGATGCTTTGGAGCCAGTGAAGCTTGGATTTAATTTTTGACTTGACCACTTACTAGCTTGTGGTTTTGGGCAAGATAAATAATCTCTCTAAATCTCAAGTTGCTTATCGACAAAAATTTAAGATAAAGTTAATCTTGCATGATTATCATGAGGCAATAACACACTGAAGACCCCAGTAAAAATGACCCCATGAATAAGTAATAATATTCCACAGAATCAAGTGGGGCAAGAATATAAATTAAGTACTAACTTATAAAAATGAGAAAGTCAGTCATGGAAAAGGAGGAAGGGAAATGCAAAAGGAAAAATAGATCAAAGCAAAGTCGTTATTGAGAGGAGATACAGAAACTTCAAATGTACCTATTTTGAAAGAATTTGTACCCAACTATGAATTTCTGAATTCTCCTTTTCTGAGTTAGACAAGAGCTATGTCTACAGACCAAAATCTTACACTAGTCCAGTGTGGTCCAGTAATTTAAGGTTATCAAAAATCCATGCCCTGCTGCTTTTAAAACTTATTAAAATCTTATCCCCCCTTTACATGGCTTCTCTCAACAGGTCCCACTGTTGGGGCCACTCAGGCATTTTCCATGTGCCGATGTATTATTGGGTAATTATGGTCACAGTGTCTTGGAATTCATGCAAACCGTATCTAAAAATTTATTTTTAACTTCCATAAAGATAGCATAATTATTTATTCCCTTTTGGTTCTCTCAACAGAAGTGATATGACAGAAGGCAGGAAGGTGTACGGCTGGGGAGGGTGTGCTCTAGAATCTTGCTGGACTAGGGCAGATCCAGCCTTCACTCTGACCTTCCACCACTGACTATACCTGACCTCAGCAAAATCACTAACACTTTCTAAGCCTGAATTTCATCACCTGTTCAGAAGGTCTAGTTAGAGTCTCTCACAGGACTGATGGACAACTAGATGAGACAGTGGTGAACAAATAATAGTTTCTTTCACAATAATTCATTTGCGTAGTGGGTCAACAGGTAGCCTCCAATGAAGGCACTCTTATAACTGAAAGGAGAATAAGAAGAGATGGACACAGACATTGACATCAGTGATGATATTAACAGTATTGGAAAGGATGAAAATCAAAATTAGAGCAAACAAAAAACTGTAGTGAAATCCCTCCATGCTCAATTTTCCACTACTGTTTCACTGACATGCTGGTGTAAGTGTCTATAAATTTTTCTAAGTATCCTGACATCATTTTGGGAGTTGATAGGGAATTAACCACAAGTCCATCCTAAAGGAAATCAACCCTGAATATTCACTGGAAGGACTAATGCTGAAGCTGAAGCTCCAATACTTTGGCCACCTGACGCGAAGAGCAGACTCATTGGAAAAGACCCTGATGCTGGGAAAGATGCAGGAGGAGAAGGGGATGACAGAGGATGAGATGGTTGGATGGCATCATCGATTCAAATGACATGAGTTTGAGCAAACTCCAGGAGGTAATGAAGGACAGGGAAGCCTGGTGTGCTGCAGTCCATGGGGTTGAAAGAATTGGACATGACTTAGCAACTGAACAACAACAAGAACAAATAAAATAAAATAAACATGGTAAGTCTTAAAGCCAGAAAACAGCTGAATATGAATGGATCAGTTGATTCTAAAAATTTAACCTGAAGTGAAAACTACATTTTTTATTAGAAGCATTACAGCAATTATTGCTACACAGCTAAAATGTAATATCGTCACCTTAGTTTTCTGAAGCACTTAAAAAAACTAGCTAAAAGCCTGTGCACATGTATTAGCTCATTTGCCCTTATAACAGTCCAATTAAAGCATGAGCAATTGAAAGAATGTGGTCATGGTCAAATGGTGAGTTCCTGAAAAGCCTGGAGTAAAAGTTCAGGTCATCCAGAATTCACATCATTTGACGGGGGCAGCAGGCTGAACTGAAAAGTTAGATGCAAATCAAACATTTATAAAGCAAATAAATGCTTAAATGCTTAAATTTACATTAGGAAATCTAAAATGTCACCTCTATTCCCTGATGATTTAGATGACAGTAGCTCCTCAGACCTCCTGCTTCACTGGCAGAAGCAAATACTTAAACAAAATTACACATTACATTCAGTGCCATGGGGCAATAGAAATAGGCCTCTTCCTGGTTTAGCTTTTCTCCAAGTTAGATATTCTTCATCCTGAATACCTGGTAAAAACTTCAGCTAAATAGAACCTCAGAGTGCACACGGTACTTGAGATGAAACTTCAAAGCTGTTTGGAAGTGTGCTTAAGTCACCATGTTATTAGGGCCTGGCACGGCTCTAACCTGCATGCGTTTGTTGTTGCTCGTCTGCAAGTCATGCCCAACTCTGGGAGACCCCATGGACTGCAGCACGCCAGGCCTCCCTGTCCCTCATGTGTATGTGTACATGCATGAATTCATATTAAACACATATCTTAAAAGAGTAGAAACAATTTCCATCTTTCTCTTAGGAATGAGGGAACTGAGAGGTGAGAGGGTGACTCAGGGTTATACGGCGCTGAGGTATGGGTCTGGGATATGAACCTAGGCACTCCAGCTTCAGATTTGCATCCAAAACAAATCTATGGCTGCTCGTCGCATACTCAGCCAGTTATAAAACAATTTTAGGGAGAAAATACAGACAACACTAACAACAATATCAAACAAACCCATGTGTTATTGACAAGTTTGGTTACGTGGGGCACTAGCATTAAGCTAAGGAGAAACAAAAGATATCGATAAGGAAGGAAACAGCAGATTAAAGGAAGAGAATTATTACATTAAGTCAATCAGTTGTAGCAGGAAGTCCTGGCAGAGAGGAAAGATGTACACAACATATGCACACAAAAAGCAGACACGAGGTCTCAAAAGAGCCACAGTCTTAACTCACTGAACGAAAGACCAAACAATCTTGCACAGCTCAGTCACCCAAAGGACGTGACTGTGTTACGACACACACAATCTCACGTTCCGGGAACACTGCTGCCTTGAACCATGACTATGGGTTTTGACTGATCCTCTCTTGGAAGGCAGGAGTATGCAGAGTTATGATACCTCTCTCTAAATTTTACAAATGCTTCTATCTAGACTGATGAAATAAAAACTGATACAGAATAATTGACTAAAGTCTTCAAAGTTCTAAAGAAAATAAGGGTTAGCCTGTATACCACTATACATAGGTAAAATCTCTTTCAGAGGAAAAAAAGGTGAAAAAGATGATGACGATAAAGAGCAGACTGGCTGCTAAAGAACATACTACAAGCTCAGACTGAAGGGAAGAGGACCCAGAATAAAGGAGTTGAAAGAGGGGAGGAACCAGTAAGCACCCTAGGAAGCCTAAATTAAAAATTGCAAATAATTACAGTTATCGGCATCATCACAAATATTAATTTGGATGAGGTTAGAAAAGCAAGCTATAAATATTGGATATCAACAACACAGATGGAGGTATGGGATTAAATGAAGGCCTCCACGGTTGTTATTCAGTATGAACAAAGGAGAAAAATTCTGATTAACTTCAGATACTGTGAAATATACATATTTGATACAAATTAAAGAAAAAATAAATTTTAAAAATCCTCACATCATCCAACATAAGGAAAGGAAGGAGAAAGAAGTCATGAAAAAGTATTGTGAACTCAAAGTAAATGTCAGAAATTGGTACAAAAAGCATAGTTGCTATAATTAATGTAACTGAACTAGACTGCTGCTGGTGCTGCTAAGTCGCTTCAGTCGTGTCCGACTCTGTATGACCCCATAGACGGCAGCCCACCAGGCTCCCCTGTCCCTGGGATTCTCCAGGCAAGAACACTGGAGTGGGTTGCCATTTTCTTCTCCAATGCATGAAAGTTAAAAGTGAAAGTGAAGTCACTCAGTTGTGTCCAACTCTTAACAACCCCATGGAACGCAGCCTGCCAGGCTCCTCCATTCATGGGATTTTCCAGGCAAGAGTACTGGAGTGGGGTGCCATTGCCTTCTCCGGAGCTAGACTAGACATCCAAAATATAGTGTTGGGTGAAAAAAAAGGCAAGTTGTAAAATGACAGACACAGCATAGCATCTTTGTGAAATGTAAAGAATTCCAAATACTACAGATCATTCATAAATACAGGTATATTTAGTGCACATATCAAAACATGGACTGGAAAAATGCACACACATTTCTGAATGGCCCTTGTCACTACAGAAGGAAGGGATAAAATGAGACTTGGAAAAAAATGAAGAATATTTCAATTCTGGCTGTAATGTTCTGTTTCACCTATGATAAATAAAATCTCCATTGCCGACAGGCAAAACCTAGGGAGCCTCTGGGAAGAAACCCCTCTGCAATATAGGCTCAGAGCCTCCCTGCCAGCGCTGGGCCGGGCAGTCTTTCTTCTTTCCTTTCTCATATACAACAAAAAGGCTCTGTTGGAGCTGAAACCAGTGGAGAAGCTTTGAAAGAAGAAAGTCACCAGCATGGTTCTTTAAGCTCGGCTGCTCAGAGTCTTAGCAACTGGGAACACATCCCAGCAGCGTATGAAACAAGAGCCCCAGGTCTGCGTACAAACCACAAGGAAGAATCTTTTTTAGTTGTTTATTTTTATTTTTCTAAGTTCAGCCTTCTAAGTTAGCTAGCACAGAGCTTTATGAAACACAGTCAACCCAGTCTGATGACAGTCAAGGTTAAGCGAAAAATGAACTGAATTGTAGCTTAGTGTTGAATGCCCAAAACTTCCTTTTTAAAACATTCTCCTTTACTTGTTCACAACTGTTGTGTGTTGTTAACTGTTAGTTTGCTGATTTGAAAATGAAACAAGGTAGACAATAAGTGGCACATGTATTACAATTAGCCATGCCTGTAATTAAGTCTGAATCACCGGGACTAGCTCTGAATATCCACGTGGTAAAACCAGACAGGCATGGCTAGTGCAGTTGATTCTTAAAAAAGATCACAAATTTGTATTCTTTGGATTCAAACCAGCAAATACACTTGCTCGGTGCTCCAATAAAGAGATAATCAGAGGGGCCACAATGAAGTTTGTGTTCTCTAGAATCTCTTTTTGGTCCATTTTGTTCTAATACTCTTGGGAATGACATGGAGTCCTTCTAAAATATTGCATCTTAAAGGGAGGCTGTAGAAAATAAGGTAAAACTAAAAATCTACCTACTTCTTAAGGAATGTTCTCTACCAAAAAGCAGAACCACTAAGTTTCTGGATAAATCAGTGGTGGTAAATAAAGAGGGGAACCAATTCCTGTCAAAATCAATCTGAGAGGTTATTTAAGCCAACTAGTTTATAAACAGTATCAGCCATCCCTTCTTATACTCTTTAGTAGGTGTTTACAGTAGAGACACAGAAATTAAGAATGAGAGAAAAACAATGTTACTCAATCCTTCAGATGGCAGGAATTTTAAAGTTCCATAACTCTTCTGAACATATTAAATTCAAAACTAGGGCTACTGCCAATAAGTGAAATTGAGGATACATGATTTTTAAATGTGCAGGGAATACACAAAAGTCTGAGGAACCACCAAAACAGAAAACCAATTTATTATATGTTTCTACACTACAAAATTCACAGACGTGAAGGACCGGAAAACCCACTATGAATGAGATTTCAATCACATGCAATGGAACAATCATTCTGAGCCTGTACAACACGCCAGCCACGAGTGGAGATGCTACAGTCCATGGTCTACACAGTCCATGGGAGTCTCCAGGCCAGAACAGTGGAGTGGGTAGTATTCCCTTCTCCAGGGGATCTTCCCCACCCAGGGATCCAACCCAGGTCTCCCGCATTGCAGGCGGATTCTTCACCAGCTGAGCCACAATGGAGATAAAGAAATCAGGGACAGACCCTGACGTCAAGGAAATGTCTTCACAATGCAGGGGAGACATTGGTGTAAACCAACAACTACACTTCTGTTGAAAAAGCTCCATCACACTCAAGCACTGTGATTGATCTTGAGCAAGTCTCTACTCCCTGTACTTCCCTTTTCTCAATAAAATAATAGCACCTAGCTCACTAAGTTATCACACGACTGTAAGATACTCCAAATACGGCTGTTAGCATGCTCCCTGGCACACAGAAAGGGTTGAACACGTGTTACCCACGTGCCTCATCGTTGTGGTTCATGATCGTATCATACCACACTAGACCACGACACAACGCTAACACAGACATGCAACTAGGTCAGGTGATGGGGTCAGGAAATGTGTGCGTGCGTGCGTGTGTGTGTGCGTGCGTGCGTGTGCGTGCGTGCCTGCGTGTGCATGCGTGCGTGTGCGTGCGTGCATGCGTGCGTGTGTGTGTGTGTGTGTGTAGCGGGCGAAGCACTGTTAATGAATGCGGCTGAAGGGGTGGGAGAGATCAGATCACAAAGAAACTTATAGGCCACAAGAAGGATCCTGGCTTTCCTTGCACAGCACTTGCTATTCGCAGTGAAGGTGATTCTCATGGTTGAAACCAGTTATATACACCAAGATGAATATGCACTTGTACATTTCAAATTGGAAACGATATAGGAAAAAACTAATGTTTTAATTCTTAACTTCTGTTCAATGTTGTGGAGAAAGGGAGAGAGGGTTTTTTAAAGGGTGGGGAAGAAAGAGGCAAAGAAAAAGGAAGAGGAAGGAGAAGCCAACACAGGCACGCCGGCTGGAGGAGAAGACCAAAGGCCTGACTGGCGATTACGTCTTTAGACCCTGACTTCGACAGCAGCAAATGGTGCGACATGTCTACACACCTTGTATGTTATGAGGTACAGCATCCCACCACACTAAATGCACTCCACATTTATGAGGATCAGCTTCCTAAGACAGTGAAGGCAGCCTCAAGAATCCGTCTCAAAGCTGTGCTACAGGGACAATCAACCAATAGGAGTTGATGGTGAGAGGAAACCTATTGGCCACATGCAATTAGAATGCATGTCTCCTTCCCAAGAAATCTGTCCCAAGATGTCACTTGGTTTGGTTGAACACGAGGCTGCACTCGGGAAATATGTCAAAGACCTGAATTAGGGGGTCAAGATGGGAATCCCAGAGTGGAGCATGGGTATAGCACAGACTCAGATAGAGCATCCAGACTTTATTACACTCACCAGTGTTCCTTCCCATCCTCTCCCTCACTTTCATGGCTAATTGAACACTGGCTTCTATCCCAACACCGTGGCTCTTTCTGAACAACCCCTAGAGACAGATGAAAAAGACTAAATATGACATATTTTGTAGAACGATTAATTATGGATAAAGATTGCTCTTCCACAGTCTCCTTGTATCAACGGTGGTGAAGTGTAAAGCACATTGTAAAATTCAGAGGAAAAATCTCCCTCATCTACATTAAAGTGAGCCAAAGGCTTGAACATTGTACGTTTTCAAGAAATGGTTACGCTATTTTATCATTATAGCTGATACGGAAAGTAGCATTTTTCTTATATATTTCAGATAAAAATCACAGCTAAAAGTAAGGGTCATTTTGCAGAAAGAAAGAACTTTTGAAGTCTTGGATCTCAATTTCATTCTCAACTTTGCTACTCACTAGCTGAATAAGAATTACAATCTAGATAAAATGAGGCAACATTTATAAATGTACTCAGCACAGTGACTGCTCACAGTAGGTACATAACTGGCACATTGATTATTCCAATGCCTATTAATTATTTCACCTCTCCAAGAAATAGCCATTAAGCATGTAGCTAACAAATCCTGACTTCTATTTTATATGGCTCAACAATTTCCACATCAGTGTAGGGGATTTTCTGTTCCTACCCTATATGCACTCAAAGCATTGAGGGCTGATTAAGTCTTCCAGTATCTCCCCATTCTCTCTCATCTTTCCTTCTAAGACCATATTTATCTTCAGGTAGTCAATCTTTTTGCATATTCCTTAAGAAATATCACTTTCATCTCATCATTACCTTAGTCATCACATTTAATTTTTGATATAATCACCAAATACCATATGAGTGCAAGAGCAATAAGAAAATACAGGGTCAAAATATACACAGACCTCATTGTAGCCTGAGGCTCAGATTCAGAAACAGGAGACCCGGCCTGAAAAAAAACACCTATCCAAACCCTTCCAGTGACTGCACCAACCCAACTGAATGGTTCTTCCACTAAAAGTCATATTGGTTATTATAGCTTGACACCTGGGCAATTTGGAAAATTCTTTTCTGAGATACTCATTTGTTCCCATAAACCCCCATGGCTACACTCAAGAAGGGTCACACATTCATGAAATGTTTATTCCAACCATTTTAAAGCCAGGGAACATAATATTAAACACAAACAGCTCAAAGAGAAGTTCTGCACATGAACAGGTTCACTCACACGGGTTTAACACGAGGTGCTAATCCCGGGAGTGGCTGATTCCCAGGGACGGACACGTGACCAGCACAGTGAGAGAAGATGCCTTCTGTCCCTTAGGGCCAGGGCAGCAAACGCCTCTCCCGAGACAAGGGCGCTACTGACTCTTGAGTCAGGGAGAGAAACTCTCCCCGAGGTGGCTTTTCTCTGCTAACTTTCTCTTTTATTCTCTAACATACAGAGGAAGAGGTATCGAGGCAAACACCTTAAAGCCATTTCCTAATGTAACCATATAGAAATAAAGAACACAAATGTTGGCACGTGAACAAACAGAAGATGACAAATTTGCTGTTTTTCCCAGAGGTAGCAATAATTGTATGTAGATACCTATACATCGGACAATAATAACTTGAGTTCAGGCTGGCAAATATCCACTACAGACAATTTACTTAATCTGCTAATGCTCCCAAATGATCGTATATCACAGAAGCAGATGTGGAAGATATTATAGATCCCAGAGATGGTCACCTAGTAGGACTAACTGAAAAGCTGGAAAATGGGTGTTAAACAGTCATGGAAAGCAAGTTTTGAGCTGCAGATTATTGCTAAAGGATAACAAAAAGGAAACATACGTCATGACCTTCTAAGTTGCTTCCCACTGGGCAACCATTTTTGAAGCCTATTTGTGAACCCCGATTAAAATGTGGGCAAAGTTATATACATGAGAGAACAGTGACCTCGTGGCTCATCTGTTAGCAGGATGGATATCTGTCATTCTCTTGCAAGTACAAGTCTCCAGATCCAAGAAGAGGATCATACTCTACGAGATGACAGAGAAACCTGCATAACCAAAGGATAGGCAGCGTGCCCTGCCCCCGTCACTGCCCAGCGCTATCTGGCGCTGTCAGAAGAAGACGTGCACAGCAGCGGTGAACCAGCTCCTGCCCGCCCCTCCTCTGGTTGAGCTCCTAAGAGTTCTGATGGCAGCACCCAATGATGCAGCTTGGGGGCAAATGTGTGGTGTTGTTTAGTTTTTAAGCCATGTCCAACTCTTGTGTGACCCCGTGGACTGTGGCCCACCAGGCTCCTCTGTCCTTTGGCTTTCCCAGGGAAGAATAGTGGAGTGGGTTTTGGGGTTGCCATTCTCTATCCAGGGGATCTTCTCAGCTCAGGAATCCACCCCCGTCTCCCGCATTGGCAGGTGGATTCTTTACCTCTGAGCTACCGGGGAAGCCAAAATAGCTGTGTAACTGTCCATGAAAAGGTAAAGCACATCCACAGAAAACAACTCAAGGGGGCGTAAATACTCAACTATACAGAATGCTAATCAATACGAACAGTGCTCAGAAAAAGAAAACAATTGTCTGAAATAATTAGACAAGGCTTCAAAGAGAAGGCGATGCTTGTGAACTGAAGAAGTCCGAGAGTATTTTTTAAGGATCGAGATATAAAAAGGACAAGCACAGTGGGCGCCACCACAGACATCTTGCAGGGGATGCAGGGGAGACCCGAAGAGGGGCTTCTGCCATCAGACAGAAGTGCTGGACACTGACCTGTCACCTCTCGGAGTCCCACGGTTCACAAGCCCCTCCTAAAAGGACCAGGGCTTCCTAATCACAGCATGGCTGTATGTGGACAGGTTCATTGTCACATGTCTTTCAGCCAAATGTACAAAATCTATCTCTTTTGATAGAGTTATAAGGAATAGAAACAAATGCACTGTTACAACCTGAACCAATGATATCTAACTACACTTCTACTCATTTTAATACTTCGTTTCAATGATTTAAAGTCAAGCTGAATTCCAAATAGCTAAATGTCTTTTGGGATATAGAAATGATGGTAGGAAAATACAACAGATTAAAAAGAACTGATGCTAAGATAAGGCATGTGAATGAAACTATTGTTAGTATCACACTGCCACACCACCTCTTCTAAGACAGGTCATCTTATACACATGGTCAAGTGATGGCTGTCCCGATTTCCCAGACGGTGATACAGGGACAGAGGAAATGACTGGCTCACACACCATCAGAGAGATCACAGCAAGATGTATGATCGCTAGATACACCCTCTGCAGGGCTGTTCACTGGACTGCTCAGCCCTGGGAAGAGGAATCAGACATGACACAAGCCTTGGGGAGCCAACAAAGTCAGGGTCAGAGCCTGATAGATGCTGTTGTAATAGAGACCCCCTGTTAATGGATCCTCAAGGCCACATGCTGTACCTGGCACTTCACGTTTTCTCCCAGCCAGACTGCCTCCCCAAACTCTGTGATGCCTTATCCCCAAAGACACAGGAGAAAGTGAGGATCACAGAGGTCATAGTTAAAGATAGGAAGCACAACAAAAACAGTAAGAATGCCTCAGTTTGTGTGGCTCCTGTGTGTCCATCACTGGGAAAAGCACAAAATCTCAGTAAAATCCTCAGGGTATCCCCGTTTTACAGTTGAGAAACTGAAGTTCAGTTAACAGGTTGTCAGAAATCATCAGCAAGAAGTTGGAAAAACTTGGTTTGAATCAAGTTTCATTTCTCATCAGGGCTTTTCATCACCGTTTAAATCTGGAGGGTAGCCAGGAAAATAAGGTGGGGGGGGGGGGGAAGCCACAGGGAGGGAGGGGCTGGGCAGGGAAGGCTTCCTGGCAGAGAATTTTGAATTTTCATTCAAAATTGAATTTTCAGGCACCAGTAGGATTCAGGCAAATAAAAGGGAAAGGCACTGCAGGCACACAGAGGCGTGGAACAGTGTGACATCTTTCAGGAACAAGTGATTCAGTCTTGCAGGAGGAGAGGCAGGATACACGGGAAATAAGAATAGGGCAGAGTGGGGACGATAGGCAGACGGGGGCCAGATTATGAGAACCCTGTCGTGGGGTATCTGCATTGAGGAACGCCGTCCTGACAACAACAGAGAGCCCAGGAGCATCTTAGGATTGTGACAGGATCAGGTTTGTGTTTGGGACAGACATGCAAGCAGCCCTGGGGAGACGGACCATCAGAGAGAGGTGGGAGAGCAGAGGAGAAAGGTCACACTGGGAGCAGGGAGACGACATTCACACACGCCAAAAACAAGGGTGACGCCCAAAGCAGAAATTTCCTAAAGGAGCTTGATGTGTTCCTCTGAGATGATTCTAGGCTGTGCATTGTTTGTTTATAGTTTTAATTCACTGCGTGTTAGAACACATATACAATTATGATGCATGTGTGTGTGTGCTCAATTGCCCCACATGGACAGTAGCCTGCCAGACTCCTCTGTCCATGAAATTCTCCAGGCAAGAGTACTGCAGCGAGTTGCCATTTCCTTTTCCAGGGGATCTTCCCGACCCAGGGACCAAAGCCACATCTCCTGTGATTCCTGCATTGCAGGTGGACCAGGAAAGTCTCATATGCAATGACTCTACGACTGTAATTTCATAGATATTATTATTTAAGATTAGGCTAAAAGAAGAGAGTTGATATAAAGAAAAATATCAATATAGAATAAAAATAAAAGTATGTAAATATTAAAATAAGGAAAATAAAATAATACATAACTGCTATATAGTATATAAACATATTTTATGAAAAGTTTGGGAAACACAGAACTAAGGTCCTTGAGAATGTGACCTGAAAGTAGAGGTAATGCAAAAGACACTGAGGTGGAAATGCCTGACTGTCCTGGGGACAAGGGCTAGGGCGGGAAGTTGAGTGGGGGAAGACCCGGGGTGCACCCAGGGGCCCAAGGTGGCCCACCATTCTCAGGACAGCCAGCAGGAGAAGACAGGGCAGAGGCCTGGGGACGGTAAGGGGGCTTCCAAGGGGAGCTGTCCAGCAGGCAGCTGAGAACGGAGACGATGGACAGGAAATATAAGTTGAATCACTAGGGAACAGGAATACACATACTTGGTACATTATACATGCAGCCAGAATTCCAGACCTAAAGAAAAAAGGCAAGATTCTGTATTGTTTCCCGAGTTAATACGTGACTTTTGTGTGTGTGTGTGATAGAATGTAGAGTTAAAACCCTTTTTTAAAAATTTGGAACACATGAGCCTCTCTTCTTGATCGAGACCAGCCCCACCAATAGGATCATGAAAATGTAAACCACCCCCCACCTAGCTTTGCAGACTAATTTACAGGGCATTGAGGTCTGTCAGGAATGTGGGAGACCTGGATTCGATCCCTGGGTCGAGAAGATTCCCCTGAGAAGGAAATGGCAACCCACTCCAGTATTCTTGCCTGGAAAAATCCCATGGATGGAGGAGCCTGGTGGGCTACAGTCCATGGGGTCACAAAGAGTCAGACACGACTGAGCAACTTTGCTTTAAGGGTCAGACACACCCAGTGTCCCATCACTGGTCACCAGAGAGGACTCTGAGTTGAGAAGCTAATGCTCAGAATCCCCGTGAAAGTAGTTCCTCCCATAACCATTCTATTCAGCTAAGACGACAAAACTCTAATTCCCCCAGACCATTCCCCTCCATCCCAGAGTGCAGATCCTACAAAAGCCCAAGGGCCTGGATCACAGGGGGGACCTCACCCTACAGAAACCTGCATTTCCCAGGTGCGAGCTGCGCCTCCTGGACCTCTGCTCACCTAGACACTGTCACACCGAGTGAAGTGAGTCGGAAAGACAAAATACTGCAATATAAACCCAAATATGTGGGATCTAGAAAAAATGGTGCTGATGGGCCTACTGGCAAAGCATAAGTAGAGACTCAAACATGGAGAACAACTGTGTGGACGTCAAGGGGGGAAGGGGCAGGTGGGATGAATTGGGAGATTGAGGTTGACATATATATGCTATTGTATATAAACAGATCATTGATGAGAGCCTACTGTAGAACACAGGAAAATCTGCTCAGCGCTCTGCGGTGACCTAATGGGAAGGAAATCCAGGGAGGAGGAGATGCATGATACGTACAGGTGATTCACTCTGCTGTATGGTAGAAACTAACGCAACTATACTCCAACAAAAATGACAAATAAACAATTTTTAAAAAGAAGGCTAAAATCAGAGCAAGGAATAAAATAAGTTATGAGGCAGAGGCAGAGGAAACACACCTGTGTATGTTTCTCTCTGCCTTTGTTGACCAGCCTGGGCTCTAACTCAACGGTCAGCAAACTTTCTTCTGTAAAGTAAATATTTTTGGCTTTGCAGCCAAATGGACTGCTTGTACTCAGCTCTGCTGGTAGCACAGGCTGTAGTGCAGAAGCAGCTGTATATGACGTGCAAACAAATGTGTGCCAATGCAACTTTCTTTACACAAACCGGCAGGCTGGATTTGCCCATGAGGCCAGATTTGGCCATGGGCTCTAGTTTGCTAACCCCCTGCCCTAACTAATCAAGTATCTGCATTCTCTGTCCAGTCTCCTTCTTATTGGAACGTGGTTTAACTTCCTTGAAATATTATCCATTATTATCCAGTCCCCTACCCACTTTGAGATCCTCCAAGACTCTAGGTTCTGCTTCCCTGCTCGGTCTACGATATCTGCTTAATGATAGCAATGATGGACGAGTAGTAGTGAAAGGGTTAACACTTACTGACTGTGTCATATTATACTAGGTTCTTCCTAAACACTGTCTCACTGAATCATCAAAACAATGAGACAGGTGTAACTCTCATCTCCATCTTACAAATCAAGAAATGAGTCTGCCAGGGGTCAGATTTCCTTCTCGTGGTCACCCTGGTGAAGCTGAGTTCTGACTCCAATCTGTCTGGATCCCAAGCCAGGGGGGAACACCACCCGGGGGCTGCTTCTCAGAAGACCATGAGGCTGTCCAGATAAAAGGGGCCAACACGACCCCTCCTTCTACCTACAGTGTCCTCTGGGTGGGAAGGGCATGCCTTGTGTTGCCACCAGCCTCTGCTGGACAGTGACTGGCCCTGCCAGATGGCTGGATCACGTCTGGGCACTGACTTGTCTATGTTACACAAAGCTTTAACACTCAACATAAACACGAGTACAAGCGTCCGCTATGATGCATGCATTTTCCATGACTGGAAAATATTCTATCTATGTCTCCGTCTCCTGTCTCCAACAACAGTGATGCACCCAAGGGTACTGGAGACCAGCACGGTCCTCAACCCAGCCCGCAGGCTCAGAGTCAGCTAGGGAATCCCGATGTGGCTGGCAGTCTCAGAACACAGCATGTGTTCCCCGGAATATTCCCCAGTGCAAACCAGGCTGGAGGAGCTGAGAGGGTGCTTATATAAACACACCCAGCAGGGACCTCAGGGACCGCGGCGTAGGCAGGGCTGCTCCTCAAAGGAAGGATTCAATGGGCGAATATAAAGCAAAGTCAATGAGATGATTCGGAAATTTCCCTGTTCTTATCTTCTTGGTAAAGAGGACCACATTTGTAGCATTTTTGTCATTTTCCCCACTGTGTTTAAGAAAAAAGGGTGAAAGTCATCCATTTTTTTTTTTGATCCCATTATAAATGTACAGGTCATCAGCATACCAACAGAGGCGACAGGAAATGAAAGCCAATTAATAAAAGTTCGTCTTCAGCCTGGGGGTGCGGGTGGAACACACACGCAGGGGCAGCTGCGCTCGGCACCTCCACCCCACCAGCCACCCGACCTGATCCTGTCCATCTCTGTTGAATTGGGTTCCCCTAGGGCCATACGCCACAGTGCAGATCTTGAAGATGAGCCTTCACCCCACCCTCCACCACATCAGTCATCTCACTGTGATGGTGTGTGCTCATGCACAACAGTGCAGAGAAGGCCTCCTGTTTCTAGGCCAATGCCGCAGAGAAAACGCTCGCCACTGAATGTGCTCTGTGGTCTTTGCCCAGGATGCTCTGACATGGGCATGAGGGACAAAGTCCTGGACACACATTGGCTCTCCCGCTGTGGCCAGTTGTGTCAAACTGCAATAAGACACACTTGATGATTCACGATTTCAGAATAGCTGCCACAGAAGCAATCTGTGCACACAGTCTCACTCTAAGCCAGACAGTGAGCGTGACAGCAAGGGGGTTGGACATGCAGCCCCCAGTGTACGGAGCACCCAAGGGACACATTCTGATACGTGAGGCAGAACATGGCCCAGACGTAGCAACTGAAAAGTAGGTATGGTTGTCAAAAAGGGTAAAAAACGACTGTGTAAAGCAGATAGACTGAAAGAACAAAAAAAGAATACAGATTAAGCTTTTTTAAAAAATGATATTTTAAAAAACCTACAAGAGCTAGTGAATTCCAAATCAAGGAGATTTTGAAAAATAGTTTTCAGCCTTAATACAGTACTGTTGCTGTGGCCCGCCCCAAGCAAAGTAGAGATTTCTCTTTATACGACTATTGCTTAATTTTTGAGTCTGTCTAATGCATTTCATTAAGTATCCTCTTTGACACAAACAAATGAGCGCAAAGAGTGAAGATTCTTGACTAAAATACTAGTGGGAAAGAAGTAAAATTCTTTTCAAGATAATTTTCAACAATAGCATTAAAATTTATAACATTACCCACAAGTTTAAGCTGTAAGCTGAAGCTTTAAACGAATCACACATTTAACTAAATAAACATATCTTAAGCTATTTTCGCTTCAAAGGACAGATAGCAATTCATGCTCTTTGATATAAAAACTTTTTTCAAATGTGGGGGGATTTACCAATATGAAAATTGATCCAAGACAAGTTCCTAGAAGCCAAGACTTTCATCTTAAAATTTCATAGTTAAATCCAAATAAATGACATTAAGTGTTCAGTCAACAACTTTGCTTGAGTATATGGCTAGAAGCACTAGATATACCTTTGAAAACGCATGAGGTAGCTATTAGAAATCTCATAGCCATCACTTTTGTATCATTTTATAGGCAGCCAATTTCAATAAATATTCAGCCCAATTATTGTTTTTCAATATTTTAAGTAATCTGTGACCTTAAAGATAAATCTAATACTAGGATATAATTTCCCTTGACCACTCATCAAAACTTTAAGCAGTTTAAGGATTAGCACTGTGTATTTTTAACCCACTTGACAGCAGACACTATCCCAGAAAAGCCCTACTCAACACCATGACAACCACACTACAGTGCTTAATGCCTCCTCCCCAAAATTCAGTATGTTAGAGTCAAAACAAATATATAAATATTACACACAATTTCCCTGGAAGACCAAAATTTTCTGGGAGAAGATCACCTCAGTGGATAAAACCCTAAGGGCGTATACCCACATTTCAACAGTCAGATGATTTTGTAAAAACCTCATCTTACTACCTTCTGGATAACCATTGTAGATAAATACATAACCAGGTAAAAATGCTCAGATAGTCAAGAAAGCATATGACAAGTTATAGCTGTAAAGCACTGGCTGTTAAAATTTCTTGACACAGTTCAGTTTAAGGTATGTAATGTCTAAATTCCCATGTGTTTCATAAATTCAAAAAGAAGACTCACCCAACGCTACATTAGACACATTCCTAACTAGTTGTTCACAAAGAGAGACAGGCGTAACACAGACTCAACCAATGGCCATTGGAAATGAAACAGGAGAGGAGATACAAGCCATCTAATGAAAAGCAAACCCAACCACTAAACAGCAAGGATTTTGAGATGTTACTTGTCATATTGACACACAGAATTCTTCTCAATTCTTTCCAACCAATGTACTCCAGGCATGATGGTTGAGGGTGGTGGCATGCTCAAGAAAATTTAAGAGAGATAAACCTAATCCAGGTTTATCTGGATAAATAAATCATAAACCTTCAATGAAAATAGACAGAAATGCTGTCAATTACAATCCTTTCTACATATGCCTTTGGTTGTTTATTACCTCTTAACCTTTCAGCAGGGATTTCCTATCAGAATTTTCCATTACCAATTATTCCCTTTGCTTACTTTTCAGGGTGCTGCACTTAACTCTTTAAGTCACCAGGGTCCTAATTAGATGGAGATGCCATCAAGCTGTGACCTGGGTTCCTGAAGGAGTTAACGTGGCTCACAAAGAACCTTGCTTCCAGCTAGAAGACAAACCTATGGTAGGTTTACAGGCAAAACAGCTATTTTTGTAAAAATGGTGAGGCTAACATCATAGTATTCTAACACTAGTTTACTGATCTGAACCCTGACAACCAACATGTACACTTACTTCCTCAGATGGCCAACCTGCCCACAGGGAGAATCTGAACTAACTCGGTTTAAAAAAACATTGGCTATCCTTAATGGAGAGCAAAGTTTTTGTTAAACACACACACACACACCTATTCGAGTTTAAGTGTTAATAAACTACTGAACACTGTTTTGAATGCATACCTTTTTTTTCCCTCTGTTCCCTCCTGTAAGACTTGTAAAAGAAGAAAAAATATCACCACTGTTTCCCAAAGCCCATGGAGGCTGGGCTCCAATTCCTCCCCTTCCACCCCGACAAACCCCAAAGCAGCTAACAGTGACCAGCATCTGACACCTAAACAGCCTTCAGCACACAGCAGGCAGCGCTCTACGTGATATATACACACGTATACAGTTTCACACACAGGCACAACCAAATCTCACAACAACCCGATGGCAGAAGTACTCTGCAGTCCCCATTTCACAGACAAGGAAAGTGAAGTGCAGAGAGACTAAGGAGCTAATTTAATTAGCGGCAGAGCTGGGCATGAGCCCCGACAGACTGGCTTTGGAGTCAGTGCACAAAGCCACAGGACGAGGCTGCAAAACGCAGTAAACAATGCAAAGGAGAGTCTGATTGCTTTGCTCAGCAAGAAAGTTTGTAGAGAACAATTTCAGAAATTATGGTTTTCACAGCTTCCTATAATAACAAAGATTGGGAACATCTGTGGACAAAGTTATCTTCCAGTACTGCTTCTGCATCGCTTCTATACAAACTTGAACTATCAAGCACAATTACCCTTCGACAAACCTGGTTAGCCAAGATTTAGAAACCAAAATCAAAGAGAAATAAGAAGCTATAAGAGGCTCCAGGGAGGCTCAGTTCTAGATTCACAAAATAGGACAGTACTCAAAGTATGAACCAGTAAAGTGAACACAGACACTCCAGAAAACAATTAAATCAGTTATCTAACAAAGGGGTTTGTAAGGACTTTAAAAATCAACGAACTGATATAAACTTTTGGGAGGATAATTTGACAAATTCTCAATTGTCTTAAATAATATCCTTTAAGTAATTACTGCCTTGGAAATTTATCCTTAGGAAATCATTAGAGATGCTTATATAAATTCATCTGCCAAGTATTTTTATATAAATATTTCAAATAGGTTCTTTCTTATTTTTCTTTCTAATTTTTCTTAAGTGTCCAAAAATAAGGGAAAGGATTAAACTGAATATACCATATGATACAAAAAAACTGGAATGGTCAATGGCATGGGGAAATGAATAGAAAATTACGTGAAAAGAACATTAAATTTGTTTATACTGATATATAGCAAATATCAGGTCCATGTACTTCATATAAACACATTCTATCATAATAATACTTGTCTTGGGGTAGTGAGACTGAACTAGTATTCTTTTCACATTATCTATGTTTTATAGATTTTCTAACATATATATTTATTAATTTTATCATCTGGAGGGAAAATCAAAAATTTTAAGAGAAAAGGCATTTGGACAAAATGAATAGGCATATAGGTCAAAAAGCCTATATTTTCATTCTTAAAATGAGAAGCCCATTAGTCTTGTTTCCTTCTTGGGTATCATGAAAAGACTGGCTGATCATGAGCACAGAATACATGGATGTCAGCACAGAATCTGATAGTCCTCACGACATTCTTGTTGAGAAACGTAGGCTGGCCTATGCTCAGGGTCCATAGAGTTGTTATGACATGAAAGGCTGAACCAAACCCCGTGGATGAGCAGACGACTAACTGCAGAGAAGGTCCCACTTCTCAGCTCTGACTGTGGCTCACTCATGCCCTGGGCACGCATTTCTCAGGCACACTTTTCAAAGTCACGGCTAGTGAGCAGCTAGGAACAGAGGTGAGTGTGGGCAAATGGTATAACAGCCACTAATACTGACCATGTCTCTGGAACAGAATTTAGCACTGAATTGAGTTTTGCCAATGCCATAACCAGTCCATACACAGCATTTTCCATACCTAAACAAAGTGTGTGTCAAATAAACATCACAATTACAATTCAAAGAATTCCGACAGGGTAAAACACTCATCTGAAACCAAGATGCTATTTAACACAGTCAATAAATGTAAAGCCCTACATTCAGTTCAGTAATAATTTTACAAGTGTACTTGGCAACAGTTTGTGTGAAGCAAAGACCATTTTAGACTAAATAACAGTCGGTACAATGAAGCATTTTTGACAAAGGGAGGTAACAAGTTCACTGGCAGATGTCACCTGAAAGTGCTGAGTACATTTCTGACCTTCTAATTCAAAGAGGGAATTCAATAAAACAGAGGCGAAGTCCAGAAGGATAGGATCGGGGACATCCTAACTGTGATCAGGAATATTCAAAGAAACTGAGGCTGCTTAAATAGGAAGGCATTTAAAGGGCCCTAACCAACGTTTACATGTTTGCTCTGTAATTCTTTGCAGGGGGGATTGATGTATCCTGTTATACTGGAAACTGCAGTCTGTTTTCTGTTTCTACTATTCTGCTGAAACCGTGCATCAAGGTCAGCGATGACTTCAACTTGTCGAATCCAAAAGGCACCTCTTTACCCGACATTAACAGATGTCACAGCCTTCAGTACACAGCCCTGCGCCCTCCTTCCATCCCCACCTCAAGGACAAGTCATTCTTACTGCTTTCCTTTAGCTCCTCTTTCACACAACCTCTAGATGTCAGAGGCTGATCCGGTCTCCACCTCCTCTCACTGATTTTATCTATTCCTAGGGGTTTAAATAGCCTCTATGCTGATTACTTGCTAACTTAAATTTTAGTCCACACTTCTCTGAATTCAAAATTGTCTTGGATAATCAGAAGCACTTCCATCAGAAGCAACCCTGATCCACATCCTACCTTCGATGGGAGTCTCTCCCTTCAGCATCACACACTCAGATGCTCCAACCACAACCCTGGGATCATCTTTGCATTATCCCTTGCCCTCACCTGTCATAGCCAATCACTAAGATGTCCATTCTTCCTCCAACCGGGGTCTCTGACCAGACCGCTTCCCCTCATTTCCACTGCTGTTACCCAAGGCAAGCGAGCACCATCTCTACAATGTGGGTTGCTCAGAGTCTAGTGGTCTCCAGACCAAACTCTTCAGAGCCTCCCCGCTGCACCCCTCTACCCTCCCCGCTCCCCCACCCCGAGCAAACAAAATGTCTGCTTAAACAGTAAGCTGGACTGTGACTCGTCTATGCTTCATTGATGGTCTCATGCACTTTGAAGAAGGTATCACAGTCTTACCATGGTCTCAGGACCCTTCAATATTACCAGCTAGCATATCACCTCTCACACCACCCAGTACCACTGTCCCCTTGCTGGGACTCCACTGATTTGCTCTCAGTTGTGTAAGTGCAAGAAATCCCTTTCAGTCACAAGGCCTTTGAAAAGGTTTTTCCTCCAGACTCTGCCTATAACTGATAACTTCCTTTCCTTTATGTCTCGGTTTAAAAGTCACGTCCTTGGAGAATACTCCCGTGATCACCTTGTCTGTTGACAACCATCTGCCCCTAATGATTTTCTACCACAGCCTCTTTTATGGCCCCTTTATGACACAACTTATCACAACTTCTAAGAATGTTCTTCCTTAATTTTTGTCTCTCGCCTTAGCCCGCCTGCATGGAATGTCAGTTCCAGGAGAGAAGGAACCTGATTGTCTTATTCCTCATTGTATTAGCAGAGCTCAAAAACTATTTAAATGTTGACTATGGGAAGACTTCAGTCCAACATAATGAAAACCTTCCTAAAAGTAAGAGCTGTCTGGCAATGGGCCAACCTTATACAGACAAACTGACCATCATGGTGAGCAGGTTCAGGCAGAAATTGGGTGGCTCCTTTTATCTGAGATGACATGCCAGTTGGGTAACATTTCAGGTCTTTCCAGTTCTAAAAAGAGAATTCTAAAGGAGTTTAGGGTTAAAAATATACTCCCCAAGTAGCAAACATCATATTATTTTCTAATGAGCAGAAATTCTCTCTAAAATAGCCTCATGAAACCGCTTTATACCCTGACCAAAAGTAACTCCTTGAACTTAAATCAGTGCAGGATTCCTCTGTCCACCCTGCCAGACGTGGTTTGGGACGATGACAGCCCACGGTGGCCCTCTTACTGAGCTGTACAAAACCATGGCCCAGAAACGGCTTGGCAGAGCAAGCGAACCCACTTGCGGTCAACCTAAAGTTCCACTCTTCATTCATTTGTGATGCTGCTTGTAAACACAGCAGGATTGCTTTATTTAGTGTCACACCCATTAATAATGCAGAGATCTTACACAGGCAGGTGGAGAAAATTAGCCCTGAGTGATTTCGTTACTACAGGGTATATGTGAAGTCAAAGGGACTCAGAGTCTCATTACAACCGAGGCAGAAGCTGCTGGCAGTATAGACAGAGGTCATGGAGTCTCATTACAACCATTACAACTGAGGCAGAAGCTGCTGGCAGTATAGACAGAGGTCATGGAGTCTCATTACAACTGAGGCAGAAGCTGCTGGCAGTATAGACAGAGGTCATGGAGTCTCATTATAACCGAGGCAGAAGCTGCTGGTAGCATAGACAGAGGTCATAGAGCTGACCACCACACCACAAAGCAATACAAGCAAGGTATCCTCCTCACGACCTTTCAGTCTTACAAAGAGTTAATTTTTCTCTGCCTTGTAGATATGGGAGAGATCTAAAGACAACTTAAAGACCATTCCTTCTACTCCTTTGCCTTCTTTCATCTTCAAAGTTTAAGTTAAAACAAAAATTTGGCAAATATTTGCTTCTGATGGCATCTTTATAAGGACTGGCCAGTTTGTCAGCAGATTCAATAATGTACCACTAGACACTGCAAAATGTTGCAAATGAGACCATGAGCTTTGTCCTTAAGGAATTTTTCACAAAAAAAAAATACTTTTCAAGGAAATAAGATACTTTGCAAAGCCAAACTTATTTAAAATTCATTTTTATAACATCCAATGTAAACAATGTTGTGGGGAAATAATGTGTGGGGAAGCAAAGAATGAAAACTCTGAAGATCTTTCTAAAGGAATGGTGGGCAGTACCTTTCCATTTAAAATACAAACTCCTTTCTATTCAACAATCTGTCTGCTGGATATTTATCATATGTGCATCCTCTAATTAGCAGAATAAAATAAGCATGCATGTTTTACTATGGTTTATAATAGCAAAAGCCTAGAAAACACCAAGGGCCTGTCAGTAAAGCACAGTGCATCCATACAGTGGGGTAATAAATAGCAGAAAAAGAATGAGATGGGCCTCCACGTGCTGATGAAGAAAACCTTCCAAATATATCGGCAATGAAAGCAGAGCATGTGTGTCTCTGTTGGTGTTGTTGCTAAGCGGTGTCCAACTCTTTGGCAACCCCATGGATTTGTAGCCTGCCAGGCTCCTTTGTCCAGGCAAGAATACTGGGGTGGATTGCCATTTCCTTCTCCAGGGGATCTTGCTGACCTAGAGATCAAACTTGAGTCTCCTGTATTGGCAAGTGGGTTCTTTATGCTGAATCACCAGGGAAACCCTGTGTGTGTCTCTCAATACAACTAAATAATCATTTTTTAAAATTCTGGAGAAATGCATGAGAAACTTAAAAGCGGTTGTTTATGAAAAACAGGACTGAGAATGTGACTATCATATTTATTTTAAGCTCTTCTGTACCAGTTATTTCTACTATGTATATTTATTTACTGTTATTTTATTAATAAGAATGGCAACTATATGCAGTATTTTCTGTATGGTCTGGAAGCATCTAGTTGCTCTCTGCAGGAGTACAACAGCAAGCATCCTTCCACCACCCTGACCATAGGGGAGCCACAGTCTACTCAGTGCTTAAGTCTACTTAACCATCCATCCCCAACCAGTCCAGGAGCCCTCAGAGGTTGTTAAAGTTCCTTTCTCAGTCCCTCCTTTCTCCTTTGTGTGGCCTACATGCACGAGTATGAAGAAATTTTAGTTTTTGCCCTTCCAGTTTTAGATCTATAGCATCCATCTCTGAAAAGTTAACTTGAAGAAGAAAGCGTAGTTACTCTACTGCAAGGGATACCAAATAAAAATCAGTGCTTCCTCTGGTGGTCTTTATTATATAATTATATTACCAAAACAAAATCAAGGAAACAAAGCTGTTTTCAAATTTAAAGCATAGTACACTCCATTCTGCCACATCTAATGAGAACCAGAAAGATCGTCCAAGAGGCTTTCTTCCCAATCTTGTATTTGCCTGTCTCAAAAATACTAAATAATTCTTTCAAAAAATTCCTTTCACAAGAGAAACTCAACTATGCTAAAGTTGAAAAGATGAAGTGAAATCTACATTCAACTTATTTGATATTAAAGATCTTAAAGAGTATTTGAACATTGCTTTGTTCTTATTCCATCAAAGAAATAATTCCAAACCCACAGAAGAAGGGCAAGAAAAAGAAAACTCATAGGAAATCATGCCTCTGTTTTCCCTATTATTTGATCTTGTACTTGAGGTGAGGAAGCTACTTATTTAGTAACAAGTGACCTTTCCAAAGTGTATAAAACAATCCCCATATTACTTTTCCTTTGTCAGAAGATTGCAATAAAAGGCATTTGCTAAAATTTATTTTATATATCAATTCATAATTTTTTAATTTTGCTGCTCAATATAGGAAAGTCAAATATCTATTTGAGAAAATCTAATATCTACTTGGCTGAAAATGTGCCCCACTAAATCTGATTTTATATAAGCATTCTGACCCACCCTCAAAAAGTGACTTCATTTTTGTTTGGGGGCCTGTGTAAAAGTAATTAGTGAAATGAGCAAACTATAGCCTGGTGCATTGAGCTGTCTGTGGTACTGAAAAATGACAGCAAAGCTGAAATGTACTGAGCTAAGTCCTTACAAAGCCTCCCTATCGCACTATTTTAATTCAAGCACTTCTATCCATGACTCACCTGAACCATCTAATTTTGATAGACTGTGTATAAACATTTTATAAAAGGTCACACTGACTTGCTTTCCAAGGTTCTTCATGGAAATGTCAGGGCCTCTCCAACCTTTGTGAAAGAAGTTCTAGTGGACAGCCAGACAGAACACTGGCTATAACACTGACTTTTTCTGAATGCAGTGAGAAATCCTACCATGTACCAAAAACCCACACTAACTAGCTCTCACTACCCAATCAACTTACTGCTGTGCTAACAAGAAAAAGACAGAGTGTCACGTGAAGACTGTACGCTATGTCCAAGAGCATGCTCTGAACGGTGGCATGACCCCTACGTTGAGTTCTTTAACTCAAAGCTAATCATATACTTGGAATTCTTAATAATAAACTGAGAAGTACCTATTTGCTTAAAATTTATGAAAGAAGCACATCTATACCGATGACATCAGTAAGTTAAAAAGACCACACTTCATCACTTTCCACACATGGATACATTAGCCTGTGCACTTGACTTCACTGTGTTTCAGAGTGAAGTATTTCAGAAGCAATCACAGACTCTACTCTCTGGTTGAATTAGAACATGTTTTTGTGGTTCCTGATTTCTAGCTCAGGGTCTCCATATTTCTTTGGTCCTTTTCCATTTTATATATATATTTTTTAAATGCAGCTCAGATAAAATTTGTAACTTTAGCTGGAAGAAAAAAAACCTCTCAAGATTAAACAGTAATAGCTACATCCAAAACAACCAAATGATATCACCCGAGCATCTAATTTATTAATTTATTTTTTCATTTATTTCCATCAGTTGGAGGTCAACCACTCTACAATATGGAAGTGGGTTTCGTCATTCATTGACATGAATCAGCCCCGAGCATATAATTTAAAATTATCTTAAGTGAGGTTGGTTTGGTAGAAATCATGTATCACCAATTTAAAAAAATCTTAACTTTTTGTGATGTTTATGCTGCCCCAACAGTAGAGAGGTTCACTGTGCTTATAACCTTTAGGTGCAGAATTCGTGTCTTCATTTTTAACACCTGGGCTATATACATACTCTAATAATATATCTATGCATTTGTATAACAGAAATTATCCTCAAAATTAGCCAGGAGTGGAATTCTTTCAAGTGTAAAACGATCTTTAAAAATATGGTTTCTTTTCTTTGTATTACTCTAAGTTTCAACAGTGTTATCAAATATGATCAAAAAATTTTTTATAACACATAATTAACATCCGGCCAGTGTTTGGACTTATCAAACTCTTATTATAAGTTTTTCAAAATAATTTCCCAGTAATTCTTAAAAAATGAGTGCTTTCAGGAAGACAGTTTGTTCTTGATATTAATACCATCAGATGTTCTTCACCATGAGTGTCTGTTCAGCTGTGTGTTTTTCAGAAGGCACAGGAATAATCTGAAAGCTGATGTCTAACTAAAAAAAACAAAAAAACAGCAGGGTCTCTTTCCAGCCTAGATTAAGTAAAACTACAGTAGTCTTAAAAAAAAAAAAAATTACTTGACTTTCATAAATAGCTACGAAGATTTTACAGAAACCTTTTAAGTTTAACCCAATTCAAATATCAAACTTTTGGATTTAGAGAGGAACCACAGACAAAGACACGTCATGTTTCAGGGCTACTGATAAGAAGCCGCAGAGCGCAGCAGAAAGCATGACGGGTGGGTGCTAGGAGGACAGAGCAGTCACGCTCCGCACTGGCTAGCCGTGGGATCTGGCAAGCGGGTCACCTCTTCTGATTACAGGTTTCTCATCTGTAAACCAAGTCAAATGGCCATTAGACCTAGTTTGTTTCCCAGCCTTAAGCATTTTTCTTTGAGTCACAATGAAAAGATACTCTTATGTTTAAGTTACATTTTAGTATTACTTTAAAATATTCAAAGAATCTCAAAAGCCCATGATCACGAGTGTTGAATTAAAGATGGACCTGTGTAAATTATTCAAATTTTAGAGTTCAAATGTGCTTGCCTTCTTTTGCCAGTACAGTCTTCTTACTTACCTCTAGATATTCTTACTCCTTCTAATTCTCCTTCTCTATCCTCATTCCTTCAACTTCACACTTTTCAAAGTCTTTGCAAACTTGAAAGCATGCTTATGTAATTTTTCCATCCTCATGTGGGATCAAGTGTATCTTTATTTTGACTGGGTAGTAGTTAAAATTGGTTTCTTCTACTGTTTTTGTGAATTACTAACTTAAAATTAATTTAATTTATAATTAATTAAATACAATTTAAATTTAACGGCAACTCCTAAAGAAAAGCATGCTAAATTCAAGAGTTTAATAGTTTGGCCAAATAAACAACAGCTAATCAGAAAAAACCAGAAAGTACATATTAGTGTAAGTTGTAAACAGGAAAATCCCAATCTTTCTAAATTTTTGAAAACTAGTTATTTTATTCACTAACTTTAATATGCTGTTGACTAAAAGTTAGAGCAAAGTAAAAATCCAAAAGGTGACCCATGAATTTATATCAAATATTCTGAAATTGCCAGTAATTGGTCATATCTAACAACAGAGTTCCTGGCTGCATTTAAACAAACATTTTCCTAAGAAGTCCACTCACAAGGGCAGTGGCCTTTGGTCTTAAGTGACAGTTTAAATAATAAATGTACCTAAACATCTACCAAACTACCAGATATACAGAATTTGTATTCTAAATTCACAACAGATTCTTTCTCTAATGTTAGGGTAAGATATAGAAAAGGTTAGAATTCTCCTCTTGCCTTATTAATACTCATTAGCAAGGAATATCCCAGGACTATTTTCTTCTCTAAGCTACAGTTAGCTATGGAAGGTGATGCAGATAGGCACAATCTTCCCTAATGACCTATCCATCTTGTTAAATGTGTATTAAAGGAGAATACTCAGCTACCCTACAGATTAAGGCTAGTGCTTAACTGGCCTTAAGGAAAGCAAACGCAGTGACAGGCATGGAGAAGTGGACCTACCTAAAGAAGAGAGGGGGGAGTCTGAGGTGTAACAAACACATCCTGGAAACTACTGCAGATTTACATACTGCACTGCTTGTTTCGCTTTCAACTTCTTGAAAGAACAGGTCAGGTGCTAAGGTAAGAACACAGCACGTGTCTTCTGTAACCTCAGGCAAGGACAGGAGAGCTTGGAAAAGCGTCTGCTGCCTTGCACTTCCCCAGGCTGGGGTCACTCATAAACAGCAGAGCCTAAGTTACCTGAATTTCCCTGGCGTGGTACACGATGATCAGACCGAGCAGGATGATCGTGGAGAGACTGATAAGGCATTTCAGAGCTAAGGAATACAGCGACGCCTGCAACAAAGACAGAAGCACTTTTTTTAAAGAAGCACTTTTAAGCCCTGGGGGTTCCGCCAATCCCCAGCAATCGGATCTGAGCTCCCAGGGGGAGGATGGAGGTAGGGGCACCTGTTTTGGCTCTGTGATCTGTCAGGAAAGTGAGGAGATCAGGAAAAGCCCAGCAGCAGCGGCGGGGTCCGCAACTACACGGACCGAAGTGCAGCTTGTGGCTCTCGAAATGAAATCCATGAGGAAGTTATCTTTGAGTTTGAGCCATTGGGTTTGAAAGAGACCTCCTAAATCGTGAGCCCCAGGAGAGAAATAAAAGCATGCTTTCCCGCACAGAGTCCCGAAATCACTTCTTTAAAATACCCAAACTGGCGGGGCATTCACTCCCTCCAGAACTTTGGCTGCGCGCGGATAAAGCGTCCTCTCCAGACTAGGCTGAGGGTGGCACTCGCCCTCGCGGCGGACATCTCCGGTTGTCAGGGGAAGGCTCGGGACTGGCAGGCAGAGAGTTCCCGCCAGCGACCCCCGCAGCCCCCCGGCGCCTGGCTCTGCCGCCCGGGACCGGTGGGCGCAGGCCTCGAGCACCTACCTTGTCGTAGGCGCCCCACGACAGCTCGGTCTCGATGACCATAACCACGATGCCGAACATGCCAAAGATGAGCGCATAGTCGCTGAGCCGCTTGCGCTTCTCGAACAGGGCGCGCCGGTGGCCCAGTTTGTAGCCGATGTTCTGGTTCTTCTTTTTGCTGGACTTGGTGCCACTGCTGCTGCCATGCCCGCTGCCGCCGCCGCCGCCGCCGCCGCCTCCAGTGCTGCCTCCGCCGCCGGCTCCGTAGAGCGCCAGGTTATTGGAGTTGTTGTGCTCCGGCTTGGACACCACGATCTCCGGGGCTGAGGACGAAGCGGCGGCGGCGGCCGCGGCTGCAGACGGGGAGGACGCGCCGCCGCCTCCTCCGACAGACACCGGGGGCTGTAGGGGCTGCGCCTCGGAGTCCATCTCGTGCAGGTTCCGGCGGGACGCGCTCAAGTTGCTGAGCGGCCGCATGACGCCCCCGTTGTACCTACAGCTGCTCATGGCTATTTCGGTGAAGGGGTTGCTCTCGCGGCGCGCCTGGGGCTGGTGGTGCTGGTGGGGCGCCGGGTGCGGGTGGTGGTGGTAGTGCGAGAGCGGGGGCCCAGAGCCCAGGCTGCCGAGGCTGCCCGTGGGGCTGGCGGCGGGCTGCAGGCTGTGGCACTGGTGGTACTGGGAGGCGGACGCTGGCTGTTGCGCGCACTGCGCCCGGAGCGCACTGGCATGGCTGGACGGCGTCAGCTCGCTCACATTGAGCTGGCTGCCCCGGCGCGACGAGCAGCAGCAGCAGCACGACGAGCCCGACAGCGGCGAGGAAGTGCGGGTCCGGAAGGCGCCGCCGCCGGGCGAGGAGGTACGGAGCAGCAGGGACAGGTTATCCCCCGCCCCCGCCCCCGGGGCACCGGAGGAGGCGCAGCTGTTGCACCGGAGGCATGGACTGCTGCCGCCGCTGCCCGGCTGCTGGTGCGCGAGGTGCGGGTGGTGGTGAGGATGCGGGAGGGGCGCAAAGGGCGCGCACGGCTTGTCCTGGCTCTGCTGCTGCTGGCAATGCAGGTGCGAGGAGCGCGACGGCGGCGGCGGCGGCTCCGAGAAGAAGCCGCGCTGGAACTGCAATGGGGTTTCCATGTCAGGGCTGTTAAAGCTGCAGGGAGACCAGGCGGTGGTGCACCCTGCGCAATGCGTTATGGTCGGGAGCGGAGACTCCTGCTGCTGGTGCGAGGAAGGGCCCATGCCGGCTCCGGTAGAATCCAGGCGGCGAGTCCGATTGGTCGGGCGCACCAAAACAATGGGCATGACATCACCTGCGGGGACCGAGACTGAGTTTGCGGCGCGAGGTTCAGGGGAGCATGTGTGTGTGAGGGGGAGATGGGGAGGGGGGATCTGCAGGATGGAAACCCTAGGGCGCTCAGGCTAGGACAGGGGGAGGGCGAGGGCTCCACTTGCTGACGATCGGGGACTACCCTTGAGCCCCACGAGGGCTGGGGAGTGCAGCGGGTTTGCAGTGAGAGGGGAAACGGTAGGGGCGTCCTTCCTTCCCGCGCCACTGCCCCCCTAACTGTTGCCGGACGTGCAGTCGCGATCACCTGCCCGGGCACTGCAGCACGTTGGGCCACCCCAGCCAGGGCGTCAGGCGAGGGATCGGTGCGGAACCCGGGGCCACTCCTTCACCGGCACGCACGCCTCTCAGGAGCTGCGGAACAACAGCCCCCTCGGCCCACGCCTACGTCTCCCTGATTGCCCTGCTGAGAGTGGGCTGCCAGCTACCCGCCAAATAACTGTGGGGACACCCACACTGGAGAGGAAAGGTCTGATGGCTAGCTGAGCCAGTGCAGCAAGTCTTGGTGAGAACCCCGGCGCCTGAGCCGCAGGTTGGCCGCGGCGAGATCCTCACGGCCTCCGAGCCCTAATCTTCCCGCCGCCGGGCTTCGGAGCCTGGTAGTAGGGGTAGGCTGCGCGGTGCTCTCGCCCTAGTGCGCTGCGGCGCAGCAAGGGTTAACCGCCTCGGTGCCTGGGCCGGGGAGGATGGGGGCGGGGCCGGAGGAGGGGATCCCCTCCGTCCTCCCGAGGAGCTCGATTGGGCTTCCCGGGTCCCCCTGGCGGGGGTGGAGGGCTTTCCCAGCTACCGCCGCTCACATTTGCGCCTTCTGCGGAACATGAGGGGCTGGCGCCCCCGGCCGCCGGGTCCGGGGTTACGCGCTCCGGCCCTCTGCCCACTCCAGTGGATAGACCCGTGGGCTTTTCCTGACTTGGAGAGGACGCTCGCTTGAGGGTCTTGGGGGATGCTCAGCGGCCGCCTGCCACCACCAGCTCGTCTTCCGTTCCTCTTCCTCCTCCCCACCTGCAGCACAGAGACAAAGCAAAAGGCGGATCACTGACGCGCGAACCCGAGCACCTTCTGTGCCGGACTGCGGCGGGCGGAGAGGGGCCTGGCGCGCGCTGATTCCACCGTCCGTCACACGCTGGCTGGGACGTTACTAATAATGAGAACTCGGGCTGAATAATAGTTACTTAGGGACAGTATTGGAGTTTTGCTCGACTTAGCTATAATATTTATTTGCTAATAAACCAGTAAAAATTATGTTTTGTGTCTCCCAAATTTCCTGTGATGCGTCTTCCTTTTAGGCGATATATTTCCCTAACACAAAGCGGCAGGGGAACCTTTCATGGGTTCTTTGTTACTGCTCCATCTTACGTCTTTGTCGTTTGTATTTCTCTGTCAGTTGGGATTCCCATTTCCAGAAAATGGAATGAAATACACTGGCCAGTTGAATATTTACTTTTTAAATTTAAGCATGATTTTTATGAGAGAAGTTATAAAGAGTTAGACTGACCAAGAAATTAAAGTGAAAGCGGATCACCTTCATTAGGTAATTGGAATTCTCAGCTGGATCCAGTTTCTTGACATTCTACTCGGCAGCTGCCCTAAAGCTGCTTACAAGGTGCCTGCTCCTAAGACAGTGTGTGTGTTTCAATGTTATGGAGTGAATAATTCATTTTAGGATATCCTTTGGACATGAGTTAAACAATTAAGAAATTTTTTGTGCATGCAAGCAAACAAATCCAGGAAAAAAAAAAAAGGAGAGGGTTGCTTTTAGTCCCAGAGAACTTGCATTTCTTAGAAGTCTTGGTCAAAAATAGAATTTGAGTGGCTAAAAGCTGGAGACAGCATTTTATTTTTATATTCTATTATGAGTTATGGCAATTCAATAACACGTTTAGAATTATTAAGCTCATAGAATCTTTGGGGTAACTGAGTAGATCTGCATGAATTGTGTGGTGAGCATGACTTCTAAAACCAATTCTAATGAGTAATTTGAAATTACAACAAAAGCTTCCAAATTAAAATTTTTTCACCTTCTGGTGTGAAGTAAAATTCAACTCAAGCACAAAATTCATAATATATTTATTTTCACTTTGTAATGAATTGTACGACCTCCTTCTAGTTGTTACACATAGCTGATTTATTGAAAAAGTTTGATTTATCCTTCCAAATCTAAATACATCAAATATATTTATCATGGCAAATTAATATTCTCATTAGCCTTTTGTAAATTTAAATGAAAGACTACATCAATACCCTCTCCAAATATAATAATTATTACCACACTAAACTGTTATAGATTTAGATATAATGTTCTAGAGTTATTACAATGTTGATTTTAAAGTGACTGTCAAAAAAAAAAGCAATATCTGCATCTTTTGTTGTCAAACTGACTTTCTCAAATAGCAAATTCAAAGCTTCAAATAAGTTCTGCAAACAAAATAACAAGGAAATAAATATTGTCTATTTTGTCTAGTACAAGATTAGGTGCAGTCCCTTTAATCAGGTAGAAACAAAGACTCCTGAGATTTAAGGAGGGTTGGGAGGAAAGGATGCACAAGGTAAGAAAGAAATGGAGATTTCGCATAACGTGAGGAACCGTAAGAATAACAAAACTCAAATTATCAGTGCTTCCACTTAGTACCTTGCAAAAGCTCATGAAATAATATGAAACCCACTGTGATTGGAGAGAGACAAAAGCAAGAGTCAGTCAGATATTTATCATCCTTCTGTTTCAAGGAATCATCTATCACACACACTCAAAAATTCTTCTTGGTAATAAACGTTTGTATTTGGAGAGTATGATAATCCACTATTAGTATGATGATGAAAAATGACAAGATCTCACAATAAGTTTCTGTTTTAGTCTGAATCCTCATAACATTATTGTTTAGAACATTTTAAACTATTGGGTTATAACAGGGGCACATTTAAGGAGTTCTTTTCATCAACCTCTTCTTTGTAAAATTAACAAACTGATTTCAAGTTTATATGTAAACTTTTCATATAGCTTACCATCATTTTGCTATTTTTCTTCCTATATGGGATTATAGATGTACCATGTAAAGTTAAGTAGTCAGAGCAACAAAGATAATATTCTTTCACATGGGCAGTAGTTCACACACAGTAAATACTCATTTTTATTTGTGAGAGTGAGGAGGGAAAGAGAGAGGGAGGAAATAAAAAGAGGTTGAAAGCAAGGTCACAATACAAGGGCTTGTAACCTCCAATAGTAAGCTCTTGGAAAGTTGCATTTGCTTCTCTTTCTGTCATTAAGATGCATAAGTGCTGGAAATTTCTCTAGTTTAACACCAGAGGTCATACTCATCCACAAAATACATTTCAAATCCTATCATTTAAATGCCCTTTATTTTCTAGTGTCATGTTCTTATAAAAATTACCTGTTTTTTTTTTTTTAACCATATGGGCTAGAAAGATTGCTTTTTCTTATTTGTTGTATTTCAAGCTGGTGAACAGACACATATAATAATACTCCCAAAGCACTCCACAAACACTTAATAACGGTCTCAGAAGGATGATTTTCCCAGCCCATGGGGGCTTAGGAAAAAGCTTCAGGTCGTTGGCACTCAATCCTTTACTTCATGCAGATTTATATTATGCCAACAGTTTTGTTTTTGTCTTTAATTCTCTTTTTCACAGGAATCACCAGTCTATGCTATCTCTGCTTCTTATAAAAAGCAGGACTCTTGAATTTCGATGCTTCTTGACTATTGGAAAAGGCTGTCAGGACAGCGGATGCAGGCGCCAGGGCATCTGTTTGCTCTGAGACTCTCCGACCTACAAGGTAAGTGTTTTCCTGAGACTTTTCTTCGTCTTTGCCCGGGTGAGTACATTATTTGATGGTGCCAACCACAGGAGTTGTAACAAGACACAGCCTCTTTGAACTTAGTTTGCTTAGCATTTGATGCAAATGGGGACTTGGGAAAATATCAGAGTTGTTCTCTCAGCACAACGACAATTCTCTGTTTCCTGACACATTTCACTAAAAAACACTTATTTTTAAACCATATATTGTTCTCAAGTCGTAAGAAACATACATTTGAAGAAAACAGTAAAATATCTTCATGTATTGTATTCTTTATGCTCCCACATTATTATTAGAAAGTATCAAGACCTGAAGGAGCTTATTGATGATAGTCTTGTTAATTTTTAGTAATACCACTATTATTCAGGGATTAATTATACTGTTAGAATTTATTCATTAACATTTTAACATTTCCAAATTTGTTTTACTCTCTTCCTTGCTTCCTACCATGTCTCAGCTAATCACCATATCTATAAAAGTCTCAGTCGTGCAGGGAAAAAAAAAGAAGCTATACTAGTTTTGCTAGTATAATTGATGTTATGTAATTAAATAGGTGAAAAGGTTGAAATTATTGACTGTGATAAGTCTTTTAAAAATAGTCTATGGATTATACAAACAAATATACCTGGGCAGCTAGAAACACATATTCGAGCTACCAAGTCATAAAAAAGACTTATTGAATAGCACATTCTAGTTTATAAAGCTGTTTCTCATGTGTTATTTTATTTTCATCTCTCAAGCACCCTTACCCCAAGGCAGGGCAGTTTTTATGATAATTTCTGCTTTACAGGTAAGGATAATCCTGAAATGTGGCACCTGGGCTACCCCAGGTCACGCAGTTACTGAGTAGCAGGTAAAAGCTAGCCCCCAAATACAGCCTCTCTGAGTCTGTCTGGTGAGCCTGGTTAACACTCTTGTAGCCTTTCCTGCAGAATAGAAGGATGACCTCTTGACTCTATCTGCTCACACTGACTGGCACCCCACCAAAAGTCAAGGAGCAGAGAGCAGAGCTTGTTGTTACCATTCACTGTCTTTGAATGACCGCATGGACATGTCCTCCCTGGCTTGACTGGGATTCTGAGATTCTCAACGACTGACATTTTGTTAACTTCATTTGATCAACAGAATAATTCATGAGGCTCTAATACAAGGCTGTATAAAACCGCAGTGCTGTACGTATGCAGGTCCAAGGTGCCCAATTAAAAAATATTAAAAAATACAGATCCTAGTGTCTTCAGACACAATTCTGCTGACTTTGCTGGCAGCCTCAGCATTTCTCATTTTTGGCAACATTCACAGTAAAGACTGAAGGCCAGTGAAGACTACTTACTCGCCTAACAGATTCCATTTTGTCTTTTACATAATAAGGGAGAAGAAGGAGACTCAAGCTCCTTGCCCTGTGGCTTGAAGGAACTTGTCTGCAGTCCTGCAGGGATCCAGCAAGACTGACTCTCAGTTCTTCTGTCAATTTCTTGGCTTTTATAACTGAAAATACCATAATTACGGGATACTCCAGTTCTGTTTGTTTCAGAGGTTAAAACTTCATCAGGGTTCCAGCAACTTTCCTCAGGTATTTTCATGTCATTGTTCTCTTCCATATATATTGGTCAAACTAATTTACCCTGTGGTAGGTAAAATGGCTGTAGCAGTTCTAGAATTTCATATATACAACCATGTTATTTAGCGGGAAGTGATCATCCCTGTCTCAATATTTCAAAAAACTGTTGACAAATGTACTGAACAAGCATAGTTCACAAGCCCAGTGCTGTACCATAATTAAAGAATAGCTAAAGGGAGGTATGATGGGAATGACTCATCAAATAGCAAATGCCAATAAAGAGATATAAATTATTCAAAAGAATAAAGTGGAAATTCTGGAGTTGAAGAGTACAATAAGCAAAATGAAGAATTTACTAGAGGGGCTCAACAGATTTGAACTGACAAGAAAATAAAGATTATTGAACTTAGGGACATCACAAGAAAAGAAATCTAAAGACTGATATTTGTTATGAACACATGCAAAATTCTCAACAAAATCCAACCAAATTGAATATCAGTTCAGTTCAGTCACTCACTCGTGTCTGACTCCTTGCAACCCCATGGATGGCAGCACGCCAGGCCTCTCTGTCCCTCACGATCTCCCGAAGTTTGCCCAAGTTCATGTCCATTGCATCGGTGATACCATCCAGCCATATCATCCTCTGACACTCTCTTCTCCTTCTGCCCTCAACCTTTCCCAACATTACAGACTTTTTCCAATGAGTCAGTTCTTTGCATCAGATGACCACAATACTGGAGCTTCACGTTCAGCATCAGTCCTTCCAGTGAGTATACAGGGTTGATTTCCCTGAAGATTGACTGGTTTGATCTCCTTGCTGTCTAATGGACTTTCAGGAGTCTTCTCCAGATCACAGTTCGAAAGCATCAATTCTTCATCATTCTGCCTTCTTTATGGTCCAATTCTCACACCCATATGTGACCACTGGGAAAACCATAGCCTTGACTATATGGATCTTTGTCAGCAGAGTAATGTCTCTGCTTTTCAATACACTGTCTAGGTTTGGCATAGCTTTCCTGCCAAGAAACAATTGTCTTCTTATTTCAAGGCTACAGTCATGATACACAGTGATTTTAGAGCACAATGAGAGGAAATCTGCCACTTCTTCCACCTTTTACCCTTCTATTTGCCATGAAGTACTGGGGCCAGATGCCCATGATCTTAGTTTTTTGTTTTTTGTTTTTTGTTTTTAGTTTTAAGTCAGCTCTTTCACTCTTCTCCTTCACCCTCATCAACAGACTCTTTAGTTCTGCTTCGCTTTCTGCCATTGGGAGAAAATATTTGCAAGTCATACATGTGAAAAGCGACTTGCACCCAAAATATAAAGAACTCTTTAAACTTGATAATGAAAAAAAATAAATAACCCAAAGGCAAAGTCTCTGAATAGATGTTTCTAAAAGAAGCTATAATATCAATAAATAAGCACATGAAAATAAATGCACAACATCATTAGCCACTAGGAAAATGTCAATCAAAACTATAATACCACTTCATAACCCCTATGATGTCTTTAATCAGAAAGACAATCAATAACAAGTGTTGGAGAGGACATGGTGAAATTTGGACACTCATACATTGTTGGTGGGAATGCAAAGGGGTACAAACAGCTTTGGAAAACATTTAGAAGTGCCTTAAAATATTAATTCTAAAACTAGTATATTATCCAGCAATTCTACTCCTAGGTACATAGTCTAGAGAAATGAAAATATATATCTACACAAAAACTTGCACATGATTGTTTACAGCAGCATTATTTAAATAGCCAAAAACTGGAAAGAATTCAAACATCTATCAACTGGTAAGTGTATAAATAAAACATGGCATATTTTTTAAATGGACTATTACTCATCAGTGAAAAGCAGTGAAGTAGTGATAAATGCTACAACAAGGGGGAACCTTGAAGAATGTGAAGGAAAGTCAATAACAAAAGCAACATGTATGATTCTATCCATAGGAAATGTCCAATATAAGCAAATCTACAATCAAAAAGTTATGTTAGTGGTTGTCTTATGCTGGAGGTGAGGAGGCAGCAGAAATGGGGATTCATTAATGAGTAAAGTGTTTCTTTCTGCTGCTGCTGCTAAGTCGCTTCAGTCGTGTCTGACTCTGTGCGACCCCAAAGACAGCAGTCCACCAGGCTCCCCCATCCCTGGGATTCTCCAGGTAAGAACACTGGAGTGGGTTACCATTTCCTTCTCCAATGCATGAAAGTGAAAACTGAAAGTGAAGCCGCTTAGTCGTGTCCAACTCTTTGTGACCCCATGGACTGCAGCCCACCAGGCTCCTCAGTCCATGGGATTTTCCAGGTGAGAGTACTGGAGCAGGGTGCCGTTGCCTTCTTCAAAGTGTTTCTTACTGAGGTGATAAAAATATTTTAAGGTGGTGCTAGCGATAAAGAATGCAGGGGATGTAAGAGACTTGGGTTTGATCCTGAGTTGGGGAGTCCCCCTGGAGAAGGGCCCTGGAGAAGGGAATGGCAACCCACTCTAGTATTCTTGCCTGGAGAATCCCATGGAGGGAGTCTCCTCCTCCCATGGAAGCTGAAGCTGAAACTCCAGCTTCTCTCCTCCTCCCATGGATGAGCCTGGCGGGCTACAGTCCATTGGGTTGCAAAGAGTTGGACACAACTGAAGAGATTTAGCATGACATAGCATAGCATGGCACATAACTCCGTGAATATACTAAAAATCATTAATTTGTACACTTGGAATGGGTGACTTATATACTATGTGAATTATATACCAAGAAAGTTGTTAAAAACTGATGAGAGAAAGTCCCAAACATAACTGAATGCTAAAATGAAAGTATCAGTTTAAAAGGAATAGTGCTGAAGCAGGAATAAGTTTTCCTAAGTAGCATGAGTTACTATTATGGTGTTTCAGTTGCTAAGTTGTGTCCGACTCTTGTGACCCCAGGCTCTGTTCATGGGATTTCCCAGGCAAGAATTAAAGTCTTTTTTAAAATTTTTTTACTGTTTCTTTCCATTTATTTTTATTAGTTGGAGGCTAATTACTTTACAATATTGTAGTGGTTTTTGCCATATATTGACATGAATCAGCCATGGATTTACATGTGCTCCCCATCCCAATCCCCCCTCCCGGCTCCCTCCCCATCCCATCCCTCTGGGTCTTCCCAGTGCACCAGCCCTGAGCACTTGTCTCATGCATCCAACCTGGGCTGGTGGTCTATTTCACCCTTGATAGTATACTTCTTTCAATGCTGTTCTCTCAGAGCATCCCACGCTCGCCTTCTCCCACAGAGTCTAAAAGTCTGTTCTGTACATCTGTGTCTCTTTTTCTGTTTTGCATATAGGGTTATCATTACCATCTTTTAAAATTCCATATATATGTGTTAGTATACTGTATTGGTCTTTATCTTTCTAGCTTACTTCACTCTGTATAATGGGCTCCAGTTTCATCCATCTCATTAGAACTGACTCAAATGAATTCTTTTTAATGGCTGAGAAATATTCCATTGTGTATATATACCATGGCTTCCTTATCCATTTGTCTGCTGATGGGCATCTAGGTTGCTTCCATGTCCTGGCTATTATAAACAGTGCTGCGATGAACATTGGGGTGCATGTGTCTCTTTCAGATCTGATTTCCTCGGTGTTGTATGCCCAGGAGTGGGATTGCTGGGTCATATGGCAGTTCTATTTCCAGTTTTTTAAGGAATCTCCACACTGTTCTCCATAGTGGTTGTACTAGTTTGCATTCCTACCAACAATGTAAGAGGGTTCCCTTTTCTCCATACCCTCTCCAGCATTTATTGCTTGTAGACTTTTGAATAGCAGCCATTCTGACTGGCGTGTAATGGTACCTCATTGAGGTTTTGATTTGCATTTCTCTGATAATGAGTGATGTTGAGCATCTTTTCATGTGTTTGTTAGCCATCTGTATGTCTTCTTTGGAGAAATGTCTGTTTAGATCTTTGGCCCATTTTTTGATTGGATCATTTATTTTTCTGGAATTGAGCTGTAGGAGTTGCTTGTATATTTCTGAGATTAATCCTTTGTCTGTTTCTTCATTTGCTATTATTTTCTCCCATTCTGAAGGCTGTCTTTTCACCTTGCTTATAGTTTCCTTTGTTGTGAAAAAGCTTTTAAGTTTAATTAGGTTCCATTTGTTTATTTTTGCTTTTATTTCCAATATTCATTCCAATACACTAACAATGAGAAAACAGAAAGAGTGATTAAGGAAACAATACCAGTCACCATTGCAACAAAAAGAATAAAATACTTAGGAAAATATCTACCTAAAGAAACAAAAGACCTATACATAGAAAACTATAAAACACTGATGAAAGAAATCAAAGAAGACACAAATAGATGGAGAAATATACCGTGTTCATGGATTGGAAGAATCAATATTGTCAAAATGAGTATACTACCCAAAGCAATCTATAGATTCAATGCAATCCCTATCAAGCTACCAATGGTATTCTTCACAGAACTAGAACAAATAATTTCACAATTTGTATGGAAATACGAAAAACCTCGAATAGCCAAAGCAATCTTGAGAAAGAAGAATGGAACTGGAGGAATCAACCTGCCTGACTTCAGGCTCTACTACAAAGCCACAGTCATCAAGACAGTATGGTACTGGCACAAAGACAGAAATATAGATCAATGGAACAAAATAGAAAGCCCAGAGATAAATCCATGTACCTACAGACACCTTATCTTTGACAAAGGAGGCAAGAATATACAAGAGAAAAAAAGACAACCTCTTTAACAAGTGGTGCTGGGAAAACTGATGAACCACTTGTAAAAGAATGAAACTAGAACACTTTCTAACACCATACACAAAAATAAACTCAAAATGGATTAAAGATCTAAATGTAAGACCAGAAACTATAAAACTCCTAGAGGAGAACATAGGCAAAATTCTCTCCGGCATAAATCACAGCAGGATCCTCTATGACCCACCTCCCAGAATATTGGAAATAAAGTCTTTTTAAAGAGGCTAGCTGTGGCAATTTAGGGAGTTATACACTCTTAGTCGAGAGGGTTGGCAACAAAAGTGCACTCTGCACCCAACCAACAGCACATGGTCCAGCTGTCTGAAGCAAATGTCTTAAAGGACTCAGCAGTCAAGGGAACATAGCACAAGGCAGGCACTGTGTAGGTGGCAGAGGTCTCATCTGATATTGACAAGCGACTGTGACACCAGGATCAGACTGACTTCAATGCTCACTTCAAAAG
Organism: Muntiacus reevesi; assembly: GCF_963930625.1. NCBI lineage: Eukaryota > Metazoa > Chordata > Mammalia > Artiodactyla > Cervidae > Muntiacus > Muntiacus reevesi. The sequence goes on along the minus strand of NC_089255.1, from coordinate 3,659,809 downwards.
AGACCAGGGGAATCAGAGGCCCTCTTAATGAAAGCCAAACCAATGTTCAGAGCTGTCACATTGTTGTCTAGGGGGTTATCTGGGGGGCTCAGAACTGGTTATTAAATCAGGGGAATTCAAAATTCCCATTTTCCATTCTTACATGAAGAACTAATTTGTTCATGGAGTTTTTTGTTTTTATCTATAGCCAAGATAAAGGTCATGTTTATGTTTAAGTTTATTAAATACTTCACTAAAACAGGTTTTTTAATACTTTTTTTAAAGTGGTCTCATAGATAATGGAAAAAAAGAGAACAGAACACTTTGTTCTTGAAGTGTACTAATCCATTGAAAGAAGATTACTCTAAAATATTTTTCTAGGTTATTAAGCAGAGTTCCAAGATAGAGTACTTCCATATTTCCTGTTATAGATGTTAGCATTTTGCTTATCCCAAGATCAGGGTTGTGAAAAACAGCAAAGAAAAGAAAAACAATTTTAAAACTGAATTTTACCGGCAAGTAATTCTGACAAAATTGTAGGGGTACTGCTTGCTACCTTAGCAGGCCAGAGTGTTGACCCTCTTTATTAGATCTTCACTCAGGGGAAGGGGTAGAGAAGTCAGTTTTGATTGGATTTACCAAGATATGGGGGCAAGGAAGGGCTTTTTGCTTCACTTTTGTCCCTTTCTTTAACAAGTAGCAAAGAAAATATCTTATGTTTGTATGTCTTAGACTTATGGCCTTTAGGAGGCCCTTATGATTTGTTTTCTGTTTTTCTCATTTTTCTCCTGAAGGGACTCCTGTGTGAGTTTTCCTAGGAAGCAGCCTTCATTATAGCAGGTTTAAGGAGGATCATGGTTTCACAGTCTTCAGGGCAGGTCAGAAAATGTGCGAAGGATGAAGTTTTCAGGTGACTAACTAGAGAAGCCTTGATTCCCAGCAGATTGGAAGAGGAAATAAACAAGAAGAGGGAACACGAGTTCACATTTGAATGTGGTAATGGATATGACACAGAGGATGTCCTTAGGAAGTTAAAAGGACAAGGGACTCTGTTTCTTGCTTGATTTTTAAAAACAAAGACACTTGCCTCAAACACTTAAAAAAGCTTTCTTTATGTAGTTGACATAACTAATCTTTAAAAACCCAGCTCACTCGATTTAAGAAGCAAAACTACAGAAGTGTAGAAGAAAATAAAGGAAATATAGTTTATGATCATAACATGAGAAAGGTTTTCCTAAAACTGACTAAACTAAACAGCTGTTAAGTTTTCCTGATTTGATCTTATAGCATTACAAGACATCCATAGGGACCAAAACCAAAAAAAAGATGAATGTCATATTTAACAGACAAAAGATTTCAATATCAAGAAATATTGTTTTTTAAAAGGTTTAAGAATTTGATATGAGAAAAAATAAAGAACTGAGTAGAGAACTAGCACAAAGGACATGAACAAGCAATTCAAAGAAGATGAAGTTTTAATGGTCCAAGAAAGCAAAAACGACCTTTGAAAAATCAAGGAAATACACAAATTGAAATAATGTTTATTTCCATTGACTGACTAATGCTGTATAATGCATTGGTGAGGATGCAAGACACCAGTTTTTCACATACCATAGATATGGGTATAAATTGGTAAAGCCTATTTGAAGCCAATTTGACAAGAATTTGCCAAATGTTAAATGAATATTTTTCACTTAAGTCCACTAGTAAAAATCTATTCTTTAGAAATATTTGCAAATGTGCACAAAGATATATTTACAATGATGTACATTATTGGAAAACAAAACAATAAAATAAATATGCATGAAAGGCATCCTATAATAGTTTTTCTTAAAAGTCCTATATGTAGAGGATGAATAAGACCTATAGAATTATCACCCATACTCATCATTAAATAAAGCCAAATGACAGAACAATTCATACAGTATGATCCCATATATAAAACTTACATGCTTCTATCTGGGGTTTCTCAGGTGGCACAGTGGTAAAAGAATCCTCCTGCTAATGCAGGAGACACAAGAGACTCAAGTTCAACCCCCGATCAGGAAGATCCCCTGGAGGAGGAAATGGCAACCCACTCCAGTATTATTTCCTCAAAAATTCCATGGACAGAAGAGCCTGGGGGGCCACAGTCCATGGGGTCACAAGGAGTTGGACACAACTGAGCATGCACACACCGTACGTATATAAATTCATAGGATTCACAGGACAGATACCATCAGGACTGCAGTGGTAAGTGCTGAGGTGTAGATGTGGCTGTGCGGATGAAGGGCAGCTTTTAGGTGTTGCTTCCCAGGTGAATCTTGTACAATGAATATATTCTTTAAAATACAAGAAAAAGAAAGAAAGGAAAATAAGTCCACAAAGCTCAAGCATGTGAACTTATCCTTTCCTAGTCTCTTACATGTCCACCTCTGTATTTCCCCATATTGCAACAAATGATTGCCTTTGTTTAAATTAGCATCAGATTCATGCCAGGTGTCCAGTGTTTGCTGAATTAATATTTAGTTAAAGTTAAACTCAAAAAGTTGCTGCCTAGGGGGAAAAAGTAAAACCTAGAGGCTACACAAACATCCGAGAATTGAAGTCCTATTTATTTACTGATGTATTAGTGAATTACTGAATTTTCAGATGTGAACTTAATTTTTGCTTTGCTTTGTTTTGCTTCATGGGAAGGAAACTTCACTGTGGTCTTTAATCAAGGTTGCCAAATGCTTGGTGTTGGTTGTCCATGAACTCAAGATAGTAAGTTACCATCCCAGAGTTAATTAGGCCTCTGTTGAAGTTTCTATTTCCCGAAATGGAAACGGTTGTAACCATCAGTGCAAGAACTATGTCAGAATCAGATTCTGACTAGCAGATTTTTATGCAGATTATAACAAAACTAGAGATGACCCACAGACTGGGCTCAGTTTACCACTGAAGTAGCTGAGTATTTACCTTATGGGGTAACTGGTCTTTGGGGACTTTAGACAAACTAAAATAACAATTTCCTGAACTTTGCTATAAAAAGTTAATTCCACTGAACTCTCTGGAATTATTTCATCTATCACTGATTGATGGAGAGATGGAGGTGGTCACAGTCATGTGACAACAGAGGTTCTCTATAGAGCTACAAATCTTCAGCCTTTGTTTTATGCAAATAGCAAGTACAAAGAATCATTTTTTTCCCTATAATCCATGCTAAATGAGAACTATGGGCAAAAAAAAACACAACAACCAGTTAGCTTTTCAAGAAATAAAAGATATCAAATTTGAATCAAGAAAGTCTTCAGGAAAATAAAATATAAAGGGTAAAACTGATAGTTCAGGGAGCTGAAAATAGTAAGGCCACATGCAAATAATATTAGTAAATAACCTTTTTAAAAATTGCAATCATTGCAAATATATTTCCAAATAATATCTGATTTTTTTATGGATTACTGAATTTGATTTGCAAATATTTTGTTGAAGATTTTTACAGTTATATACAAAGATGTGCTGTGTACTTAGTCACTTAGTCATTCCCTACTCTTTGAGATTCTATGGGCCACAGCCCACCAGGCTCCCCTGTCCATTGGATTCTCCAGGCAAGAATACTGGAGTGGGTTGCCATGCCCTGCTCCGAGGGATCTTCCCAACCCAGGGAACGAACCCAGGTCTCCCGCACTGCAGGCGGATTCTTCACCAGCTGAGCCACAAGGGAAGCCCAAGAACACTGGAGTGGGTAGCCTATCCCTTCTCCAGGGGATCCTCCCAACCCAGGAATCAAACTGGGATCTCCTGCATTGCAGGCGGATTCTTTACCAGCTGAGCTATCAGGGGAGCCCATATATTCAAAGATATTGGCTTGTAATATTCTTTTTTGTAGTCTTTGGTTGGTTTTGATCACAGGGTGATGGTAGCTTCACAAAATGACTCTGGGAACATTCCCTGATCCTCAATCTTCTGAAGTAACTTGAAAGGGATTGCTGTACATTTTTTATGTGTTTGGTGGACTTCTCCAGTAAAGCCATCTGGTCCTGGACTTTTGTTTGCAGGGAATTTTTTTTTTTTTTTTAACAGATTCCATTTCACTTTTAGTGATCAGTTTGTTCCAAATTCTCTGTTTCTTCTTGACTCAGTTTTGGCAGGCTGTATGTTTCTAGAAACTTGTCCATTTCTTCTAGGTTGCCCAGTTTGTTAGCATATGTTCATAGTATTTTCTTATGAATTTTTATATTTCTATGGTATCAGTTATTTATCCTCTTTGATTTCCTATTTTGCTTATTTGGGTTTTCTCTCTTTTCTTAGTAAATCTGGCTAGAGGTTTATCAGTTTTGTTTATCGTTTCTTGGTTTTGTTTATCTTATCTTGGTTTTATTGATATTTTCTATTTTTAAAATCTCTATTATATTTATTTCATCTCTTATCTTTATTATACCTTCTGCTGACTATGAGTTTTGTTTGTTCTATTTCTAGTTCTTTGAGGTGGTAGGTTTTGTTGTTTATTTGAGATTTTTCTTTTTTCTTGAGGAAAGCCTGTACTGCTTTGAACTTCCCCCTCAGAATTGCTTTTGCTGCACCTCACAGATTTAGTGTAGCTGTATTTTCGTTGTCACTTGTCTGAAGCGCTCTCTCGTCTCTTCCTCTATCTCGTCAGGGACAGATCCGTTTTTCAGGCTCGTGTGGCTTAGCCTCCATGTGTTTGTTTTGTTCACATCCTTCTTTCTGTCGTTGATTTCTGGTTTCATCCCACTGTGGTCAGGAAGATGTTTCACATAATTTCTATTTTCATGAATTCATTTCAACTTTTTTTGTGACTAAGTTGTGGTCAATCCTAGAGAATATCTGATGCATTATTAAAGAGAATGCATATTCTGAGGTTTTTTTTTTTTTTTTTTTTGGATGTAAGATCCTGTAGATATCAATTAAATCAAACTAGTCCATTGTGTCATTTAGGACAACTGTGTCTTGCTGACTTCTTGTTTGGACAATCTGTCAATTAATGTAAGTGATGTGTTAAAGTCTCCCACAACATTATTCCTGTCAATTTCTCTCTTTTTTATGTCTGCTATTACTTGTTCTATTGGGCTTCCCAGGTGGTGCTAGTGGTAAAGGACCCACCTGTCAATGCAAGAAATTAAGAGATTCGGGTTCGATCCCTGGGTTGGGAAGATCCTCTGGAGGAGGGCATGGCAACTCACTCCAGTGTTCTTACCTGGAGAATCCCATGGACTGAGGAGCCTGGTGGGGTGCAGTCCATGGGGTCACAAAGAGTTGGACATGACTGAAGTGACAGCACGCGTGCAAGCACATATTGGGTAAATATATGTCAATGAATATAATATTCTCTTCTTGTACTGATCTCGTTATCATTGTGTAATGCCCTAGTTTGTCTTTCTGTATGGCCTTTGTTTTAAAATCTACTTTTTTCTGATATGAGTATTGCTACCCCAACTTTCTTGTCATCTCCATTTACATGAACTGTATTTTTCTCTCTCTTCATTTTCAACCTGTGTGTCTTTTGCCCTGAAGTGAGTCTCTTATAGGCAGCATATTGTAGGTTAAAGTTTTTTTTTTAATTCAATCTGCCATCCTATGCCTTTTAATCAGAGCATTTAGGCCATTGACATTTAAAGTAATTGTTTTTTTTTTTAAGTAATTGTTTTTTTTGCACAGCAAAGGAAACCACAAACAAACAAAAAGAAAACCCTCAGAATGGGAGAAAATATTTGGAAATGAAGCAACTGACAATAGGTTACTCTCCAAAATATACAAACAGTTCATGTATTTTAATATCAAGAATATTAAATAACCCATCAAAAACTGGGCAGAAGATCTAAACAGACATTTCTCTGAAGAAGATACATAGATGGCCCAAAAACACATGAAAAGATGCTCAACATCACTAATTACTAGAGAAATGCAAATCAAAATTATGAGGTATTATCTCACACTGCTCAGAGTGGCTCTCAGCAAAAAAATCTACAAAAATAAATGCTGGAGAGGGCGTAGAGAAAAGGGAACCCTCCAACACTGTTAGTGGGAATGTAAATTGGTGGTGGTACAGTGACTATGGAGAGCAGTACAGAAGTTCCTTAAAAAAATAGAAACAGAACTACTATATGACCCAGCAATCCTAGTCCTGGGAATATACCTGGAGAAAACCATAATTCAAAAAGATACATGTACCCCAATGTTCACTGCAGCACTATTTACAGTAGCCAAGACACTGAAGCAACATAAATGTCCTCAACACAGGAACAGATAAAGAAGATGTGGTGTATAGATAAACAGTGGAACATCACTCAGCCCTAAAAAAGAAAAATGCCATCTGTAGCAACATGGATGGGCCTAGAGACTGTCACACTGAGTGAAGCAGCTAGACACAGAAAGATGAATATGATTTGATACTGCTTATATGTGGACTCTAAGTTAAAGTTACAAATGAACTTATTGACAAAACAGAAGTAGAGTCACAGGTGTAGAAAGCAAACCACAGCTACCAGGGGATAAGGGAAGGTGGGGATAAACTGACAGACCGAGATTAGGAGTGACACGTATGCAGTATGATAAGTGCAACAGAGAACTAACAAGAGCCTGCTGTATAGTACAGGGAACTCTACTCAGTACTCTGTAATGGCCTATATGAGAGAGAATCTTAAAAGAAGAGTGGAGATATATATATATATAATATATGTACATATTATATATATATCTGCTTTACTTTGCTGTATACTGGAAACAAATGTGAAATTGTAAATCAACTATATTCCAATACATTTTTTAAAAAAGATAGTTGTTGATAGGTTTGTACTTATTGCCAACTTAAACCTTATTTTCTAGTTGACTTTGTATTTCTTTTTTAATTTCTTCTTTTTTTTTTTCCTTTTGTGGTTTGATTATTTTATTTTGTAGTATGCTCGAGTTCCTTTCTTTTTGGTGTTTGTGAATCTGTTGCATGCTTGTGATTTGTGGTTACCCTGGTTTTGAAGTATGTTGACCCATAACTATATCTACCTGCTTTAAACTGATAGTCACATAAGTTCAAACAAAATCTAAAAGAACTACATTTTTATACTTCCTTCCCCCACATTTTTTTTATTTTGATGTCCTATTTTACATCTTCATGTTTACCCTTTTGTTGTTAATTGTAGGTATAATCATGTTTACAAAGTTTTTTGGTTGTTTTTAAATCTATGTACTGGCCTATTTAAGTGAGCTTCAATTCTTTATATTTTTGCCTTTTCTATTATGATTTCCCCTTTACTATGGGTTCTTGTTTCTTTTCTATTTAGAGAAGAACTTTCAATATTTATTTTAGGGTAGGTTTAGTATTTCTAAATTCTTTTAATTTTTGCTTGCCTGAGAAATTCTTTCTTTTTCCTTCTATTCTGAATAATAATATTGCTCAGTAGAATATCCTAGGTTGCAGGTTTTTCTCTTGAAGGACTTTGAAAACATCATATACTACTTTCTGGGCTGCAAAGTTTCTGCAGAAAAATCAACCAATCGCCTTATGGGGATTCCTGTGGACTCTGTCTCTTAGAGCATCCTTTTTAAAGACATTAGTAAGTTGATGCAGATGCACAGAATACCAAGAATTGCAGCTGTCTGGTCTCATACAAGCCATGTGATATATGAGGGGAGGGGGTTTGGGAGTGTGGCACGATCATTATTTGTGGAATGTAGATAAAAGTTCCCTCCAGAAATATTTCTTCACTGTTAACACTCAAAACCAACACATGTGACCTGAAAGTAAGTGTCACAGTAAAGCCTTAACAACTTCAACTACAGTGAATTCTTGGAAAGCTAGAATTATTTGTAGAAAATAAAATTCTAAGACAAAGTTAATGATTTGGAGCTAATTCTTTCTAAAATTATTTGTATACTTCCCTATTTTATTAAAAAGACTATGATATACATAACTTAAAGTCTTATTGATTACTCAGGATGATTCATTTGGTATGTCAATTCTCAAGATATTTGGTGAAACACTGAGTGTTAACAATTAGGAAATCTTTCTGGGGGGAATGTTTTAAAATATTATGAAAACATTTTAGTTTTGCTTTTATTCTATTTTTTTCTTTCATTTATTTTTATTCAATTCAGTTCAGTTCAGTCGCTCAGTCGTGTCTGACTCTTTGCGACTCAATGAATCGCAGCACGCCAGGCCTCCCTGTCCATCACCAACTCCCAGAGCTCACTCAAACTCATGCCCATCGAGTCAGTGATGCCATCCAACCATTAGTTGGAGGCTAATTACTTTACAGTATTGTAGTGGTTTTTGCCATATATTGACATGAATCAGCCATGGATTTACATGTGCTCCCCATCCCAATCCCCCCTCCCACCTCCCTCTCCATCCCATCCCTCTGGGGCTTCCCAGTGCACCAGCCCTGAGCACTTGTCTCATGCATTCAACCTGGGCTGGTGATCTGTTTCACACTTGATAGTATACTTGTTTCAATGCTGTTCTCTCTGAACATTCCACCCTCACCTTCTCCCACAGAGTCTAAAATTCTGTTCTGTACATCTGTGTCTCTTTTTCTGTTTTGCATATAGGGTTATCATTACTATCTTTTTAAATTCCATATATATGCATTAGTATACTGTATTGGTGTTTATCTTTCTGGCAATAGCAGGCTTGTTTCATTATCAAGCAAAATTAAAAAGATTAAAAATTCTTAAAACTTCTACATTTCATAGAGACACAGATGTAGAGAACAAATGTATGGGTACCATGGGGGAAAGAAGGAGTGGGGTGAACTGGGATATTGGGGTTCACACACACACACATATATATAATTCATATTATGTACAAAACAGATCGTAAGTGAGGACCTACTGTGTTGCGTAGGGAACTACTCAGTGCTCTGTGGTGACCTACATTGGAAGGAAGTCCAAGAAAGAGGGGATATATGTATAGTTGATTCATTTTGCTGTATGGCACAAACACAGTACTGTAAAGCAACTGTACTGTTTACATGTATGTTCTTTATATATTTGCATTTATAATCTTTATATATAAAGAAGGCTGAGCAGTGAAGAATTGATGCTTTTGAACTATGGCATTGGAGAAGACTCTTGAGGAGTCCCTTGGACTACAAGGAGATCCAACGAGTCCATCCTAAAACAAATCAGTCCTGAATATTCATTGGAAGGACTGATGCTGAAACTGAAACTCCAATACTTTGGCCACCTGATACGAAGAACCTTCTCATTAGAAAATACCCTTATGCTGGGAAAGATTGAAGGCAGCAGGAGAAGGGGACGACAGAGGATGACATGGTTAGATGGCACCACTGACTTGATGGACATGAGTTTGAGCAAACTCTGCGAGCTGGTGATGGACAGGGAAGCCTGGCATGCTGCAGTCCATGGAGTTGCAAAGAGTTGGACACAACTGAGCGACTAAACTGAACTGAAATATACTCTAATTAAAAAAAAAAAATAAAAGCATTAAAGAAACTTCTACATTTCAGCCATAAAACTAAAACTATGAGTAGAAAAGTCTGTAAACTTGCATCATTATTATTGTATGAGTAAAATCTCTCTAATGATGTATTTTTATAGAAATTTACACTATACTCTGACTATAGTTTATTTTAATGGAAGATACCTGTTTGGAAAAACAACACCAACCATGGGAAAGACATATATGTCTTTGTGTGCTTGACATCACACAGCCACACAGCAATCTTCAGATTATAGTCATTTGGAATATAAGCAGTTGCACATAAATAATGAAAATATATGTATTATACTCCATTGTGATTGTAAGTGGGGTTAGGGTTAGGGTTAGGGTTAGGGAGAAAAAAAGAACACAAGGATTGACAGTCAGCTCAGTCTTTTGGCAAATGATCATTTGAATTTCTCTTTTCATAGGTGAAGTTAAATATTTGCAGATGGAATCACTAAAAATCTCCTTTTGGGGTAGAAAATCTTAGTTTTTACCTTACAGTGCATTCTTTTCATGGTGTAATGGGAAGCATTTGGACTCTGGAGGCAGAAAGTCCTGAATTTAAACCCTGACTTACATTCTGTTGGGTTTCCCTGGTGGCTCAAATGGTAAAGAATCTGTGCCACCCCCCACCCACCCCGCCCTGTCCGGGTTCAATCCCTGGGTTGGGAAGATCCCCTGGAGAAGAGAATGGCTACCCACTCCAGTATTTTTGCCTAGAGAATTTCATGGACACAGGAGCTTTGTGGGTTACAGTCCATGGGGTCACAAAGAGTCAGACTTGACTGCAAGACTAACACTTTTAAGTTGTGTATCCATAACAGAAGTGTTTCATCTTTTCTAAGCAAGTTTACTCCATTGTATGTGGTTAGGATGAGTGAAATATAATGGGTGTGTTTTATTTCCCTCTTCTCTTACACTTCTCAAGAGGAAGATAGGGATTTGTATCTCAAAAGGATCTCAATATCTAGGCAATATCCAGGCAAGTAAACTGGACTTTGTGATTTGAATGTCTAGGAAGACACTACAAGCTCAAATACCTCCAGGATCCTGGCCTGAAACAAGTGACTAGAGCGATCAGGGTATAACATAATGGGGAGAGGTAGGAACTGCAATAACAGAAACATATGCCCCACCTAAAGGAAGCAGTCCAACAAAGCTGGATCAAGCTGTTCCCCTCGAGGCCTGAGGACTTGATAATGCCAGTTCTTGCATTTTTAAAAGAAGTATGAAATCCAACATTTTACATTAGCTCTCCTAATCTTTAAATATTTGTGGCTTTAAACTATTTTTAAACATAAGGCAGTAGATGGGGGAATGTTTTCTGCTCAGAGCTAGTCTAATACCACCAGCTTGCAACTTGGGTCCAGGACCATGAAGAGCTGAACAGCATGGTTTGACAAGGTACAGAGGTGGGGACAGACCAAAGGGGACCTGAGTTCCAGGTTTTCTTAGTGGCCAAGACTTCAGCCTTCTCAAATACGCTACCTGGGGCAGCAAGATCCCAGTGAGAGCTGGCTATCTAGGTCACCACAAGAAATCACACCATGTACTGTTGCTTGGGGGACCTTTCTGATGATCCCCCTTACCTGGAATGGCTGGGGAAGGGAAGAAGAGGAGTTGCCCTACTCTGAACAGGCCAAGGCCAAAGCAGGAGCAGACAGTGGCAACCGTGACGGAACGGAAAGTCCCAGAGTTCTTGTGGTCCAAGGCCAAGGAAACCCTATTTATATACTGGAACTCATATGTTCCTCTTCTGGGTTTTCTCCCTTGATTTGCATCTTCTTCAGGAACTTCTGAGACAGGATGCACTGGAAAGCATCAGGTATCTGCCTGCTCCATGAGTCAGCCCTTCACTTGCTTTACCTTCAACCCCAGTGGAGACGCTGTCTTAGGCTGCTGGGGTCACAGCAGAAATTCTCTGGGGACAGAGAAATTCCAGTTCCCACTCCCACAAGGAAATTCCAAGCCCAGAAATACTACTAGGTTTTTCCAAAGCTGTAGCTAGCATTATTGTTCATTCCCTTATGGATTATATCCAACTCTACAGGCGGGGGCTGTTATCTAGCCTCACTTCATAGTGACATGCATGCCTGTGTGTTCAGTCACTAAGTCGTGTCCGACTCTTTGCAACCCCGTGGACTGTAGCCCACCAGACTACTCGGTCCATGGGATTTCCCAGGCAAGAATACTGGAGCGTGCTGCCATTTCCTTCTCCAGGGGATCTTCCCAACCCAGGGATCGAATCCACATCTCCTGCTTTGGCAGGTAGGTTCTTTGCCACTGAGCCACATGGGAAACCCATAGTCATGTAGAATCACCAAAAAAGCCATCAAGGAAGGAAGGCTAGATTTCAATTCTGCTCCGTTCATTTTCTAGTCAGATTAAATGTCAACATTTTAATCTGTAAAGTGAGGATAGTGTTTACCTTTCTAGAACATCATGAGAGTAACTCATATTGATAATTACTAAATGTACCAAAGGGCTTCCCTCATGGTTCAGATGGTAAAGAATCTGCCTGCAATGTGGGAGACCCAGGTTCAAACCCTGAGTTGGGAAGACCCTCTGAGAAGGAAATGGCAACCCACTCCAGTATTCTTGCCTGGAGAATTCCATGGACAGAAGAGAGCATAGTGGGCTACAGTCCATGGGGTCACAAAGAGTCGGACACAATTGAGTGACTAACACACACACACAAATGTACCAAAAGGACCTTTAGAACACGTTAGACATGACCTGAAATATTCAAACTCTTTTACATGTACACCAAGAATATTATGTTTCCTATTCCCTAGATATGCATGCATATTTAGAAACGATCAGTGGCATCTTAGATCTACTTTATCATCACCTCCCTGGTGATTACTAATTCATGGAAGTCCTTTTAGCTCCAACTAGTTTTCCTTGGTAGGATTTCAAATGGAAATAGCACTTGAATAATTTGTGTTCACCTACCAAACTGTGTATGAAAAATAAGAAGGAAAGCAAAACTTAAAATACAGATGTAAAAGTACAATGCTGGCTTAATGGACCTTAAAAATTGCTCATAAAAACTATTGCAAAAGGTACTCAAAGTGCATAGCTGGTTGATTTTGTTCAAGGAAATGACTTGAAAGCCTTGAGAAAAATGAAAACATAGCCAGCCTCTCCAGCTGGTATAAATTAAAGACAGCTCATCTTTTATTCCTAGTCACTAATTTTACAGTAGATAGAATTCAGACTTGGGGCCTTAGTTAATTTTTCTATCTAAAGGCAAGCCAAATGTAAATAAAACTTTTAATATGTGAGGTTATTTGTCCCAGAAAAAAAAAATCTAGTGGACCGGAGTTACAAATTCATGCTGAGTTCTGAGTGTTAAAATTCAACACAAGCCAAGAATAGATTTTTTTTTTTTCTAGATGAAAACATTACTGACTATAGTCATTCAACTAAGAGCAACTTGAAATTCTCACAAGTCAACTAGCCTTGTCCTGGCCAAAGGAAATTAAGGAGAGATCTGACTACAAACTTTGTTTATTTGTTCTTCACGGCAGTTTAACAAGAGTAAGTGCTCTGCTCACATATCAGATCACTCAAAGATGTTTCTGAAGGAGCCAGAACTTGTTTATCTTATAACTGGAAAGTTATACCTTTTGACCACCTTTATCTAATTGTCCCACCCACTATCCCCACCTCCAGCAATTACAAATCTGAACTCTATTTCTATGGGTTCAGTTTTTTTAGACCACGTATATGTCTAAATAAGATAGTAGTTGTCTTTCTCTGTCTGATTTATTTCACTTAGCATTATGCCCTCAAAGTCCATCCACATTATTGCAAATGGCAGGATTCCCTTCTTTTTCATGTCAAAATGGCATTCCACTCTGTACATACAGCCACGTTTTCTTTATCCATTCACCTACAATGGGCACTTAGTTCGTTTCTATGTCTTGGCCGTGGTAACTAGAGATCTTATGAACACAGGGGTACAGCTGTCTCTTCAGAATAGTGATTTTCTTCCTTCAGATATATACATAGCAGTGGAGTTGCTGGATCATATGGTAGCTCTATTTTTATTTCTTTGAGGAAACTTCATAAATTGACCAGCACCAATTTACATTCCTCCCAGCAATATCTCCACAAACACATTTCTATGAAAATAGACTTCACCCACATTTTACAAGGACCATTCCAAACCTCTCTAAACTTTTCACTGGAGTGATTGAAAGTGACTGCTGAGTTAAGATGATGGTAGTGAGGTATATACAACTCAATGGAAGATATTAAAGTATTTAGAGGTGGAGCCTAACCCAATAGAAAAGATGTGGGAAAACAAGGAAAGAATAGAGAATTCAGAAGGCATTGAAGAGGTTTGTGAAACAGTTAATTGTCACTGTGTAAGGAATGAAGGGTTCCTTCTACAAAAGAGAAATGTTAAGTGGCCTTAAAGTGTCCTGAAAATTAAGACAGGCAGAATCCAATCTAGTAGTGAAGGATGCTTCCTGCAACCTTTGTGGGGATGCGGATGTATGCAAGGGGAATTTGAATCAAGAAGAAACCAGACTTCACTGAAAAGGAAGGAGTCTGATATCTCCAGCAGTTATATTGACCACAGAAGTACAGAATGTGCCCATCTGTGACACAAGCAGAATCACTCTGAAAACACATGACTTTTGAGACCTCTGTTCTGTTTAAACATCACTGATTAATAATAAACCATACACCACTCACTGGGTCAAATTATTCTCTTTACGAGTAGATAGTTTTTATCCTTGCAAAAGCTTAGAATTAAACACAGAAATGAAATAAATTAAATGCATAGTACAAATACTTTAGCATAAAGGTCAAGATAATATCCATACTTGATTTTTCTTAAAGCTTGTAAAGTGTGAGAAAAGTTAGCAATATTAGAAAATCCAACAGGTTAACTTTGAAATCCAGTTTCAAATACAGAAAGAATTTTAGACTGTGATTTTTTAAATTGAAAGTTAAAATTTATTAATTATATTAAAACTATTTATATGCATCAAAGTTTGAAATTATAAATGTACTTACAAATATATAAACTTTACTAGATTTTATAAGAAATTGAATATTCATATTTGGAATGGTTTTCCTGTTAGGAAACCCATCAAATCAGACAAGTGAAGTGTTTAAATATTAAATTAATTGTAGCAAATTTATACATGCAATGTAAAAATAGGGCACATTGTTTAATAGGGTTCACACATAGATCTGGTAAATCTGAATTAACCAAAAATTATCAAAGGATCTCTTGAAAATAACTGTTCTTATTTTATATGATTGAGAATTATCAATAAAAATATTTGTAAGTTTAATTTAAGGGGTTAAGGAAAATTATATTGCAAATTTTAGATTTTAATAAATTTGTATTAATTTCAAATTCACTCAGTCATGTCTGTTTGTGACTGGAGACAAGAATACTGGAGTGGGTTGCCATTCCCTTTTCTAAGGGATCTTCCCAATTCAGGGATTGACCCTGGGCGGCAGATTCTCACGGGTCTCCTGCAATGCAGGTAGATTTCCCAAGCAACCAGGAAGCCCCTAATTTCAAATTCAAGTAACTTTAAATACTTTTTTTCTGTGCACAAAACTTCCCCTTGCACATAAAACTGTCATTGTAACCAGCTTAACTTCAGTCTCCCACTTACAACTGCACAGCTGTACACAGTCAACATGGAACCTATCATTTTTCTCTGCAGGCTGGCTTTCCTTCCCAGTTTCTTTCAATGATCCCAAATTTTATCCCAGTCATTTTGGGTGGTTAACTTGGTTTCCTAATTGATTATCACCCTTCTTAACCTCATATATGGCTGTCAATGAGTACAGACAATTTTTGATGAAATGTTCAATACACCGAATCCTTTCTTTCCATTTGCAAAGCTTTTGTCATGCCCAAAGCTTTTAGTATCTCACACCTTAATTAGGAAATAATCTGCTAATTCTGATCCAGTCTTCTCACCAACATATGGCAGGTTAATTACCATTTCCCTTTGTGAAGAATGGAAGTGGCTCACCTGGAGACTTTCCCACAAAACTCTGACCCAGGTATGGAATGTACTCCATGCTCCAGATAAGCTACTACATATTGTCTGCTAATATTATATTTGGCAGCCTTGTTTCCACAAGGAGTGCAGCCAGAGTTCACCTTCAGGGCTCTTACCGGCATTATTAAAAATATTTCATGGTACCTAGTATGATTCTGGGCCATTTCAGTCAATACATATTATATACACTTTAACAAAATATTTACTATAGTCACAAGATTCCTCAGTTTAATTGCATGGAGATGTAGTTTATTAATATTCACTGTTCAGTGTTTATGTAGTTGCAGTGTTTACATAGAATCTTTTCCTTTTGTATCATCGTCCCCCTATTTTTTAGCTTTTAAAAAAATTGAGATGTAGTTGTACAATATTATATAAATTTCATGTGTACAACATGACAATTCATAATGTTTAAAGACACACTCCATTTACAGCTGCTATCCCTGTGCGGTACCTTTCGCTCCCTTTTTGTGTCAGGATCTTGTACTGAGATGGGGCTTCCCTAGTGGCTCAGAGGTAAAGAATTCTCCTGCCAAGGAGGAGATGTGGGTTTGATCTGAGTTGAGACGATCCCCTGGAGAAGGAATCAGAAACCCACTTCAGTCTGGGAAATCCCATGGACAGAGGAGTCTGGAGGGCTACAGTCTATGGGCTTGTAAAAGAGTCGGACACAACTTAGCAAATAAACAACAACAACTCTACTGAGATACTTATATTTTGTCACTTCTACTACAGAATGAAGAAGAGATGTTTCATCTTTCGTGTTTCTAAGAAGGTTCATGTTCTGAATCTAGGTTCCAAAGTCTAAGGTAGTAGTGATTTCGGTTACAGAGCCAAAAATAGAAGCTGCAAAACACCCAGCGAATTGCCCCTCTTATAGACTGTCTGGAGAGTATAGGAAAATTAAAGAAGGCTTCTGCTAGAGGGGGCCAGCAGGTAAAACTGCTCCCACATTTGTAGGAGTGATTCTGCTTCCCTGACCCTTGAGAAGCAGCAGTGCTGGGTGCGTTCATTAAACAAATACAGTCAGCCCTTGGTATCTGTGGGTGGCGAAACCACAAATACCTAGGGCTGACTATATTCACTGTATTATGCCATCTTATATAAGAGATATGGGCATCTGTGGAGAGGCTGGAACCAGTCCCCTTCAGATACCAAGGGACCACTGTAGAAACCACCATCTCACTGCATATTTGCAACTGAGACTAAGCAATGCAATATCATGTTGGTGACAGTTCAGTAAGATAGATGCATTTACAGTCACATGACTGTCTGGAGACCAGGCATAGGAATGAGAAATGTAAGCTTCTTGGGATGGTAAAGAGAAAAGTAATTCACCATTATTACAGCAGAAAGAACAAAACACAACTCAGTAGCTTAGTATTAATAAATGATCCTGCCGGTTTTTGGCTCTAACTTAACTAGCTCCATATCTTTTTCTTTCTAGACTTAGTAAATAACAAACAAGCTCATAAATTAGAATGTCACAAGAAATGCCCTAGACTCCGTGCTTCCGTGTTTCAGGACAGTGTATAAAGGAAGGACTGTGTCTTTGTATTTATCTACATTACCCAACACCTGGTGGGTACTGAAGGATTACAGCAATAAAGTATCTGAAACACTGTAATAAAATATCCAAAACTATGCAAGTAATTCTGCTATCCAGGAACCTGTAAGACATCTGTAAAATAGAAGTGTTCAGAAAACATCCAATAATCTCTCCAAGTATTTCCCTTCACTAACATATTCCAACAACAAAAATGAATGTAATCTACAGAAATACAGAACTATATAAGTTGGTGATTGTTTATAAAATCACCTGCATGGAAAATATCAGAAGTCAGCAGCTATGACACTCAACAATTATGACACCAGGACCTGGGACTCCCAGCACAAATCAAATATACTTTATTCATTTGGAATAAACCACTCCTAAAAGGGAAAGGGTCTTGTGCTGTAAACTTTTATAAGAAACATTATTTTGGAGAGGAAATAATGGTTGATGACAACCTTCAGTGTAAACATATCAAGACAGAATATGTAGAAATAAAATTCAGGCTACAATTAAGGCAAAAAGAAGCAAAAAAGATGAAGAAACCTCATTTACATTCCCCAGCTAAATCTATATTTCTCTTTTAACTTTTTCACTTGTTCCATCCCTAATTCCATCTAGTCAAAGCTATGGTTGTTCCAGTAGTCACATATGGATGTGACGACTGGATCATAAAGAAGGCTGAGCACCAAAAAATTGATGCTTTCTAATTGTGGTACTGGAGAAGACTCTTGAGAGTCCCTTGGACAGCAAGGAGATCCAAGCAGTCAATCCTAAAGGAAACCAATTGCGAATATTCATTAGAAGGACTGATGCTGAAGCTGAAGCTCCAATACTTGGCCACCTGATGCAAAAAGCTGACTCATTGGAAAAGACCCTGATGCTGGGAAAGATTAAGGGCAGAAGGAAAAGGGGGTGACAGAGGATGAGACGGTTGGATGACATCACTGACTCAGTGGACATGAGTTTGCACAAACTCCAGCGAAGTCTGGCATGCTGCAGTCCATGGGGTTGCAAAGATACGGACATGACTTAGCAAATGAACAACAGCCCCTATTCCAGGTTTCACTCAGTGGCAGGTTTACCTCGTGTCCCCTCCAAGCTTAATCCCGTGCGGCGTTCCTCTTCACCCTGCTCTGTTTAAAATTAAAAAACACTGGGCCACTCCTTCCTTTGGGTGCTTCTTATCCTCACTCATATCAGCATTTCTTCCTTCAGATTGTAAGTATTTAAAGGGCATGAATCACCATATGGTGTCCAATAAACATGACTTCTATGGGTAGAAAAAGTATTCCTTAAGGTGAGCAAGGCCTGTGTTACTGTGAAGTGAGGCCAGGTGAGGTATCAACGCAGGTGGGCAGAAGTGCGTTTCCCCAAGG